>NC_136908.1:62879479-62880932 GCF_949606895.1 Notothenia rossii | reverse complement strand
ATCCCCAATCCTTTCATCCTCATCCCTACCCACTTCATCCGTTCACCCCTACATCCTTGTATCCCTCCTATCATAGACCCCTTTATCCCTCCCCCGACCAACTCGACTTCTTCATCCATTAAACCATTTATCCCTTCCACCCCTTGTTCCTTTTTCCTAACCAACATCCATTCATCCCTTCACCCATTGACCTCTTCATCCCCAATCCTTCATCCTCATCCCTCCTTGTATCCCTCTTATCATAGACCCCTAACCCCTACATATGTAGCACCTAATTTCGGACTCCAGCTTACAGCTTCCTGCCTACGACCTGCCTAAGACCAGTATAGAGGAATGTTAAGCCCTCCCACTATTTTCCAAGAGGGCGTTGCCAGATTTTCAATTTCAGGTTTTAACCAGGAGATGGCGCTTCATTCACAAATACAGAAAGACAAGTTTCATGGACTTTCAGTTGTGTTTTGAAGAGCATTTGAACACATCAATATTTTAGATCAACTAAAGTATATCTAATCTTGTAATTCAATAATATATAGTCTTTATATATTAAATAATCATAATTTTAATGTAAATGTTTACATTACACTTCTTTATTTGTTATGCTCATACTTTTACCTTTACAATCGTTTGCTTTAATATGCAGTATATCTTTTGTATAGTTTTGTGTTTGCTTCCTCCTGCTCCCTTTCGGACACATACTGTATGATTTATTATTATTATTAATATGAAGATATTATTAAGATAAGATAAGATGTTACTTTATTGATTGAACATTTTAGTTTAGAATGTGCTGTCCCACGGTAATTCAGAAGGCTCACAGGTCACATTCAGACCATTATTTAAAACAATAGGTGCTTTCACACCGTCTACAGTTTGATTTGTATAGAGGGAGCTCTGTGGCTGAATGGCCAGATTAGGTGCGGCGCATTTATCAGGTGATCAGAGCTAACTGCCTGCCGTCAGATTTCATTTAAAAAACAGATCTGATTTTAAGACTATTTCTGCGCTCATAAAGAATTATAAGAATAATGCGTATTGAACTGGTTTAATTAATTTGTGAATTTATTTAACACTAGAACCGCCAATCAGGTCAATTTGTGTGATGTGTGTTGTGTGTGTCCAACGTAACTGTTTTTAAAATATTAAAGTCTCCCAGTCCGTGACTTTTCCTGAAAGTGTGTTATGCAGCACCCTATGTTGTTAAAAATTGCATTCTAATAGCGGGATTTGACGGGTTTAGGTAGGCCTATACAAAAACCTCTGGCGGTTCTAGTGTTAAGGTAATTAGGTACAGTAGAAGCCCTTTTTTATCAGTAACGAATTTAGCAGTTGAACATAAAAGTCAACTAACTGAGGGTCACTTGCAATGACAGTGTTGTGTCTAACTGTAAGCTTGTCACTCAGAGTAACCTACCGTTAATTTAGCTGCTGGAGAAGAAAGATCAAGGGGGGAGAG
>NC_136908.1:62851979-62861979 GCF_949606895.1 Notothenia rossii | reverse complement strand
CATTTATAACTGTTGGCATATCAAAATGTCTTAATATTAGCATCTGCTCATATCATAGGTCAGCATGTATATTTTAAGAATTAATAACTGCTAACATAGCTCAAGATGCTATCATAATATGTTGTTAGCATTGATAATAGGAATGATAGCATATAGAATAAATAACAAGGACTTTTAGTACTTCAGGTTTGTTTTTATACTTTTATTCAGTGACATTTTGAATGCCGGACATTTATTTGTAACAGAGTATTTTTTTTCTAATTTAGAATGGCCTTTTTTACTGAATTAAACGATTTAGGTACTTTTTTATACTATTTACAATTCTTTCTTTACAGTCCCAGTTTTGAAATAGTGTTTAACCGTGGACATCACAAAGCTCCAACGTCCAAACACAAATGAGCTCATTCATCTTTTCCTTCGCCTTCATCTGCATAAATTAAATTACCAGTGTTAGCCTGTTATACCTCGAAACACTCAAATTACTGTGTGTGTGTGTGTGTGTGTGTGTGTGTGTGTGTGTGTGTGTGTGTGTGTGTGTGTGTGTGTGTGTGTGTGTGTGTGTGTGTGTGTGTGTGTGTGTGTGTGTGTGTGTGTGTGTGTGTGTGTGTGTGTGTGTGTGTGTGTGTGCACGCTATGCTAATAACTCCATGGAGGGTAACTGCAATCCAAAACATCTCACTTTTAATCAGCGTCATCTTAACACACACACACACACACACACACACACACACACACACACACACACACACACACACAGTTTACCAATTTGACACCTCCAGTATGGCGGGAGCATATGACACAAATTAATAAAATAAATGGATTTAGATGCCTGCATGTGAATAATGTAAACACACACTTACTGCATGTTTAGTGACACACACACACACACACACACACACACACACACACACACACACACACACACACACACACACACACACACACACACACACACACACACACACACACACACACACTGTGTCGAGATAGATGATCAAATGACAGAGGAATACAGTCAGAGAGGAGAGAATGTGTCAAAACTGTCAGTTACTTAAAGTAAAAATAGAAATACTATAAATATGTGTTTTTTTTTACTTGTAGAGTAGAGTAGAGGTATAACCAGCTAAATGCACTTATCAAAAGTAAAAGTACAGTTGTGTAGATTAAAAGTTCAAATAAATATCATGAATAAATATTTTCATTCAACAGTATTGATTCCTGCAGTTCGCCGAATATCTTTACCCTCAAAAAGTGCTGAGCGACCTCCAGCCGACGCCATCGATCCGAGCGAGAATGTCCTTAAACGTTAAGAAGATAGATTTCATTCAGATAGTTTCTCGTGTCTTTATCCACCGCATAAGCGAATAGGTGCGGCTCAGTTGAGGCCCCCTCCGCGAGGTGAGGCCCCACGCAGTCTGCGTGATCGGCCTGTAGGGAGGGACGGTCCTGTCTTTGACACAGAGATTTCTGCAGAGGTGACTTCACACATTTACATCAACCTCACACTGCTTTCACAAAGAGGTAAAGGTGGAACAAACTGAAATTGAAGGAGACAGTTTTTACTCCTAGAACATTTCTATTTGCTTTAATGGTGAAAATACAGACATTCTTTTGACTGGACATCCTTATGTTGTGTGTTGGACCCTGAAGGCAGCATCTCCCTGGTCCGATGGGATTTCAACATGTGATTTGGGATTATTGCAGAATATAATGTCTGTGTCAAACAACAACATGATACTTACAAGTTTAGTTCAGCACGATAATCTCCAGATAGAGAACCGCAGTGACGCGTCCTAAAACCCCGAATCAAACTCCTTCCGGTTCCTTCGATAAAAAACAATACATTCTCTCCATAGGGTTTTGGAAAATAGCTGGAAATAAGGTCTTTGGTTGAAACACATTCAAGAGACGGATCACTTTTTGTTCAGCCGGATCATCTCCACATGTCTACCTTACTTTTATAATTTTCTAATCATAAATCTAATCGCCAGAAGCAAAAATGCTAACGTGATGCTATAAAGGAACTACAGCCGGGTCGCTGCTTCAACGTCACGCCAACTTCAGATCCATGTTCAAACATACAGATTCTAACTGGTTCAAGTTGAAGCGTTTGTTCGTGTTCGGCGTAATGACGTACAACGGCCTCCACGACTTCTGTAGTCCTATTCAGCCACTTGGTAACAACCATCATTTCTCAGACACGTCCACTCTTCAGAGATCACCAGTGGGGTCACTGCTGATGGATTTAATGTCGTAGAACAAAACGTGATCCGTCTCTTCAATGAGTCTCAACCACAGACCTTATTTGGAGCTATTTTCCAAAACCCTATGGAGAGATTGCATTGCTTTTTATCGAAGGAACCGGACGTGGTAAAAATGCTAACTTACTTCCGGGTTTTAGGACGCGTCACTGCAGTTCTCTATTAACACCACTTCATGATTTCTGAAGTTAAAAGCTAATGTTGGGCTATAAAGGAACTACAGCACGGTCACATGACTTCACGTCACCACCGCTAAGCTAAAGGTGGCTAATGTTGGGCTATAAAGGAACTACAGCACGGTCACATGACTTCACGTCACCACCGCTAAGCTAAAGGAGGCTAATGTTGGGCTATAAAGGAACTACAGCACGGTCACATGACTTCACGTCACCACCGCTAAGCTAATGGTGGCTAATGTTGGGCTATAAAGGAACTACAGCACGGTCACATGACTTCATTTCACCACCGCTAAGCTAAAGGAGGCTAATGTTGGGCTATAAAGGAACTACAGCACGGTCACATGACTTCACGTCACCACCGCTAAGCTAAAGGCGGCTAATGTTGGGCTATAAAGGAACTACAGCACGGTCACATGACTTCGCGTCACCACCGCTAAGCTAAAGGAGGCTAATGTTCGGTGTGATGATGTTTAGTCATCTCATTTAGAGTCTTGATAGCAACCGCAATTTTTAAGTTCACCAGTGGGGAATTTACTGATGTATTTAATGTCGTAGAATAGTAATTTTTTTTTTCATCTTGTGTTAACCACAGAGACTCTGACCAAAGGAAGTCATTGAATCATGGATGTGTTTCTGCTTTCAAGGAATTTTAAAATATTGATGCGTTCTGCTTTAAGCCTCCGACATACTGCCGCCTTTTTTTATTTATTATTCCTCCACTGCTGCTGTTAGATTAATGTCAAGTGCAGAAACCACACACACACTCCCAACAAGGGATACACGTTTATTACGTTTTATATCCTGTGTGTGTGTGTGTGTGTGTGTGTGTGTGTGTGTGTGTGTGTGTGTGTGTGTGTGTGTGTGTGTGTGTGTGTGTGTGTGTGTGTGTGTGTGTGTGTGTGTGTGTGTGTGTGTGTGTGTGTGTGTGTTTCACTTGACACCAATCTTCCCCCACTTACCTCCCCCCCTCTCTCTGTCTCCCACCTTTACTCAGTTTGCTGGAATTGGACTCTAATTGGCCGTGCAGCGTGTGTGTGTGTTTGTGTGTCGTGTGTGAGAGTGTGTGCAGTAACATCTAATACCCTGAAGACCTGCTGGTGTTGCCGATAGGCTTCAATGTTATTACGTTTTTAATATATTTGGAAAATGTTTATATGAACACTTATAGTAGTATAGTGGAAGTATAAGAATATACAATTAAAATATGTATAATAACATAAGAAGTTAAAGAAGGAATGTGCAGTATAAAAATGAAATAAAAGGCCAATCTCTGCAGACCGGTTTAAAAATCAGTTTGTAAATCCTGATGCAGATTCACGTGTTGGTTCGATGTGTGTGTGTTGGCACAAACTTCCTGACTTGTAGGGCCTACTGACCATGAGTTGAACTCCCTCTACGGTTTTTGTTTTTTTTCTGGACAAAAGCATTTCATCTGACAGAGAGAGGTAAAAACTATCAGTTGGCTTCAGTGAATCTGACACAAAGCTGACAGGAAGCACATCTATAGATTGTTTGTAAGGAGACGTTTAGCGTTAAAAGCTCTCTCTCACACACACACACACACACACACACACACACACACACACACACACACACACACACACACACACACACACAGATGGGTGGGAAAACTCCAATTGTTGTCAAATTCATGTGATAGCCAATCAGACGCCTGGCAGGTCGTGACGACAGCCAATCACACAGCTGGCGGCGTGAATACTAATGAGCTGCAGATTCATCAGTTTCGCCTTGCTGAAACGCACCTGGGGGGTATACTACGAAGCAGGATTTTCGCTTAGCCGGCCAACTTCAGGGAAAACTCTGGGTTTCCGATCTCCCCTGTCTGTTCCTCTGTTATCCTTTATGCACCGTGAAGAACATGCAGTACTGGAACATCATACATATTTACATCACAACATGTTGTGTAGGAAAATGGAAAAGCGACTGATGGAAATACATCTGAAGGACCAATTGTTTCCATGCAGAGACTCTTATGGAAACATTCTGCTGCTGCATCACACTTACACAACAATCAAACAACAACAACAACAACAACAACACATTTACTCAGCAAAGTGTCAACAAGTGAGGTTTTATATTTAATAATTACATTTCTTCTGCAACTGCTTTGCATGTCAATAGCTTTCTGTACTATAAAGGTTAAGTGGTGCGTCCTAAGTTCATTTCATGTGTTCTAAGGCAGGGGTTCCCAACCTTTTAACCAAGAGCCCCCCCAAATGACTCATGTTGGAAGTTTCCCCCCCAACACACACACACACACACACACACACACACACACACACACACACACACACACACACACACACACACACACACACACACACACACACACACACACACACACACAACAAGGGGGAGCACTATTGGAGTGACTTTGATGTTTATTGGACTCAGGATTCATTCATTTGGATTCCCGCTGAATGAAGAAATTAAAGGACGGTGCAAGTGGAAACAATTCACAAAGGGATCAAACTGTTTGAAACACATGCTCAAAGTAAACCGGATTTTTCCGATGTGTTTCTGTGGATTCAAAAATCGTAAATAATCTACAAAATGGAGGAGACCGATCTGATCGGAGCAACTGAGACAAATAATCCAACTGAAACCGGCATGGACAATGACTATGTTTTAAAAATGCGCTTATCCAGAAAAGCCTGGTTTGGACACTTTACGGGCAGAAGAAACATTTCTATTAAAGAAAGAATTATACATTTCTGTCTTTTTATGCCTTTAATACTAACTTACATTGTTATTAAAATTAATCAATTATTTGTTATATTTTATTTTAATAAGGCTTTTAGTGACAATCATGTATCGCTTTACAATTATATGGAAAAAAAAAAAAGTCTAAATATGATATTTGGCCTCAAATCATCTGACTCCATTTCTGGTGCCCCCCCCCCCCCCCCCTGCGATCTTTGGCGCCCCCCCAGGTTGGGAACCACTGCTCTAAGGGATTCTTTGGTGCCATCACAATGTCTGTATGTAAACTGTCTAGCTTTGACATTATACTACATTTGATATAAAGCCACTTACACTAAGTCGATGTCTCTCTAACCATTTTAATTTGCTTGTTTCAATTAATGTCATAAAAACGTAATTACTTTCAAAATGGTTGCATATTGAGCACATAGAAAAAGTGTTAAACCGTTGTTAAAGAACATCAGGGAGGCATAAAGGGTTCCCTTAATGTCGAGTAAATGTTCAATTGAAAACTCATAAGAAACCTGAAGGAAAAGTAACTAATGAATGTTGAATAAATCTGTAAAACAAACAGTAAAAGCTGTTTTAATACACACACACACACACACACACACACACACACACACACACACACACACACACACACACACACACACACACACACACACACACACACACACATTATAGACTTCTCATAGCACCACACTGTTATCTGTTGATGTCGTGTGCAGAATCAATATGTCCCACAGCTGTCAGTGTGTCACATGTTCCTCTCACATCACACACACACACACACACACACACACACACACACACACACACACACACACACACACACACACACACACACACACACACACACACACACACACACACACACACACGTGTCATCAAATCAATTAATAAACTATAAATATACTTCAGTAAAGTAGGCCCTGTTATCCCTATGGGGGATTTCCCTCCTGTAATGCGCTCTGTAGGTGTGAGTGCATGTAAACGGTCTGCAGAGGCTAAAATCCCAAAGTTCTGGAAGATAGTGACATCACTAAAGAACACCTGTACTTCTATTGGCTAGTGCTCCAACACATTGTACGTAATCATCAAGGCAACAAATTACACACTTTTTCCTTGATTTAATTAAATGAATCCCATGTTTTGAATAATTAATTCACAAGAAATAAATACATAAAATGCATGTAAAAGTGCACAAGGCCAAGTCATCCTTTTACACATATAAAAAAACAAACACATTGTCTGTTATGGGTTAGGGGGCGGGTAGGGATGCTCCGATCGATATCGGCCGATACTCACTCTCTGCCGATCGATCGGTGCTCTCTAAAGATGCCGATCACAGGACGTAAAATACATGACGCTTTTCTCTGTGCGCGGCAAAACAAGCTCGCCAACATGGCTTCACCGATCCGGCTGTGTTTATAAGGTGTCAGGAAAAGACAGTAAAATAGCGGTAAGCAACGTGTGTGAGGCAGAAACCCTGCAGCTCCGCCCAGAAGTGGATTTTGGACAATAGGTGACCTTTCAAACTAAACTCGTTGAATGAACGGTTAGCATTCATTAAAATGCTTTATTACATGGTTTTGTTGAATACTCGATTCTGATTGGTCAATTCAGAACACGTGACACGTTGTTAATACCGAACAGACAGACCGCTGTCAAGGACTTATTGACCGTTGTTAAGGACGCTCACATCTGCAGAAAGAAGTCCGTTTAACTGTATACAGTTTGGCCGAAAAGCAAACTTCATGCAGTTTGCTTTTCTAACTGACAAGACAAGAGCGACAAGAAAGCAGCGGAGAAGTAACGGGCAGAAAGCCTCCTTTTACGCAGCGGTCCAGACATAGACATCAAACGGTGACTCATATTCAGTGTGCAGTTACTTTGGCATTAGGGCAGGGATATCTAGATACTTCCCAAGGTTTGACATAATGAATTGTGCTACTTTTAAAACAAGCAGCGATGTTTTCAAATCTGTAATCAAAAAGCTCCTCAAAAACGCTATCGAAGCAGTTCCTGCCGACTACGTTAGTTCAAACGGTAACAACGGACTATTTTTCTTAGCGGATGCATATCAAATTAAATCAATACAACTATTTTTTAAATCAATAAAATCATTTTCTAAATCCATAAAAGCATTTCAATTAATAGTGGGAGTCATATCGTTACTTGTTGAGAATGTGGCCGTGTAATAAGCGGGATAATTACTTACTTACTTAGTGATGGAAATACCTGCCAGTTCATATGAATGTAGATATGGTGCAAAATGCGAGAGCTTGTAAAACATTGCGCCTCCTCGTTCTGTTAGCTCCGCCCCTTCACTCCAAAATGTCCAAATATATGCAGCTTCAAGATGAATGGACTTATTCCCATCTCCCCTGTCTGTTCCTCTGTTATCCTTTATGCACCGTGAAGAACATGCAGTACTGGAACATCATTTACATCACAACATGTTGTGTAGGAAAATGGAAAAGCGACTGATGGAAATATATCTGAAGGACCAATTGTTTCCATGCAGAGACTCTTATGGAAACATTCTGCTGCTGCATCACACTTACACAACAATCAACAACAACAACAACAACAACAACAACAACACCACATTTACTCAGCAAAGCGTCAACAAGTGAGGTTTTACATTTAATAATTACATTTCTTCTGCAACTGCTTTGCATGTCAATAGCTTTCTGTACTATAAAGGTTAAGTGGTGCGTCCTAAGTTCATTTCATGTGTTCTAAGGCAGGGGTTCCCAACCTTTTTAACCAAGAGCCCCCCCAAATGACTCATGTTGGAAGTTGCCCCTCCCCCCCCCACACACACACACACACACACACACACACACACACACACACACACACACACACACACACACACACACACACACACACACACAAGGGGGAGCACTATTGGAGTGACTTTGATGGTTATTGGACTCAGGAAAAAGACAGCCAAATAGCGGTAAGCAACGTGTGTGAGGCAGAAACCCTGCAGCTCCGCCCGCTGTGACGGACCGGAGAGTGGAGCACACACTGAGAGTTAGACGTAACGCACTGTGCTATCTGGTCTACCTCTGGAACAACATAAACTAGTTATGGCGCATTTCCACTACAGCGCGGAGCTCGCTTTAAGCGTGCCGTGCGGGGGCTGTTTTTGGTTTGTGTTTCCATTAGGCCTATAGTTCCGGCCAGCGGGTACTATTTCACAGTTTTTCTGGCCCCATAATATCGAGGTTCTTTCCGGGCCAACAACCGGGCTGAGTCGGGCTGAGTCAGGCTGAGTCGGGCTGAGTCGGGTTGAGTGAGTCGGGTTGAGTATGCTAAACTAGAGAGATAATCGCTGGCTCGGGGCTACAACTACAACAAAATGAACATATTTGACCGTGATTTAATTGTAATACACGTTTCAAAATGATGCCGAAGTAACAACATACTGATACCGGTTAGTAGAAACCAGCGACTGTATTCTCCATGACTCAGACAGTCTGTGGTTTGTACTTGTTCAACTTTTGTCTAGTTTCTGAACAGATATGAGGAGCTGTGAGCTCTGAGGGCTAACAGCTAACGGCTGATGTTGTTTTTCTGTGGTTTGCATTGAAGATGACGTCACGGCTCCGCCTACACTGTGTTACTATAGTTACTGCTACAGTAACAAGGCCTAGCCATACCGAGCGAGGCCCAGCGAGGCCCTGCAGTGGAAAAGCGCCATTATATATACACTATGTTTATTCTTCACCGTCGGGTCAATCATTACTGGATCAGTGAGCTGCATGAGACGATACTGCGGCTGTCGGGAGAGAGAGAGAGGGAGACAGGGGGAGAGAGAGAGGGGGAGACAGGGGGAGAGAGAGAGGGGGAGAGAGAGAGGGGGAGACCAGGGGGAGAGAGAGCGCTTCCGCTCATTTCTCCCGTGTTATTCTCCAAAGTTAATGTAAACTTGAATAATGTGCTTCGTCTGAATGTAATAATTATGTTGGTTGTTGTTTGTGGAAGCTCCGGTGAATGAGCATCAACTGAGTTTTAAACATCACTTTAAATGGAAGATCCCCATAGGCCCCGCCCACTCGATCGGTTCGGCGATCGGTATCGGCCGATACTGAGTCCGGCGATCGGCCCCAAAATTGGCGATCGGAGCATCCCTAGGGGCGGGACATCTCCAAGCAGTTGACCAATCACAACAGAGCCGGCCAGCTACAATCAGAGCAGACTGGGCTCTGGTTTCAGACAGAGGGTGAACATTATGAGAAAAATATAGAGCTTTTTGAACATTCCTTCTTATACTCAACATTTGGCAGAATTATCCGAGAGTTTTTGTGGGTGTAAGAATTTACTGAAAGGCATAAACTCAGATTAGAAGCCTTGGAAAAGAGTCGGTAATAAAAACAAACCTCAGCGGACACGTTTATTTAAATAACACTCTTTCCTCTCAACATTCATTTCGTTTTGTCTGTTTTGTATAACTCCAGAGTGTATACTGTAGAGTACGTTGACAAACGTTGAGTACATTCTCCAACAGTTTATTAAATACACCTGCAGTGAGTAGTGGGTTTACAGAGTCAGCATCTTTGGTATTAATTGTTCCTCATTTTTCGTATGAAACTTTCGCAGTTCCAGCAAATCAAATGTAAGTATTTGTAGAAATTGTAGGTACTTAAATACATATTTTTCTTCCTACATCACTTCATAATCCACCAGAGAAGTATTGAGATTTCTAGAGTAAAAGTAGAAGTACTCAGATCTTGTACTTGAGTAAAAGCAGATTTATGCCGTTTTATACACATTTATTTTGATTTTTTAAATCATTTTTTGTGTAAAAACATTTCACAG
>NC_136908.1:62836365-62851779 GCF_949606895.1 Notothenia rossii | reverse complement strand
CAGCAGCAGCAGCAGCAGCAGCAGCTCGCGCTCAGTCTCATCACACCGCTCGCGGACTCTCAGCTGAACGGTAGCTGAGACTTTCTTCTTCTTCCTCATCATCTTCCTCACCTCCTGCTCGTTTAATGAAGACGTTTCTCCCTCACCGGGAGCAGCAGCTCTCTGCGGGCTTAAAAAGTTGAGGATGATCCGGTGAAACCCCGGAGCACCGGAGGGGTTTGATCCGGTTTTATACCCGGGATATAATCCACCGGACCCGGTTCATTACTTTGGATTTAATGGAAAGGGACCCGGGTTTAATGATGGAGCTCTTAAACGGATCAGGATCTTGACCTGATCCCGGTAGAGATTTAACGAGCATTACAAAAATAAACAGACCCAGTTTTTGTTTTTTTTAACGGATGCCCCGGTTTGATCTGTGACGTTTCAAAATGTTCCCTCTTGTTACGGATTCCCGGTTGGTTTAACGGATCAATAGGCTGCCGGATTTCTGACAGCCAACTCCATACCGGATTTCTTCGTGTTCAAACTGACATCTGAGGTGTTTTAACGGACAGTCCGGGTGACCAATTACTGAAGAGAACCTTAGTTTGTTTTAAATAACGGATTCCCGGTTCGTTTAACGGAACAATAACGGATTTAGTTGTGTCTATAACGGTTTTTAACGTCAGTTTAACGGAAAGTCTTGGTGACAATAGATTCACAGTGTTTGATCTGTGACGTTTAAAAAAGGATGTTGTCTCTTGTAATGGATTCCCGGTTGATTTAACGGATCAATACCGGATTTCTGACAGCAAACTCTTCATTTGAACTGGTTTAATGGTTTAACGGTGACTGTTAATAAAGAGGCCATTAGTTGTTTTTATTGGATTCTCGGTGTTTGAACTGATCACTTTGTGTTTGATCTGTCTCTAAATGTTCCCCTGATGTTTGCTCTTGGAACGGATTCCCGGTTGATTTAACGGATCAGTACCGGATTTCTGACGTTTAACAGCCAACTCCTTGGGTTCAAACTATCGGGTCATTTTAACGGACAGTCCCGGTGGCACTTGACAATTCACCCTCGGTAAATAAGAGCATACAAAAGCAGGTGTTTTTGATTTTAACGGGAAAAGGCCCCGGTTCTTCTCAGGACTGAGGTCTCTCTTTATAATAAGACCCAATAATCACCGGGTTTCCGTTCACTCAGGGACCGGATAACGTTCACGTTTAAAACCGGATTGATTTCGGTAAAGGCTGCATTGATTCTTGGATTTCTACCGGATAAAAACAGCCTCTTTCCCCCGGTTTCTGCCCCCTCCACCGGATCGATATATCCCCCGGTATCAATCATTCTGAATCTATCTCTCATCCATCACGGTCTGTGGGCACCGTTTAGCCCCGGTGGAGTGAACCACCTCCTGCACGGTGAAATAACCCCCGTGCTGACCGTAAAACATCAATTTACCCTCCTGAGGACCGAGAGGGAGAGTTATTACCGGGAGGAAGCACCGTTATCTGCAGAATATTAACGGAGAAAGAACATTATAACCTGGAGCTGGAGTTTAAACCATTCAACTGGTTGGTTTCAATGGAAATATACCTGGAAAATAACCTTTTAATTCAATATTCTTAAAGGGTAAGTCATACAATTCTTCATTATATAACATTACATGTATTTCTATTTTATTTGAATAACATGTGGTGACTTTTTCACATGTAAAGTAACTAAAACACGTCTCTAACAACATTTAAATCAACAGTTGTGACAAATATATACATTTCGTGACAAAAATGCACATTTAAATTGCTATTAAGAGAAATATGATGCTATTGTCTTATAAAACGTTAACTTGGGGTTTTCATGTTAAAAGCAAGTCCTGGGTAACACATGGTCATATTCTTGACAAATTAAGGTTTAAATGGTTAATATTTGAGTCAAAATGCAAAATATTGGCTGATAATTTGTCGACTATGATTTTTACCGGACTCCAAACCTGAATTGCAATCATAATAATCTTGGAGATACTCGAGTGCATCAGTGGCTCCTATGCTGACCCTAATGTCCCACTGTATCATCATAATAATAATAATAATCCCATAATAGTCCTATAGGGCTTCGTTTATGCCTCACTGCAGTTCTAACTCAGAACAAATTAACTTTATGACGACCTGGAGAAAATACCCCCTGCTGTGAGTGTGAGCTAGGATCAGTGTTTGGGATGCGTGTTGATGAAATCTTTTAAAGCTCAAAATGAGACATTTGAATCTCATTTTTAATGTGTGCTAATTCAGCTAAAGTGTGACTTCACTTGGTTGGCAGCACATAGGGTTGTGTCAAGGTTTTATAACCTCTTCAAAGTTTAGCTGATTCCCACAGAAAGCCTATGCCTGTTGACGAAAAGCTAAAAAACAGTCATTTCCATCATCTCAAGGTGCTTTTCATGCAAATATGCAAATTCAGCTAAAGTGTGATTTCAGTTGGTTGGCAGCACATAGGGTGGTGTCAAGGCTTTATTCCAGTCCTCACTCTGCGAGGTTTAGCTGATTCCCAGAGAAAGCCTATGGATGATACGCATGTTGATGAAATTACCATATTTAAAACTCAAGATCTGTCATTTCCATCATCTGAAAGTGATTTTTAGTGAAACATCTGTGGGCGAATTCAGTTAAAGTGTAACTTCAGATTGTTTCTCAGCATCGGGTTGTAAGGAGGCTTTCTTCTGTCTTCTAGGTTTAGCTGATTCCCAGAAAAAGACTGCATGTTGATGAAATTACCATTTTTAAAGCTCAAAATTAATAATGTCTAAAATCTAAAAGTGCTTTTTAATGCAACGTCTGTGTGCAAATTCAGCTGCTTCAGATTGTTTCCCGACCAATCCGGTTGTAACGAGGCTTTCTTCTGTCTTCTAGGTTTAGCTGATTCCCAGAGAAGGCCTATGGATGATACGCTCACTGTATAGCCACATCCTGAACAACATACCTCCCCCTCCTCCTCCTCCTCCTGTCCTTCCTCTTCCTCTGCCTCCTGTAGATCTTGAAATCGAGCCATGCAGCATTGATTTTTTATTCTTCCTCTCCTCACCGCAAAACCAAAACGCTCACGACCATCTCATCTTTTCTGGTTTGTCAGTTCTGTTGCCTGAAATGTAAGACGTGCAGCAGAGACGGTTCTCTGCAGAGAAGCTGAAGGACGTTTTTTTTTTTAGAGAGGCAAGGTTCAGAGGTGAAGATTCTCAGAAACACACCTGCCGGACAGACTGGAGGATTGACAGACTGAGAGTGGGAAGATTTGGGACCATCAGAGGCACGAGAAACGCTGGATGGACACATTAGCATAAACATGTTTCTGATTCGCAACTCGAGGACATTTCTTTACTGTTTTTGACGAACTGAGAGTGGGAAGAATTGGAACCTTCAAACACAAAAACATTTGCTGCAAACAATCTGGATAACGACCTTGGTATTAATGAATCTTTTTCTGATCCACAATCAGTTTTCTGACCTTTGACCCTGAACATTTGGTACTATCAAACACCAAAACGTCTCTGTCAGTCAAAATCTTCTACAATCTGGATAAAGGCCTCCATAAAATGGGATAAAGGTTTTGGCATTATTATATTTCTTTCCGAGCCAAAACCTGTTTCTACCCTTCTACGTTGAGGGCATTCCTTTGTTGTTTTTGAAGTCATCCGCAAACAATCTGGATAAAGACTTGAGCATAAATGAATCTCTTTCTGCTCCAAACCCCATTTATTTGAGGCATGTCTTTGCTGTTGGACTCTTTGTTTTAGCGCTATGGGGCTAAACGACAGCAGCCCGGGCGCCATGAGGAACGGCCGCGGCCTCTCGGACCAATGGGCCGAGACGGTGGTGGTCCGCCCTCGCACAACGGAGCGGCACATCACGGTGCACAAGCGCCTCGTGTTGGGCTTCGCTCTGAGCATCCTCACCCTCATCATCGTCACGACGGTGGCTGTGGTGCTCAGCGTCCGATTCGAGGACTGCGGGAGTCGAGATGTCGCAACGGGCGAATCGGGATCTCGAGGGTCCGCCAAACTGAACGGAAGTAAAGGAGAAAGAGGAGATGAGGAAGGGGTTCAGCCGTGGAAAAACCTGAGGCTGCCGGGAACGCTGAGGCCGCGGCATTACGACCTGAGGATCGCCGTCTACATGGACAACTTCACCTTCTCCGGGGAGGTCAGCATCGAGCTGGAGTGCATCAACGCCACAAGGTTCATCGTGCTGCACAGCGACCGCCTCGAGGTACGTCTGAGTGGAGAAGTGTTTGGTAGACATGTCTTTAGGAACATAGTGAAATCTGTGACATGCTTAATGCAGATAGAAGAATGTTCCTCAGCGAACACATCGACCGCCTTGGGGTACGGAGGCTTAATGGATAGAAACCTGTGGACGTGTTTGGTAAACATGCGTTTAGGAACATCGTGAAATCTGTGACATGCCGAGTGTTCTTCTATTTGTGGGGGAACCGCACCGCACCGCACCCCCCCCCCCCCCGGAAAGAAAAGCCAGAGGCCCATTAACCTATTCGGGTGGTCCACATGCATCCACCCCCCCCTCAAATCAGATAATACATGCGAGTTCATGGCTGCTGTAGACAACGATCTTGTTGCTCCGTGTTGCGTTGTTAATGAGTGAGACACACCGGAGTTGAGGGTCTGTGGGGTTTATTCTCCCAAAAATATAATTTACAATTTACAATTCAGGCATTTCGCAGACGCCTTATTCCAAAGCAACATACAATGACCAATCACAGGGACATTCTCCCTGGAGTAACCAAGGGCTAAGTGCCTTACTCAAGGGCACACTAGTAGTGGTGTTCCAGGCAGGATTTGAACTCGCAACCTTCCGATCATCAGCCCACCTCACTATCCATTAGACCACCAAAAAAAAATATATATATATTATAATAATTATTTATTTATTTAGTATTTTTTTATGAGATCCATTTGTGGCGGATGATATTTAATTGCGGCGGCCCGCCACAAATAAATCAATGTATGGGAAACTCAATAATAGCTTGAATCAGATAAAAGAAGACAATGCTTTCAGAAAGTGTTCCTCAGCAAACACATCGACCACCTGGAGGTACGGTGGCCTGAGCGGAGACACATCTCTGAAGTCTTTGGTAAACATGTCTTTAGGAACAAAGTCAAATCCGTGACATGACGATCATGGCAAACAATAATAGCTTAAAGTCAGATAGAAGACAATCATTCTTTCAAGACCACCTGGAGGTGCGGTGGCTTAATGGAGAGAAATCTGTGGAAGTGTTTGGTATGTCTTGAGGAACATTGTAACATCTGTGACATGCAGATCATGGCAAATGATAATGCTTTGAAAAAGTGAGATGTTCCTCAGCAAACTCATCAACCGCCTTGAGGTACGGTGGATTAATGCAGAAATCTATAGAAATCTTTCATCACCAGAAAGCGTGTTAACGTAGAAATAGTGTACTCACACGTTCGATCTGGTCGTCAACTCATAGAAGCAGTACTACGGAGTGTTCCAATGCAATATCATAGCTGATAAACCAGCTTTTAAACCAATGTTCTTGCATTTAGTTGGAAAGTTAAGTATCAAGAAGATAAAGAATGAAAGGGTTTTAGCAAAAAAGCTTTTAAAACATCAAAAATATTAACATATGGTGACTTGTTGACATTTAAATGACTAAATCACAACCCAAGATGTTGTCAAAATACAAATTTAAAAGGAATAGAAGTGCAGTGCAAAAATATGGCCTGATAATTATTTTATCTTTGATTACTTACTAACACATGTTTTCAGTCAATCTGAGTTTATTTATTTTTTTAGTTTTTTTTTTTTGCTTTTATAAATAAAACTTTTATTGGCGGCAAAGACTTCCAATGGGATTTTCAAAATAAAGGTATAATATATTGAATTGTAGATCATTAAAACGTTGTTCTTGATACAAATACATATTTAAAGGGTCGTTAAAAGACATTCAGCAAAATACACTAAATGCTCAATAAGGTCTTCACCAGACCCCTGACCCCTGACCCCTTTTAGAGGTGCTGTGGATGCACACAGTTTGATAACGTGCAGACAAAGCCCCCCCCCTCTCCTTAGGAAAACAAGCCACTCTCTAACAAAGCATGTTTATTTCCAGATTTGGCCTCAGAGATTTTCTCTACGAGGCTAATTAACCATCAAAGTTGCTGTTTCAGCCGATTTCTTTATTTCTTTATTTAGATTTCGTTGGGAGAAAGCCTCAGAGAAAGCCTCGGAGAAAGCCTCGGAGAAACGCCGAGCAGCATGATTTTTCAAGGCGGTCATCTGGGCTAATGTGTGAGGAGGGTAAATCTGTCTAATTTGGGCAGAGGCCAATTAAAAAGCCCCGCAGACACTTTTTGTGTTTGTTTGTGAGCAGGCTGTGAATTAAGAGGTGTTGATGGGCGCCGGGCAGGTCTCATAAGGCACCGTGAATGACAATTATCTTTTTATAAAGGGGAAAACACAAGGCGGATAAAAATACAACCGACTCGAGCGGAAAACACTCCTGCAAGGTGCTCTTTAATTCTCACGGAATAAATGTCACGGGTGAAAAATTAATGTGAGAGCAAAGTAAGAAAAGGGCCGAAAGCTTATTTTATTCGGTTTTTCTTTCAAAAACTTTCCAATTCCTAATGAGGCGAACAAATCAACACTTAAATACAGGTACAACGATACAATTGTGTGTTATAAAAAAAAAAAATGCTTTGTAAAATATTGGCTGAATAAGGACTCTAATTCCAATGGGGTCATCCCCTGGGGAGCAAGAATGTACTCACTGGATATATTTTATTGGGTTGTGTACACTTGGAAAATGTAGGTTATAGATTGATGTTAAGTAAAGATGTTTCAAACTGGAAACCAGGAATATCGGAAGTGAAGTCCATTGAAATCTGGACGTATTGCTGATTGGTATAGAGAGAGGACTAAAGTTAGGTCTTACAACTTGACAGGAACATTTAAGAAGAGATATTAAGCTCATTTTCAGGTTCATATCAGTATGTAGTGTCTCTGCTTTAAAGAGTCCTCTCCTGCTGATGTTCAGGTGTATATCAGTATGTATTGTCTTTGCTTTAAAGAGTCCTCTCCTGCTGATGTTCAGGTGTATATCAGTATGTAGTGTCTCTGCTTTAAAGAGTCCTCTCCTGCTGATGTTCAGGTGTATATCAGTATGTAGTGTCTCTACTTTAAAGAGTCCCCTCCTGCTGATGTTCAGGTGTATATCAGTATGTAGTGTCTCCACTTTAAAGAGTCCTCTCCTGCTGATGTTCAGGTGTATATCAGTATATAGTGTCTCTACTTTAAAGAGTCCTCTCCTGCTGATGTTCAGGTGTATATCAGTATGTAGTGTCTCTACTTTAAAGAGTCCTCTCCTGCTGATGTTCAGGTGTATATCAGTATGTAGTGTCTCTACTTTAAAGAGTCCCCTCCTGCTGATGTTCAGGTGTATATCAGTATGTAGTGTCTCCACTTTAAAGAGTCCTCTCCTGCTGATGTTCAGGTGTATATCAGTATATAGTGTCTCTACTTTAAAGAGTCCTCTCCTGCTGATGTTCAGGTGTATATCAGTATGTAGTGTCTCTACTTTAAAGAGTCCTCTCCTGCTGATGCTCAGGTGTATATCAGTATGTAGTGTCTCTACTTTAAAGAGTCCCCTCCTGCTGATGTTCAGGTGTATATCAGTATGTAGTGTCTCCACTTTAAAGAGTCCTCTCCTGCTGATGTTCAGGTGTATATCAGTATATAGTGTCTCTACTTTAAAGAGTCCTCTCCTGCTGATGTTCAGGTGTATATCAGTATGTAGTGTCTCTACTTTAAAGAGTCCTCTCCTGCTGATGCTCAGGTGTATATCAGTATGTAGTGTCTCTACTTTAAAGAGTCCTCTCCTGCTGATGTTCAGGTGTATATCAGTATGTAGTGTCTCTACTTTAAAGAGTCCTCTCCTGCTGATGTTCAGGTTCATATCAGTATGTAGTGTTTCTGCTTTAAAGAGTCCTCTCCTGCTGATGTTCAGGTTCATATCAGCATGTAGTGTCTCTGCTTTAAAGAGTCCTCTCCTGCTGATGTTCAGGTTCATATCAGTATGTAGTGTTTCTGCTTTAAAGAGTCCTCTCCTGCTGATGTTCAGGTGTATATCAGTATGTAGTGTCTCTACTTTAAAGAGTCCTCTCCTGCTGATGTTCAGGTTCATATCAGTATGTAGTGTCTCTACTTTAAAGAGTCCTCTCCTGCTGATGTTCAGGTGTATATCAGTATGTAGTGTCTCTACTTTAAAGAGTCCTCTCCTGCTGATGTTCAGGTGTATATCAGTATGTAGTGTCTCTACTTTAAAGAGTCCTCTCCTGCTGATGTTCAGGTGTATATCAGTATGTAGTGTCTCTACTTTAAAGAGTCCTCTCTGGTCTGGTCTGCTCTGATTGGTTAGCTGGCCTGCTCTGTTGTGATTGGTCAACCAGCTTAGGGATCACCTACAATGTGTTGGAGCCAATAGAAGCGTTAGTGGTTCCATAGTGATGTCACTGTGTTTTGGAACTTTGGGATTTTAGCCTTTGCAGACCATTGACATGCACTCAAACCTATAGAACACACTGCAGGGAAAACCACAAACAGCTGTTAGACTTCCCTCTGAGGCACAAAAAGTGTGTTTATTTTGAGGAAAATTGACGTTTTATTGATCAACAAACAAGATTCAAATTTCAAACATGAGCAAGTTTAGCGGTTTAAAAAGACCAGACAGTGACGAGTTGTGAGCCGAGAAATCAAACCAATCATCGATCAAACCCAATTAAAAACCATTTCTGGTTGAGTGGAGCATTTGAAGGCATCACGCTGCGTTCGCTGACTCGCGAGAAAAACCCCTTGAAAAACATTCCTTTAATCCCCGAATGTTCCTCTCCGTGTCAGCAGGCGCTCTGCTCGTATCGATCACTTCATTCATCAAAGAACCACACACACACACACACACACACACACACACACACACACACACACACACACACACACACACACACACACACACACACACACACACACACACACACACACACACACACACACACACACACACACACACACACACACACACACACACACACACACACACACACACACACACACACACACACACACACACACACACACACACACACACACACACACAGTTTGACCCCAAGGTTTCAAATGTTTTTTTCTGTTGCCGGGCATGTTCCCATCATGCACTGCTGCACTCTGTTGTAATGATGACAGAAGTTTCCCCCACCTCCATTTCTATTTTTATCCATTAGCGTTGATTAATTTTGCTCTTTTACAGCGTTTCATATTTTGATACACCGAAGATTTGAGGATACGTGTGGTAGAATTAAAATAGTACTTACATTTGTTTATAAGGAATTGAGACACTTTATGACACGTTTGGATGTTAATTGACATTACGAACACACATTTTCACGCATTCACTTATGGTTGAATTGTTTTAAAGGTCCCCTATTATACTGTTTGTCATCAATATATTATAGGTCTCAGATATATACAAAACATGTCTCTCAAGTGTTTGGCTCCACACACCAAACAGATCATTGCAGCATCCCATAATCCCCTCTGTTTCAGCCCTGTTTCCAATGTGCTGATTCTCTGTCTGTAGCTTTAAGTGCTAATGAGCTGCTGCTGGCCACGCCCCTTTGAGAAATGATTGGTTTAAAAAAAAAAAAAACAATGGAGGAGATTCAGGTGATAAGGTCGGGGTGGGGGGGGGGGGGGCTAATGGTTGCACAACCCAAACAAACATCGTGACATCACAAAGTCACCAAAATCTGCTAGATTTTAGCCGGAAAGGGGGCGGGGCGTGACGTTATACTATATTCTACTTTAAAAACATTCAGATTTCACTGCAGGTAAAGTACTTAAACAGCCAGAGTCATAAACGTTGAGATTATATTCTGCAATAATCCAAAATCAAGAAATGTAGAAATCCCATTGGACGTGGGAGATGCTGCCTTCAGGGACCAACACAAAAACGTCTCTCTATGTTAACGGTTGTTGCTTCTCTCTCTTCAGGTGGACCGTGTGTCCGTCACAGCAGAGGGCGGAGCCAACGGTCGCCCTGCCAACAGACCAGGGGGCGGAGCCATGAGAATCCACCGCCACTTCCCCCATCCGACCACTCAGATGCACGTGGTCGTTCTGCACCGAGAACTCAAACCGCTCCGAGTTTACCGGCTGAACGTCAGCTTCGAGGCCGCCATCGAGGACGAGCTGCTGGGCTTCTTCAGAAGCTCCTACACACTGCACCGGGAGAAACGGTACACACACACACACACACACACACACACACACACACACACACACACACACACACACACACACACACACACACACACACACACACACACACACACACACACACACACACACACACACACACACACACACTGAAACACACACGTCTTCCCTCGGCAGCAGGTGGTTGGAGTAGAAAAAGGTCAGAGCTTCACATTCATGACATTGATTAACTCAAACACACTGCTGCTGCGGAAGTGTGTGTGTTCCACTTATCAAACCACACACACACACACACACCGCTCACTCCCTCCCTATGAATTTCCCATAAGCCTCTACTGCAGAATTGTTTCCACATCAGATTTCCTCCCCATGGTGCTGATGGGAAACAGACTGCTGATACATGTATTACCTCGTGTGCGTGTGTGTGTGTGTTTGTGTCTCCATCGGTGTGTATGAGTCTGTGTGTGTGTGTGTGTTTGCCTCTCCAGGTGTGTGTGTGTGTGTGTGTGTGTGTGTGTGTGTGTGTTTGCCTCTCCAGGTGTGTGTGTGTCTCCATCGGTGTGTATGAGTGTGTGTGTGTGTGTGTGTGTGTGTGTGTGTTTGCCTCTCCAGGTGTGTGTGTGTGTGTGTGTGTGTGTGTGTGTTTGTGTCTCCATCGGTGTGTGTGTGTGTGTGTGTGTGTGTGTGTGTGTGTGTGTGTGTGTGTGTGTGTGTGTGTGTGTGTGTGTGTGTGTGTGTGTGTGTGTGTGTGTGTGTGTGTGTGTGTGTGTGTGTGTGTGTGTGTGTGTGTGTGTGTGTGTGTGTGTGTGTGTGTGTGTGTGTCTGTTCCACTCATAGCAGACACACAGACTCGGAGCTAATTGATTAAATCTGAAGAGCTCTCTTGTGATTGGATGAAGAAAAATATGCTTTGTCAATTTCTTGAACACACGGTAACATTTTAGTTTGATATGTTTATATATTTATATTCTGGTGGTGGGCTGCAAGGGGAGTACCTCTACACTCGTATTTATTTTAAACATTTAAATGTATTTCTTTTTTATATCATTTCGAAAATGCTAAAATAACTAATTCCAGAATAAAAAATATGCTATTATTTTTATAATTCAAATGTTATATTCGTAGTATTTATAGTATTTTATTTTACGTTTTTATTGTTTCAATATTATTGCTAAAATCAACATTTGTGCCAAAATCAGTGTTCTGTGGCTGTTTGACCAAGAGCCACCCCAGGTTTCACCAATTTGTATGCATTGTTTTTATTATTTAACTCTAAAATGGCACAGAATCCAAGTTATTATTTACAAGTTATTATATCCAAGTTATTATATACAAATTATTATATCCAAGTTATTATATACAAGTTATTATATCCAAGTTATTATATCCAAGTTATTATATACAAGTTATTATATACAAGTTATTATATACAAGTTATTATATACAAGTTATTATATCCAAGTTATTATATACAAGTTATTATATCCAAGTTATTATATCCAAGTTATTATATACAAGTTATTATATACAAGTTATTATATCCAAGTTATTATATACAAGTTATTATATACAAGTTATTATATACAAGTTATTATATACAAGTTATTATATACAAGTTATTATATCCAAGTTATTATATCCAAGTTATTATATCCAAGTTATTATATACAAGTTATTATATCCAAGTTATTATATACAAGTTATTATATACAAGTTATTATATACAAGTTATTATATACAAGTTATTATATACAAGTTATTATATCCAAGTTATTATATCCAAGTTATTATATACAAGTTATTATATACAAGTTATTATATACAAGTTATTATATCCAAGTTATTATATCCAAGTTATTATATCCAAGTTATTATATACAAGTTATTATATCCAAGTTATTATATCCAAGTTATTATATCCAAGTTATTATATCCAAGTTATTATATACAAGTTATTATATCCAAGTTATTATATCCAAGTTATTATATCCAAGTTATTATATACAAGTTATTATATCCAAGTTATTATATCCAAGTTATTATATCCAAGTTATTATATACAAGTTATTATATACAAGTTATTATATCCAAGTTATTATATCCAAGTTATTATATACAAGTTATTATATCCAAGTTATTATATACAAGTTATTATATCCAAGTTATTATATCCAAGTTATTATATACAAGTTATTATATCCAAGTTATTATATACAAGTTATTATATCCAAGTTATTATATCCAAGTTATTATATCCAAGTTATTATATCCAAGTTATTATATACAAGTTATTATATACAAGTTATTATATACAAGTTATTATATCCAAGTTATTATATCCAAGTTATTATATACAAGTTATTATATACAAGTTATTATATACAAGTTATTATATCCAAGTTATTATATCCAAGTTATTATATCCAAGTTATTATATCCAAGTTATTATATCCAAGTTATTATATACAAGTTATTATATCCAAGTTATTATATCCAAGTTATTATATCCAAGTTATTATATACAAGTTATTATATACAAGTTATTATATACAAGTTATTATATCCAAGTTATTATATCCAAGTTATTATATACAAGTTATTATATACAAGTTATTATATCCAAGTTATTATATCCAAGTTATTATATACAAGTTATTATATACAAGTTATTATATACAAGTTATTATATCCAAGTTATTATATCCAAGTTATTATATACAAGTTATTATATACAAGTTATTATATCCAAGTTATTATATCCAAGTTATTATATCCAAGTTATTATATACAAGTTATTATATCCAAGTTATTATATACAAGTTATTATATACAAGTTATTATATCCAAGTTATTATATCCAAGTTATTATATCCAAGTTATTATATCCAAGTTATTATATCCAAGTTATTATATACAAGTTATTATATCCAAGTTATTATATCCAAGTTATTATATCCAAGTTATTATATACAAGTTATTATATACAAGTTATTATATACAAGTTATTATATCCAAGTTATTATATACAAGTTATTATATCCAAGTTATTATATACAAGTTATTATATACAAGTTATTATATACAAGTTATTATATCCAAGTTATTATATACAAGTTATTATATCCAAGTTATTATATCCAAGTTATTATATACAAGTTATTATATACAAGTTATTATATACAAGTTATTATATCCAAGTTATTATAAACAAGTTATTATAAACATGGTAAATAATCTATTAGTAGCAGAGTAGGTGAAATGTAACTCTCCATAGATCTTGATATCATGTGTTTTCCTGCCCGTGGGTTCAAACAGCAGCCTCTGATCTCTGTTGCTCTGGATCAGCTGATTCTCTCCGTGTTGTCTCGGCTGGTGGTCGACTCGCTGCAGTTCAGAACGATGAGCCGCTCCGTCACAACAGCAACCGTTAGAGAGAGTTTGATGAGAGCAGAAACACGCTCTCACTGAGGAGACCCTAAAGTGGTCCGGCTGAGGGCGCAGCAATAAGAACTCAATATGAGTCAAAGATTAGAATATGAGCCATAATCACAGATTGGTATTGATGCGCTGCTGCAGACTGTGTGTGTGTTTACAAAGCTCAGTACTAGCTTAAGGATTAACTTGATGCATGTGGGGTGCTAAAGCTAACACACACACACACACACACACACACACACACACACACACACACACACACACACACACACACGCACGCACACGCACACGCACACGCACACGCACACGCACACACACACACAAACTTTAAATGAAGCAACTTTCATAAGAATAAGAAACCCGGCTTTCGTTCTTCCCGCTGCACATCCATGATCTGTGTTAGCGTTCAGCGACGCCCACACACACACCTTTTTTCTTCCGTTGCTCTTGTTCATTAAACCCGACCCCCTGTGGAGAGAGGGTCCCGGCTGTGCGCTTTAACAGAGACACCCGGACATCTAAAAGACCCTGAGACGGTGCTCCTTTAACGAGGAGCAGAATTAGAGCTAACGAGGTAGCGTGTGACGAGGAACAAAGTTGAGGACTTAACGAGAGTCTACATCCTAACACACACACACACACACACACACACACACACACACACACACACACACACACACACACACACACACACACACACACATTCATACGATCCAGGGCGTCTCCGCAGTGCATAATATTGTGTCTGTACTTTCCTTTTAGAGCGGGGGTGTCAAACTCAATTTCATCACGGGCCACATCAGCATTATGGTGGCACTCAAAGGGCCGGTTGTAACTTTAAGACTATATCAAATAATGTATTATATTACATTATTGCCTCTGCATTGGAATATTATCGGATAGAGTAATAAACTTGTTAATTAACTACGTCTGAAAGCAGAAGTCTAGGGCAAATAATTGCAAGTGTCTTCAGTGAGAATGTCACAATATGATTTAAAAAGAAAAGCCACATTCTGAAAAAAAAGAAAAAGAGAAGTGACTTGTTGAAAAAAAAGTAACATTTTGAATAAAAAAAATTCAAATTCTGAGACAGTCAAATTTGAGATGCATTGTGGGACATGTAGTTTATGGGCAACGTGCTTCTGTAAAGTAGCATGTAACCGTATAATAAACATATAATATTCTTTGCAAGCTCTTGTGGGGCCACATTTAATCTATTTAATTTCACTTACAGAGGTAGACAATTGTACTTGAGTAAAAGTAGAAGTACTCAAATATTGTACTTGAGTAAAAGTAGAAGTACTCAGGTCTTGTACTTGAGTAAAAGTAGAAGTACTCAGATCTTGTACTTGAGTAAAAGTAGAAGTACTCAGATCTTGTACTTGAGTAAAAGTAGAAGTACTCAGTTCTTGTACTTGAGTAAAAGTAGAAGTACTCAAATATTGTACTTGAGTAAAAGTAGAAGTACTCAAATATTGTACTTGAGTAAAAGTAGAAGTACTCAGGTCTTGTACTTGAGTAAAAGTAGAAGTACTCAGATCTTGTTCTTGAGTAAAAGTAGAAGTACTCAGATCTTGTTCTTGAGTAAAAGTAGAAGTACTCAGTTCTTGTACTTGAGTAAAAGTAGAAGTACTCAAATATTGTACTTGAGTAAAAGTAGAAGTACTCAGATCTTGTACTTGAGTAAAA
>NC_136908.1:62788865-62831365 GCF_949606895.1 Notothenia rossii | reverse complement strand
TCCCAAATGTAAAGCGTCTTTGGGTTCAAGAAAAGCGCATAGAAATATAAATTATTATAATAATAACAACATTTATGAATAATCTGCCATTTGGAGTTCAGATTGTGTGACTGACTTTTCAATGTGTCTCATTGAGCAACTTAAATCCTCTCTAAAACCATGGTTGCGTTCCGATAATCCAAAAATCAGCTCCTAACGTCTAACCCTATCGTCTATCCCTTGACCTCTGAGTGAAACGTCACGGGGTTAAGGGATAGTGGATAGGAGAATTCAAAAGGACTTAGGAGAAGAGACTGCAGTACTTTAGAGAATCCGACTGCACTTTCACTATCCGACGTGTTTATGATGCGCCAGCGGACGTCATTGTGTGCGTCTGCTGCTGTGGGGAAACTATGGAAACTACAGTCTTCTATACAGCGGACTACAACATGGATGATTAATAAGAACGAGGGACTACTCTAAACTCATCTAGAGACTCTGCACCGTGCTCTGATGCTGTTGCTTTATGCTTTATGAACAATAAAGAAACATATTCTTCATGACCAAAGTTGGAATTGAAATAAAAAAGGAAAGTGAAACTTATGCTCGTCACCCTCTCCCTCCGGTCCACATTAATACAAATGATCCCAATACGTATGATTGTATGAAAATATCTTAAAATCAATACAAATGTATTTATTATAAACGTTAGTCCTTAACACCTATCACTGTGTACATCATTCAAACATCTTTTAAAAGTTGAACAAACCCCACACAGCTCAGTGAGATGTTGACTTTATTTGATCATTTCAGTAAAAACTAACGTTCATATTTCTCTTTTTGATTATAATACTGATGAACGTTCCAACAAAGCACTTTGGCAACTTACCACATACGTTTTAAAATTCTTAATAAGCACCGTAACATTCATGATATAACTTCTCCGTCATAATCGGTTGTGTCCGTGAACTGTTGTGTGACGGCAAATGCTGCAAGGCATTGTGGGGCAGCATTTTCTCCTCTCGTTTCGGTTAGGGAGGTCCAGTGGTTCCTAAGCTAAAGGAGGTTATAAAGGAAGTTTGAAACCTCCTTTCCTTTCATTTGGAGAATTCAAACGGCACTTATCATGGCTGCCACTGAGGGACCTCCGGGTCATTTCACTCCGTTAGGAAGGTTCCTGCTAAATGGACTATTGGAACGCAACCCATGTATTTTACTTCCCACTAACCCTCTTCCTCTTCCTCCCCAGATTCCTGGCGCTGACCCAGTTCAGTCCGATCCACGCCCGGAAAGCGTTCCCGTGTTTCGACGAGCCGGTGTACAAAGCCACGTTCTCCGTGACGCTGCGGCACGACGCTCAGTACACGGCGCTGAGCAACATGCCGGAGGAGCAGAGCGTGCTGGAGGAGGACGGCTCCATCGCCACGAGGTTCAGCCGCACGCCCAGGATGTCCACCTACTACCTGGCCTGGGCCGTGTGCAACTTCACCTTCAGGGAGACCACCAGCGACACCGGGGTCACGGTCAGTGAACGCACCACGTTAGGGATGATGGGGTTCCCTTTAATCTTTTCAGGTTCAAAACGCAAATTATGATTCTTCGACTGATACATGTTTTTGGTGACTTTGTTATGCAACTTCCCCTTCAGGGAACGGTCAGTGAACGCCCCACGCAGTAACAGCTGATTTCCTTTAATGCACCTTTTATAAAATAATGCAGATTTAATGCAGGTTTTATCAGAATACCTTTATTCGTCCCACAGAGGGGAAATGTACTTTTGTTACAGCAGAAAAGAGCCAAAGACAGCTTGATGTTAACTTAGGTCGCATTCACACCAGCCTTGTTTAGTCCGGTTGAATCGAACCCTGGTGCGGTTCATCTGGGTCGGTGTGAACGCAGTCCGAGACCTCTGAAGTGAACTAAACAACCGGACTCTGGTCCGCTAAAAGAGGTGGTCTCGGGCCGCTTGCTAGAAATGTCCCGATCCGATCACGTGATCGGGGATCGGAGCCGATCACGTGATTTTCAAAAGATCGGAATCGGGAGAAAAAAATCGGGGATCGGGATTTTTTTTTTTTTAAATACTTTATTTTTAAATGTTGTATACAATGTTACAAAACAAAAATGACCATGTTCAAGTCTTAAAGTCATCCTGAGGCTTTAGTTTTGGTTTCAAATGACAGAACATCATGTATGTGTTGCTTCTTTGGGGCTTGTTTTCAGAGACCTGGTTGCTTATTTCTCTCAAATCTGGCAACAGAGTGGGCGCAGTGTCTAATTGTAGCAGTAAGCTAACGAGTACTGAAAGCTTTATTTTGTTTTGATCCAATGCTGCACAACTGAACTGATCCAATGCTGCTGTGAAAGAAAGAAGCTATATCCATGTTGGATAGAATATCCAATTTAAATAAAAAAATAACCTTAAGGGACAACTTGAATGCTTTTTTTCTCTTAATGCATTGCATAAAGATCGGATCGGGAAAAATCGGTATCGGCAAATTGTCAAAATCAAATGATCGGAATCGGATCGGGAGCAAAAAAAGGTGATCGGGACATCCCTACCGGTTGCTAGTGAACTCTGGAGCGGTTCATCTCTGGTGTGAATGCAGTCCGCACCAAAACATAGGAATCGTAGTATTTACACGTCACAAGAACGCGGATGTCTCCAAAAATCTTTAGTTAAAGAGTCTTTCAAGACATCCGCGGTTGTTTAGTTAAAGAGTGAAGCAGAATGAAGTGTTGAACAGTGTCCTGTGAAGTAGAATGCTCCGTCAGCTACATAAAAGTAAGAACACCTGTCGTCGGTGAAACGCCCTCCTTACTGCAAAACGTCTCATTATATGTGTTATAATGTTTTTTAACGGACGCTGTCTGATTATATAATCATATGCGCGGGCCGCTAGAGTCTGTTGATCTCCAGATTAACAGCAGCACGAGAATAACCTGCCGAAAGTGCCGATGCTCCATGGCGGAGGCTCCGGTAGAAATTGACAGGATTTGCGTTTTTACCCCCTTAATGTCTGACCAATGGTTGAACAGCATTTCCGAGCACATGACTTGTGTTTAAAGTTTATAGTCCGTTTGAGTTTTGCCCGTGTGAACGCAAACCAAACCTTCTGGAAAATGTAACACACTGTCGTCTGGTGTGAATGCGAAGAAGCATGCATAACATTTTTTTTAAGAGAAAAATAATAATAATAATAATAACACAATTTAAAAATACACTTCCTTTAACAGTTCTGAAGATATTTATATAATAATGCAGATGCAATGCAGGGAAAGCAAAACATACGTGGTTTTTGTGACTTGTCTTTTCTATTACAATTTACACACAGATTTAAAAAATATATCAGAAAGAGGACGATAACATTTAGGTATCTAATCATCTCAATGCACCTCTAGAGAGAAATGTTGCTTTTTAGGCTAAACATGATAGTTTTAAGTGACATTTCTGTGCTCTCAGACACGGATTCAGTTTTACTACTTTTTGTACTTTTTTTCAAATGATCCAATAAAATAATATGTTCAGAAAATCACTTAGTGTTGCTCTTTCTCCATCTCCCCGTGACGACTGCCTCTAGAGCTCTGTAACGGCTGTATTGTCTCCAGATGTTAGTAAGTCGGATAACGGCAGTATTTAAACGGTAATCAAGATCCAACTCCAGATTACTTTGGTATCTTGGGATTAGAGATAATTAACTTCGGTACAGAGAGCAACACGGCTTTCATTTCTTCCTTTTCTCCCAGCTGATCGCTCCTAATATGTGGAAGATAAGCATGCTCTAATTGAATAACACTACTGTAATATTAAAACAAATTCAACACACACTTCTGCCAGTCAGTCAGTCACCATGTGAACTGTGCTTTGTTTTAGACTATATTTCCTAACATATTAGCACGTTCAGCATTAAAGCTAAGCAGAATTAGCCGTTAGCATCTCCTGTTCACATTGTATTCATTGATGTACATTGTACAGACAGGTATCTCTAATTTACTTTAAAACTTAAAAACGTGCTACATCTCAGGCAGGTTTAGCAGCTACAAACAACGCTAGATATAGTGAGTTACAGGGTGTTTCTCAATGTCAAGGACGCTTCCTTGGTAGGACATGTCCCTCCGAGTCGGATGCTTCAGAGGTGAGACAATAATCCTTCCTAGCCTTGGAAAACGAAGAATGGTGGAACAGGCTAACAGGCTAACAGGCTAACAGGCTAACAGGCTAACAGGCTAACAGGCTAACAGGTGTGCAGGTGTGCATCATATGCGAGGCCCCGCCCCTAAATGGAGCGCGATTTCCGCCAAAGATTTGGAAATTGGTCCGTGCGCAAAGCATTGTGGGGATTTTAAGACCGCGGAAGATACACAAGTGCAGCCTCGAAAGTTCCCGCTACGAAGGGCGCCGGCCTCGGTAGCATTCCAAGCATCCTGGACATTGGAACAGTCCTTCGGCGGGACTCGATAACGTAGCATGCTTGAAATAAATGCAATGTAATGTAAAATAGTGGCTCTGGAGCATCCTTCCTCGACATTGAGAAACACCCCCTGAGTGGCTTTGTTTTTGCCTTTATTTCTTAACATATTAGCACCATTGAAAGCTAGCAGAATTAGCTGTTAGCATCTCCTCTATTCATCATAACTATTAATATAGAGACAACAACCTTTGATTAACTTTAATACTGAATAAAACTTAAAAACGTGATAATTCTCAGGCAGGTTCTGCAGTTGCACTTTCCTCTTGTTTCTCTGTGTGTTCAGGGCGTTATCAGCATTAGATTAGAGATAATGATAACGGTGTGAAAGTGAAGGTCGTGCTGAATCTGAAAATATACGTATCGTGTGTGTTCACATCTACCTGAGTCATGGCTCCATACATAAGTGGATTTCTGTCTAATTGCTGTAATTGGACGCTGAGGGTTTTAATTGTAACCCAGCTGCTGCGCTGATAAGCTTCTAAACTACAATGAATGACCTGCAGTCGTCTTTTAAACACCGCACCTGTCCCTTTAACCTCACGAAGTGTCCCTGCAACACAGGGAGATAACATATCAATACAATTAATAATTAAATCTAAAAGTCAAGTAATGCTGATCCCTGCATTTCCGAGCTTCACACCGTTTATCGTGTCTTTTATTCTATGGCCCCTAAAAAACATTAATCAGCTAGTATTCAAAGAGCTTAGAGATAACGACCAAAGAGATATTATTACACGCACTTTACATATTTATTTTTTATATATATATATATACAACAACGTTTTATTTTAATATAAATATTTGTGTTATATTATTTATTTATTTTTATTGCACATTTATATTCTTTTTACGTTTTTAAATAATTTAATTTAATGACATATCTTATTGCACATTTTCACTTTAACTTGTTATGTTTTTATAAATATTTCTATTATATTATATATTTTTAATGCATATTTTTTCTTTACATTTTTTCTTATATTTGACGCTTTATTGCACATTTTCCCCCTTTCTTCCGGTGTTTTTTATATATTGATTAATGGTAGATTTATCCATCGTCTGTGTCTGAACACACACATAATCTCATTATAACAACACTTCCCTGCGAGGAGGCATTAATGGGTTTTCCAGGATATCCCGACGTTCCCGTGTCCCCAGAAGACGCTTATTAAAGCTGATGTTCCAAGATCTGAGAGAGATTAGAGAATAATTGGTGATTCAAACACTTCCTGCTCTGAGAAATATCATTCAGACATTACGCCTTTCATAGAGAGCCCATGAGCACCAAGACAAATAAAGGGATGATATTCTGGACGCTGTGTTGGTCCTAAAGCCATTCGCTCTGTGTTGTGGCTAAAGTGTGTAAACTCGTGAATTAAATCCTCCCAGACTCTGATTAAAAAGTGTGTTTTAACCTCAGAAAATGATCTCGCTCAACCGTCAAATGTTGTTTCCTCACAGGTTTCCCGCCCGAAGTAAGTTACATCTTAATTAAAATCAATCAAGTTGCAAGAAAAACAAACAAACCATTAATCTTACATTCTGTCTTGGTAACGGGAGCGCTGCGCCTGTTACTAACACGCAGGTTTTCCCCGTAAAATGTTCACGAGATGCCAGAAAACAATATTTCTGTTCCTCAAAAACTGTTTAATGACTCCAGAAATCTGAGTTTCAAACAGAGCGTCACACGGGAGAGACTGCTGTGTTTTCACGGAGCTCCGACGTCAAGTTGTTGTTGTTGTTGTTGTTGTTGTTTACCATCTTGCATACGGGCGACATGTTCTCAGAGATAATTGATATGTCTTATAAACAAGATCAGAGACACAGGGTGTTTCTCAATGTTGAGTATGCTTGCTTGGTAGCACACGTCTTCCGAGTCACTTCCTTCAGAAGCGAGGCAAGAATCCTTCCTGGCATTCGGAAAACAAAGAGTGGAACAGGCTAGCAAGTGAGCAGGTGTGCGTCATATGAGAGACCCCACCTTACATGGTCCGCCACAGATTTGGGGAAATTGCTCCGTACTTGGAATTCTACCGAGCCCCGCGTACTTCGTAGCGAGAAATTTCGAGTCAGCACATGTGTAGCGTCCATGGTCGTAAAATCCCCACAATGCTTTGCGCACGGACCAATTTCCCCTCTGTGGTGGAAAATGTAAGGCGGGGCCTTTCATGTGACGCACACCTGCACACTTGCTCGCCTGTTCCACTCTTTGTTTTCCGAATGTCAGGAAGGATTCTTGCCTCGCTTCTGAAGCAAGTGACTCGGAAGACATGTGCTACCAAGCAAGCGTCCTCGACATTGAGAAACGGCCTGGTTGTTTCTCAATGTCGAGTAAAGCTGCTCCAAAGCCACTATTTCAAGCATACTACGTCATCGAGTGCCGCCGAAGGACTGTTCCAATGTCCAGCATACTTGGAATTCTACCGAGCCCCGCGTACTTCGTAGCGAGACACTTCGAGGCTGCACATGTGTAGACTCCACGGTCTTCAAATCCCCACAATGCTTTGCGCACGGACCAATTTCCCCAAATCTGTGGTGGAAAATGTAAGGCGGGGCCTCTCATGTGACGCACACCTGCACACTTGCTCGCCTGTTCCACTCTTTGTTTTCCGAATGCCAGGAAGGATTCTTGCCTCGCTTCTGAAGCAAGTGACTCTGAAGACATGTGCTACCAAGCAAGCATCCTCGAGATTGAGAAACACCCGCTGTATCACCTCATGCCATATCTTTCTAGAAACACCCCTGAGTGTATTGGTTTCATTAACCAACATGAGCTGCATTCAGAACTAAGAAGTGTTTTTTGTGTAAGTTATTTGTTTGACAGGTCTACCTGACATTTAGACGTTTTGCATTCAGGAATCAGCTGTTTTTTTTAATGTTATTTGTTATTTATTTGTTGTTAAATCTACTGGCGATTTTAAGGTCTACATACAATAATGAGAAGGGTTTTGATATTTATATATTTTTGTAGATTTGAATGGAAATGTTAAAATATGTCTTCATGTAAAAATGAGAATACTTTTTTGGAGATTTTAATCATAATAATAATGCATTTTATGTACAGAGCGCTTTTCTAGTAACTCAAAGACACTTCACAAAGTAAATATTCATACAAACAACACGTAGAATACATAAAGCACAGCTGATTATTACGTAACTAAGCGTGTGTGTGTGTGTGTGTGTGTGTGTGTGTGTGTGTGTGTGTGTGTGTGTGTGTGTGTGTGTGTGTGTGTGTGTGTGTGTGTGTGTGTGTGTGTGTGTGTGTGTGTGTGTGTGTGTGTGTGTGTGTGTGTGTGTGTGTGTGTGTGTGTGTGTGTGTGTGTGTGTGTGTGTGTGTGTGTGTGTGTGTGTGTGTGTGTGTGTGTGTGTGTGTGGGGTTTTTGTTGAACGATGTTTAAATCAGAATATTGTGCAGGAGCGTTCAGGTCCTCTGTGTTTTAAAGCGCTCAGATTAAAACCTGTTGGAGCCTGAAGGCACCACAGCCTGTCTGTTTGGAGAGCGTCTTCCTCCTCCTCCTCTTCCTCCTCCAGCTTCATATGTCGTAATGAAACAAAACAAAATGTCTTCTTCATCTCATCTTTAAAACAGATGCTCTGACGGACGCATTCTTCTCCGTCCTCTTTATAGAAAACACTCAAAATAAAAACAGGATGTTCCCGAGCTGCAGAATGATGCAATGTAACATCAGCAGTGTTTCCTCGTGACAGCCGGACGTGGAGAGGAATGTGTTTCTGCCTCGGTGGAAATCTGGAAGACAAAGTCTGGAAAAAGATCTGTTTTACCAAAGCTATTGTAAGACAGGTCTAAATACGTCAAAGGAGAATTATCGACGCAATCTAGTGTTTATTTAATGGTTATTTTAATTTAATTTTTAACCATAACTCTAAATAATTCTACAATTTGATATCAACAAAATATAATTTATTTATTATTTTTATTTATTTAATTTGTATATCTTTCTCCAGTCAAACAAAAAATACAAAATTGTATGCTGATTAATTAAACTTAAAAAAAACTTTTAATTAAATAACTTTGTACATACTGATATACACCTGAACATCAGCAGGAGAAGACTCTTTAAAGTAGAGACACTACACACTGATATACACCTGAACATCAGCAGGAGAGGACTCTTTAAAGTAGAGACACTACATACTGATATACACCTGAACATCAGCAGGAGAGGACTCTTTAAAGTAGAGACACTACATACTGATATACACCTGAACATCAGCAGGAGAGGACTCTTTAAAGTAGAGACACTACACACTGATATACACCTGAACATCAGCAGGAGAGGACTCTTTAAAGTAGAGACACTACATACTGATATACACCTGAACATCAACAGGAGAGGACTCTTTAAAGTAGAGACACTACATACTGATATACACCTGAACATCAGCAGGAGAGGACTCTTTAAAGTAGAGACACTACATACTGATATACACCTGAACATCAGCAGGAGAGGACTCTTTAAAGTAGAGACACTACACACTGATATACACCTGAACATCAGCAGGAGAGGACTCTTTAAAGTAGAGACACTACATACTGATATACACCTGAACATCAGCAGGAGAGGACTCTTTAAAGTAGAGACACTACATACTGATATACACCTGAACATCAGCAGGAGAGGACTCTTTAAAGTAGAGACACTACACACTGATATACACCTGAACATCAGCAGGAGAGGACTCTTTAAAGTAGAGACACTACATACTGATATACACCTGAACATCAGCAGGAGAGGACTCTTTAAAGTAGAGACACTACATACTGATATACACCTGAACATCAGCAGGAGAGGACTCTTTAAAGTAGAGACACTACATACTGATATACACCTGAACATCAGCAGGAGAGGATTCTTTAAAGTAGACACTACATACTGATATACACCTGAACATCAGCAGGAGAGGACTCTTTAAAGTAGAGACACTACATACTGATATACACCTGAACATCAGCAGGAGAGGACTCTTTAAAGTAGAGACACTACATACTGATATACACCTGAACATCAGCAGGAGAGGACTCTTTAAAGTAGAGACACTACATACTGATATACACCTGAACATCAGCAGGAGAGGACTCTTTAAAGTAGAGACACTACATACTGATATACACCTGAACATCAGCAGGAGAGGACTCTTTAAAGTAGAGACACTACATACTGATATACACCTGAACATCAGCAGGAGAGGACTCTTTAAAGTAGAGACACTACATACTGATATACACCTGAACATCAGCAGGAGAGGACTCTTTAAAGTAGAGACACTACATACTGATATACACCTGAACATCAGCAGGAGAGGACTCTTTAAAGTAGAGACACTACATACTGATATACACCTGAACATCAGCAGGAGAGGACTATTTAAAGTAGAGACACTACATACTGATATACACCTGAACATCAGCAGGAGAGGACTCTTTAAAGTAGAGACACTACATACTGATATACACCTGAACATCAGCAGGAGAGGACTCTTTAAAGTAGAGACACTACATACTGATATACACCTGAACATCAGCAGGAGAGGACTCTTTAAAGTAGAGACACTACACACTGATATACACCTGAACATCAGCAGGAGAGGACTCTTTAAAGTAGAGACACTACATACTGATATACACCTGAACATCAGCAGGAGAGGACTCTTTAAAGTAGAGACACTACATACTGATATACACCTGAACATCAGCAGGAGAGGACTCTTTAAAGTAGAGACACTACATACTGATATACACCTGAACATCAGCAGGAGAGGACTCTTTAAAGTAGAGACACTACATACTGATATACACCTGAACATCAGCAGGAGAGGACTCTTTAAAGTAGAGACACTACATACTGATATACACCTGAACATCAGCAGGAGAGGACTCTTTAAAGTAGAGACACTACATACTGATATACACCTGAACATCAGCAGGAGAGGACTCTTTAAAGTAGAGACACTACATACTGATATACACCTGAACATCAGCAGGAGAGGACTCTTTAAAGTAGAGACACTACATACTGATATACACCTGAACATCAGCAGGAGAGGACTCTTTAAAGTAGAGACACTACATACTGATATACACCTGAACATCAGCAGGAGAGGACTCTTTAAAGTAGAGACACTACATACTGATATACACCTGAACATCAGCAGGAGAGGACTCTTTAAAATAGAGACACTACATACTGATATACACCTGAACATCAGCAGGAGAGGACTCTTTAAAGTAGAGACACTACATACTGATATACACCTGAACATCAGCAGGAGAGGACTCTTTAAAGTAGAGACACTACATACTGATATACACCTGAACATCAGCAGGAGAGGACTCTTTAAAGTAGAGACACTACATACTGATATACACCTGAACATCAGCAGGAGAGGACTCTTTAAAGTAGAGACACTACATACTGATATACACCTGAACATCAACAGGAGAGGACTCTTTAAAGTAGAGACACTACATACTGATATACACCTGAACATCAGCAGGAGAGGACTCTTTAAAGTAGAGACACTACATACTGATATACACCTGAACATCAGCAGGAGAGGACTCTTTAAAGTAGAGACACTACATACTGATATACACCTGAACATCAGCAGGAGAGGACTCTTTAAAGTAGAGACACTACATACTGATATACACCTGAACATCAGCAGGAGAGGACTCTTTAAAGTAGAGACACTACAAACTGATATACACCTGAACATCAGCAGGAGAGAACTATTTAAAGTAGAGACACTACATACTGATATACACCTGAACATCAGCAGGAGAGGACTCTTTAAAGTAGAGACACTACATACTGATATACACCTGAACATCAGCAGGAGAGGACTCTTTAAAGTAGAGACACTACATACTGATATACACCTGAACATCAGCAGGAGAGGACTCTTTAAAGTAGAGACACTACATACTGATATACACCTGAACATCAGCAGGAGAGGACTATTTAAAGTAGAGACACTACATACTGATATACACCTGAACATCAGCAGGAGAGGACTATTTAAAGTAGAGACACTACATACTGATATACACCTGAACATCAGCAGGAGAGGACTCTTTAAAGTAGAGACACTACATACTGATATACACCTGAACATCAGCAGGAGAGGACTCTTTAAAGTAGAGACACTACACACTGATATACACCTGAACATCAGCAGGAGAGGACTCTTTAAAGTAGAGACACTACATACTGATATACACCTGAACATCAGCAGGAGAGGACTCTTTAAAGTAGAGACACTACATACTGATATACACCTGAACATCAGCAGGAGAGGACTCTTTAAAGTGATAAAATAATAACATACGTTTCTGACTGTTTGCTTTCCTCCCAGGATGAATCACGTAGCGATTTTAACAACTTTATTCTTTTTTAATGACATTAAATGTCACATTAACATCTTATAATCATAATAAAGGTCACGTTAATGATAATATACTGAGGGTCACATTAAAATTAGATAAAGGTCACTCTAATATTTATGTGATCATTTATTTTAGTTGGACTGCAAAAGACACACTTTTATATGTTGTTTTTATTATAGATTATAACGTTTATTTTTCTAATTCAGCAGCAGTAGATCCCAGTCATTGCAGTTTTCAAAATAAAATCTAAAGTGCGTTGAAAAACAGATCATTAAAAGAAACAGGGCAACGAATTGGGGAGCAAACTTTCTTTTATTAGAAATTATCAAGCTTGCACAAACACAACAAACCCAGCCCTGCTCCCACTGCGTTTCCACGGTGATAGCTCAGCGTGGAAAACAAAATGTTCGCCTGTTTGTGTGTTTGATTGCCATCGTTCTCTCTGAGAGGATGCACCTGCTGTTTGTTTCACATTTACCCCAAAATGTCCCATCAGAAATCAGCGTGATTATCAGCACAAAGACTTCCTGTTGCTCGAGCACTCTCACGATTCACCGTCATGATATACAACTCACCAAAAGTTATAAAAGCTTGTAGTTTCCAAACATTTTGAACTGGGAATTCAAACCTCCGGATGAAAGTGATTTATCCCCCCTGCAGGGTGAATCTCAGGAGTAGGAAAAACATATTTCTGCTTCAAACGATTGATTTTCTGCGCTCCGTTTTACCCCTCAGGACACTAAATATTGTTCCCATTAAACAATGTGAAAAGGAAAAACTTATGGCAGCACACAGGAATGTATGACAGGCCTCAAAACCCTCACCTATACTCACTTATATCTTTTCATTCAGTTTAGTCATTCTGAGTCTCTTTGAAGTCATTTTGAGTCTCTTTGAAGTCATTTTGAGTCTCTTTGAAGTCATTCTGTGTCTCTTTGAAGTCATTTTGAGTCTCTTTGAAGTCATTTTGAGTCTCTTTGTAGTCATTTTGAGTCTCTTTGAAGTCATTTTGAGTCTCTTTGAAGTCATTTTGAGTCTCTTTGTAGTCATTTTGAGTCTCTTTGAAGTCATTCTGAGTCTCTTTGTAGTCATTTTGAGTCTCTTTGAAGTCATTTTGAGTCTCTTTGTAGTCATAGTGAGTCTCTTTGAAGTCATTCTGAGTCTCTTTGTAGTCATTTTGAGTCTCTTTGTAGTCATTTTGAGTCTCTTTGTAGTCATTTTGAGTCTCTTTGTAGTCATTCCGAGTCTCTTTGAAGTCATTCCGAGTCTCTTTGAAGTCATTCTGAGTCTCTTTGAAGTCATTTTGAGTCTCTTTGTAGTCATTTTGAGTCTCTTTGTAGTCATTCTGAGTCTCTTTGTAGTCATTTTGAGTCTCTTTGAAGTCATTTTGAGTCTCTTTGAAATCATTTTGAGTCTCTTTGAAGTCATGTTGAGTCTCTTTGAAGTCATGTTGAGTCTCTTTGTAGTCATACTGAGTCTCTTTGTAGTCATACTGAGTCTCTTTGTAGTCATTTTGAGTCTCTTTGTAGTCATTTTGAGTCTCTTTGAAGTCATTCTGAGTCTCTTTGTAGTCATACTGAGTCTCTTTGTAGTCATTTCGAGTCTCTTTGTAGTCATAGTGAGTCCCTTTGTAGTCATTTTGAGTCTCTTTGAAGTCATTTTGAGTCTCTTTGAAGTCATTTTGAGTCTCTTTGTAGTCATTTTGAGTCTCTTTGTAGTCATTCTGAGTCTCTTTGAAGTCATTTTGAGTCCCTTTGTAGTCATTCTGAGTCTCTTTGAAGTCATTTTGAGTTTCTCTGTAGTCATTCTGAATATCTTTGAATACCTAGGGTCTCTTTGTAGTCGTTTTAGTTTTGTGTCGATATTATCGTTCGTGGCTGTTTTGCACCTTTTTGTAGACGTTTTGTTTCCCGTTATGATCTTTCAGTAACCTGTGGTTGTTTTACCCCTACTCATAGTCCTAGTTCATCTCCTTGTATTCTTTAACCCTCCTTTGTGGTCCTGTTGAGTCTTCTCCTTGTTGGTCCGAAGCCCAGTGATACCCTGATGCTTGATGTACAGTCCAGACCTTGTTCCTCTCTGCTGCCTTCATGTTCTCGCTCCGCCTCTCTCCTCAGTCAACAATCATCACTTTTGTCTTGTTGACATTGACAGAGGGATTGTTATCCTCTCTTCTGTCTCTCTTCATCACCTCCGCGTCTTCTTCAGAGTGATGATCCGATCGGACAGCCGCAGTCTCGGGTCAGCAGTGTTTGATATGGAGGGAGTAGAGACTGTCTGTTGATCTCAAAGTCAAGGATACATATATATACGCCAGCGGGGGGGAGAGAGAGAGAGAGAGAGTGTGTGTGTGTGTGTGTGTGTGTGTGTGTGTACGTGTGTGTGTGTGTGTGTGTGTGTGTGTGTGTGTGTGTGTGTGTGTGTGTGTGAGTGTGTGTTGGTCTCCAAACCCATATCAGTTGCTAAACCATCCATCAAATTACTGTGGCAACCGAGCGTCCGTCACCCCATCCATCATCCAAGGGCGACAGCAAGAGATGTCACGGGCGAGGGGAGAGATAACAAGGGGAGAGGAGAAGGGGAGGAGGGGAGATAAGTAGGAAATGAGGACACTGGAGATGAGAAGTGAGAATTAATTGAGAATAGGGAATTGTGATGTTTTGTGTTTGAGCGTTTATCGGCCCCTGAAAGCCCGGAGTTTGAATTATCTTCAGCTCCGAGGACAAAATGTCACCTTTAGATCTTCTGTTCCTCGTGTAATGGGCTAATTTACCTCTTATCAAGAATGCCTGCACTGGAAACACATCCCTGCTGGGTACATGCTAAAAAACATCCATTCCTACTTCACCTTTTGCTTCTTAAAGTGTTGATGTGTTTAGAATGTCAGCATCAGAAATACTTTATTCGTGCCCGTGAAAACATTTGATTTTGTTAATCCATTTAGGACATTACATTAAATTAATTATTCATATATTTAAACAAATAGGTGTTTAAATGGCAGTATGCACATTGGACCATTACATGACATGTCACTTGTTAGACGCTTTTATCCAAAGCGACTCACATACTTAACACTGTGGGCAATAACAGGAGCAATTTGGTGTGAAGTGTCTCAGGGACACAACGACATGCTGACTGCAGTGGGGTTTGAACCTGAGACCCCCTGATCCCAACACCAACGCTCTATCCACTGCGCCACACACCATAACATAGGGCTGTGCAATTAATCGTATTTGAATCACAATTAGGATTTTGGCCTGCCTCAATTACGAAAAAAAATAATCAAATTTTTATTTTTATTTTGCTTTGCTCGGTTGTGACAGTCCACGGGATCGAACATATTTGATCTAATTTATTTTTATTTATCATATTTATATATGTTTAGTAGCTTGTGGAATTTCGTTCCAAAATATTTGTTGATCTTGTTTATTGGTATTTATTATTTTTGATATTATTTATTTAAATGTATCATTTATTTAATTTATTTTTGTATTGGTTTTTCAGTTGAATGATACGTTCAGGGTAATCAACAGTTAAAAAGATACTGTTCAAATTGTTATTTGTTTTAAAGTTTAATTAATGGATGTTTTCAAAGTCAATGAATAATCGTATTTAATAATCGTGATATCAATTATTGACCAAAATAATTGTAATTATGATTCAAGTCATAATCGCACAGCCCTACCATAACATAACAACAACAACAACAACAACAACAACAACAACAACAACAACAACAACATAAAAGCACTTACAAAAGCTTGAATTACTCTTTTAAATATGTCATGTTTTTTTTTTTCCATCGTTATGCTAAGCTAAGCTAACTCGTTATGCTAAGCTAAGCTAACTCGATCCAATATGGATTCGGAATATGCTAGAATGATGTATATCTGATCCTCAATCAAGAGTCATAGGCATATTTCCCTACTTTTCTATTTCAAGACAACGTTGTCCATATTAGAAGGGAAGTCTGACGAGGCTAATGTGTAGCGCTTCATTTCTAACAGTGCGGGTCATGATTACGGTTTTTGATTGCCACACTGAGCATTTATTCTGCACAGAAGTGATGATCGGCAGTGCTTGGATTGTGGTCATTAAACACTGAGTGCATTCTCACAGGGGCCAATACATGCTCTCCCCTTAATTGCAGATGAATTAGAGGCAGGCTGTTACTGGAGTCTCTTGTCTTTGTTTGAACAGTACTTTATGTTACCTTGTTTTCTGATCGGCTCCATTCTGTGGTGATAATTGTCCTGTTTTTCTGTTAATCTGTTTCACAATAAAAGCTCTGCTGCAGAATGACGTGCCCTCCTGTCTCCTCTCTGAAAGGATGTCACAGAGAGGACAGTGTTTCAATAACATTAGTTTCATTCAAAATGGCAAAGTAGGATCTGGACTTAGTGACAGCAAATGCTATTCCTTTAAAAAGAGACCCAGTTGTTGCTCTGATCGGTCAAATTATTTCATTCACACACCAGTATTGGGGCACTTTCTTCCAGACTGTATTGGTTAGTGTAGTGTCTATAGGATGGATTGACACATTTATACGGACGTTTGTGGTCTCCAGAAAATGAATACGGCTGACTTTGGTAATCATCTGCCTTTCTTCTATTGCCACTATTAGGTGTTGTTTTTTGACATATCTTTAAAATAATGTAACATGTTGACATGAAGATTGGTACATACATTCATGTTCACAAGGGGATGAATCCTAGTGACTTTGGTAATTCTGTGACCAATAAGCAGCAATGTATTGCTTTGACTGAAATAGTATCAGTATCTATTGGATAGTATCCATAGGACCGACTGACACAGCGTTTAGTGTACACATTCAAGGTCCCCAGAGGACTTCACTGATCGTCTGACTGTTTAAAGTGCCACCATTAGGCAGTTATATTTGTTTTGATTGAAATATCTCAATAACTGTTCGATAGATTGCCATCAACTTTGGTAAAGCCATTGATGGTTACCTCGGGATGAATTATAGAAAATGTGGTGATTATCAGACTTGTCATCTTGAGCCATCATTGGGTCAAAGTTTCAATTGAGCACCGCTTTGGTTTGTAAGCAATATACAGCCAAACTGAGGACAACATCAGCATGTTAGCATCACTTCATTCTGTTTTCCTCTCTTTCTGTTGCCAAGCTAGTATTTGAACTCTTTTCTCTTGAATATTAAATTTCATCTGTTCTCCAAGATATGGCTTTATAGGAAAATGAATGGTGAATTTGTGCAAAACACTTGACGAAGAATATTCGCCATATCTTGATTTAAAGACTCCTTCATCCATCCTTATGATAAAATGCCAAACAGAGCCCAGAATGCATTGGGTGAGAGTCAGGAAACACCCTAAACGTATCACCAGAGCGATGAAACATGACCGACAACCTTTCACCTAGGGCCAATTAAAAGTTTCCGCTCCAGCTGTTTTTTAGTCGACTCTTGGCGGTTCAGGTTTAAACCCCGGGCCTTCCTGCAGAACTATCACTGAGCCACCGTGCCGTGGTTTGACTTCAGATCAAGCTGCATATTTCAGCCCTGGGAGGCATATTGAATGTACATATGATGGTACTTTGAAGTGCACGTCACACCAACTCCCCGAAGCAAAATGTAATGCATCTGGTTTCTCCTCGCCTGGGAAACATGACTGAGGAATCCTCAGGAGAAGATTCTCAATTCAGCGGCCGCTTGACAGTCCGCTGAAAGAAACTACGATTTCCAATAAAGCCTCTACTCTCTGAGCAGATATTCACTCTGCGGCTGCCGAGCTCTGAGATGAGTTCAGGTGGAGGGAGGAGAATGAGAAGAGCTTTAAAAGTTAGAATTCTTATTGAAAAATCAGTTCTGCTGAAAACTGAGAGGAGGAACAGGATGGTGACGAAGTGTAGTTTTAGTAGTTGTGTAACAATGTATGTATCATGCATGTCTCTTAATATGAACGGTGGTAGAAGAAGGATTTCGATCTCTTAATGTAAACTTGCAGTTTTATTGGTAATATAGTGTATGGTGCTAACTAGTAGACCCTCCAGAAAAACGCGGGCAAAAATCCTTGATTATGCGATAAAACATGCAGGGTTTTTATGTGATTTTATGCGGTGAAATTGCGAAATATGCGGAAAGTTGCGAAATATGCTAAATATGCGGGAAAAGAATAACAATTTTTTTTAAATATTGGGCTGTCTTATTTATTCTCTCTCACACACAACCTGCCACTAACGTTAAACCCCTTTACTATTCAATTAAACACATTCAATGTTTATTTATTGTAAAATAACACCCCCCCCACACACACACACCCACCCCCCCCCCCCCTCCCCCCACACACACTTCTCCGCCTCATTCTGTTTTCATTTACTCGTTCGTTATCTGACCAGCTTCAATCTTGTAGGCTACTCACTTCGTTTCTTGTAGCCCTCGAAAGAGTTTTGGAGGTTGATGCCTCGGTGAACGTGGGTTGTTTGGCTTTCTTGTCCGCAGCAGCAGAAAGCATTTTCGAATGTTTGAATGAATCAAAGTGGGTCGCCACCGTCGATTTCCTCTTATGCTCCAACACACAGTTGCACGGGGTGCAGAATAGTTTCCCCCCACTTTTTGCCCGGTCTTTAGTAGAAATGTTCGTTGGTAAATGAGCTCTATACAGTGATGTTTACATTCTGTGATGCGCGAGCTGATGACGTCACGTCAAGACGAGTTAACTTTTTTTTCTTCTCAACTTTGTCTGGAAAAATGCGGGGATTATGCGGCCTTTTAAAAATCTGCGCCATTTTGCTGATTATGCGGTAAATTCTGCGATCGCAGAATCACGTTTTTCTGGAGGGTCTAAACTAGGGATGCCAGTGATTATTCGATTATTCAAATATTTGTTACAGTCTCCATAATCGAATATTATTTTTAAAAATCGATTTTATTTATATATTTTTTTATTATTATTCATGTTTTTTTTTTTTTTTTTCTGGCTTAGTTTCAACCAACCATGTTGGGGGTCTGTCGAATAATCGATTATTATTCGCCAGGGCTGCCGAATAATCGATTTTGATCATGGTCAGTTTCTGGCAACCCTCGTGCCAACAACCTGAATGATTTAACGATTTAATTTACATAACAAGAGTTTCTACTGAAATGTTAAACTGTGAGATTCCCTGATTTGGAAGAGATGAGAGACTTTATTAATGTTTGTACTGTGTTGTCAAGACTGATGTTTCCCTCAGATCTAGACAGCCTCCACAAGTTTAATTTCAGCCTCACAGAACACATGTTAATGACCTCCTGCTCTTACCATCCACAGCTGCTGATGTTTGTCAATTAATTTTGTAAAAGTGACGGTTGGTGCCAGATTTAAATTAGAAACCCCACATCACTCTTTACTAATTAACAAGACTGAGACAGAGCTACAAATCACACTGAATGTTACTTTCTACTTTTAGTACATACCGTTGCATGCAGTGTGCATGAGATTGGCTCAGACTTCTTTGTGCTTTTATTGCAATTTGACCTTTGACCCTTTTTGCTCATGAAATTGTGGGCAAAATAGCCAGAGAAGCACTCATCTCAAAACACAGATTTCAACCTAATGGTGGAGCGAGAGGAAAAGTATTTTTTTTTTAAACCTTATTGAACCAGATGGTCCCATTGAGATCATCCATCTCTTTTTCAAGGGAGACCTGTCCAACATGGCAGCAAGTAGGTTACAGCATGAACATAAAACAACAGATAACAATAAAGGACATGGTATTTCCAGGGCTACATATACACACCTAGAGACATTGACAAGTACCAACAGTATATTTATATCTCGCCCTGTCAATAAGCCTCACCTTCTGAGCAAAAACTGTATGTGTTTGAAGTGGTGGAGAGACAATGCACAGTTTGACCCACTGCTGTCACTCATGGCCAAAGCATATCTCTCTGTCCCAGCAACATCAGTACCAAGCAAGAGAGTTTTTTCCACAGCAGGGGATATATAGGATATTGTAAACGCCCAAACATCTCAGCTTCTGGAAATGTGGACATGCTAATATTCCTAAAAGATGACCTTGATGATGCTGAGTGAGTGAGTTAGAGTTGAGTTACTTGAAAAACTAAAGTGAAGCTTGATTTATTCTATTGCAGCGTCTCATTATTATATTGTTGACACTTTAAAATACTACTATCCTACTAAAATGCTGTAGAAATCAGATTTATTATTTAAGAAAGAAAAAAAATTGAAGTAAAAAAAAAAAAAAATTCACATTTTTTTCTTTATTTTTCAATATCGCGATACATATCACACCGTGGACTTTTTATCGCGATATTATCGTACCGTGAGTTTTTGGTATCGTTACATCCCTAAAAACCACACATTTGACCTCATGGTGGCGCTAGAAGAAAAGTAAGAGGATCACCACATTCTGTGGGGTTCATCCGAATGAAACCATGAATGTCTTTGCAAAATGTCATAGACTTCCATTAAATAGTTGTTGAGATATTATGGTCGGGATCTGCCTAAAAAACCTCCCGAAACAAACTGCCAAGACATCTCAATCAAAACCACAACATTCAACCTCATGGTGGCGCTAGAGGAACAATCAGAGGATCACCAAATTCACTGGGGTTCATCCTCATGGACCCACAAACGTCAAACACAACATTTCATAGACATCCATGCAATAGGTGTTGAGATATTTCAGTCTGACACTCTGACAATGTTCTGTTGACTTTGCATCAAATCACTGCACCGGTAAATTCTGCTTTATGTTCAACGCAGTGTGACACTTTGTTTTCCTTTGTGTGTGTGTGCAGTTTAACTGGAGCTTTATGTGATGCACACACACTGACACACACACTGAACATGATTTACAGCGTATTGATGACACACACACACACACACACACACACACACACACACACACACACACACACACACACACACACACCAATGTGTTTTTACAGCCGAGTGAAAACAGAATTTATTAAAGTGGAAGTGAAACGAAGAGAGGGATGGCAGAGTGACATTACAGAGACAATAACGTGTGTGTGTGTGTGTGTGTGTGTGTGTGTGTGTGTGTGTGTGTGTGTGTGTGTGTGTGTGTGTGTGTGTGTGTGTGTGTGTGTGTGTGTGTGTGTGTGTGTGTGTGTGTGTGTGTGTGTGTGTGTGTGTGTGTGTGTGTGTGTGTGTGTGTACTCACTTCCGTCTTTATGTGAAAGATGATATGAGTCATGAGTGTGTTCTTTATCTGTGTGTGAGAGTGTGTCTCTGTCGTCCTTCAGCTGACAGTGAAGTGGTTTCTCTCACCCTGACAGAAAGCCATCCAACACACACACGTTGTTTTTTCACTTACTGCAGATGATATATATATATGCGTATCGATCACTGACATCAGCTATGTTAGTGTGTGCGTGTGTGCGTGCGTGTGTGTGTGTGATTGATGGGTGACACTGATTAAGTGCTGCGTCTCTCACACAGACAGGAGAGAATGATGTCAGCAGAGTTACAGCTGATCGTCAGGGTTACGGAGGGCGTGGAAGCTCACAATCTGTGTGAATATTTTGTCATTTGTAAATGGACTGCATTTATACAGTGGTCCACTTATCACTTATGTCTGTGTTGGTCCCTGAAGGCACCATCGCCCCGCTACAATGGGATCCATGTGATTTTGAATTAAAGTAGAAAATAATCTCTCTCTCTCAAACTAACATTTATGATACTGACAGGTTTAGTTCAGCAGGATAATCTCCACATATTAAAACCACTTTATGATTTCTGAAGTGAAAAGCTAATGTTGGGCTATGGAGGAACTACATTTCACTGCAGTCGGTGAATGAATCCAGATTATATTGGACTCTCAGTATTTATGACCAGAGGTGGGAAGTAGTGGAGTACAAATACTTTCTTACTGTACTTAAGTACATGTTTCTGGTATCAGTACTTTACTCCACTTATTTTTCTGACGACCTTTTACTTTGACTTCTTACATTTTGAACACAAATACCTGTACTTTCTACTTCTTACATGTTGAACACAAATACCTGTACTTTCTACTTCTTACATGTTGAACTCAAACACCTGAACTTTCTACTTCTTACATTTTGAACTCAAATACCTGTACTTTCTACTTCTTACATGTTGAACTCAAATACCTGTACTTTCTACTTCTTACATGTTGAACTCAAATACCTGTACTTTCTACTTCTCACATGTTGAACTCAAATACCTGTACTTTCTACTTCTTACATGTTGAACACAAATACCTGTACTTTCTACTTCTAACATGTTGAACTCAAATACCTGTACTTTCTACTTCTTACATGTTGAACACAAATACCTGTACTTTCTACTTCTTACATGTTGAACTCAAATACCTGTACTTTCTACTTCTTACATGTTGAACCCAAATACCTGTACTTTCTACTTCTTACATTTTGAACTCAAATACCTGTACTTTCTACTTCTCACATGTTGAACACAAATACCTGTACTTTCTACTTCTTACATGTTGAACTCAAATACCTGTACTTTCTACTTCTTACATGTTGAACACAAATACCTGTACTTTCTACTTCTTACATGTTGAACACAAATACCTGTACTTTCTACTTCTTACATGTTGAACTCAAATACCTGTACTTTCTACTTCTTACATGTTGAACCCAAATACCTGTACTTTCTACTTCTTACATTTTGAACTCAAATACCTGTACTTTCTACTTCTCACATGTTGAACACAAATACCTGTACTTTCTACTTCTTACATGTTGAACCCAAATACCTGTACTTTCTACTTCTTACATGTTGAACTCAAATACCTGTACTTTCTACTTCTCACATGTTGAACACAAATACCTGTACTTTCTACTTCTTACATGTTGAACACAAATACCTGTACTTTCTACTTCTTACATGTTGAACACAAATACCTGTACTTTCTACTTCTTACATGTTGAACACAAATACCTGTACTTTCTACTTCTCTCATTTTCCAAACAGGCTGGTTCCTTTAGTCTGAATGTGTGTTTGGTGGCGTGATCATTATTATTTAGAGTCATTGCGTGCCTATTGATTTGAACACAATCCATGTATCCATCATTTCCTGGTCTTCTCTAAAGAAGAGGGACCAATGGAAACGTTTTCATGTTGCCGTTGGTCACCATGGAAACATTCATTAGCTAACAATGACATTATTGTTCTATTAATATAAAGGGAGGTCAGGTACTCTTTAAAACAGCTGGGAGTTATGGGTACTTTTTACTGAAGTACATTTCAAAGCCTCTTTACTTTGACTTGAGTAAAGAAGTTTAGTCAGTACTTCTACTTTCACCAGAGTATTTTTAAACACGAGTATCTGTACTTCTACTTGAGTAAAGGATGTTTTTACTTTTGCCATCTCTGGTAATAAAACTGATTTATCCATCCCGCTTACTTTCCTGCAGAATAATGAATCGATGCGTTACACGTTCAGGTAAAACACACGTTGAACAGCTGACTTCACTTTATCTCCGTCAGAAAGCCCATTTACTCTCCAAATTGCTTTTAGCTGAGAAACAGTTTTTCTTATTGAACAAAATGTGTTGAGATGGAGCAGATGTCTGCGTGTCCGTCAGCCTGAAAGAGACGGGCTATAGATACAGTTTGGAGTCGCTGAAGTGAAACGCTTTCTGACAGCCGAGTGAAACCGCAGTCACAAATAAGTTGCTATCAGAGCCAGTTAAAAATATGGAGTAAAAGCTTTTTGATTTCAGAGAGGCTGAGAAGGAATCACATGAAATGATCTTTTGTATTTTCTGCAGGTTTAATGCTTTAATCTGTTCATCACAAACAGAGCTTACTTTACAACCAACTTTTTCATGTTTAAAGGTCCTTTTATCTTTTGCCCCTGGGAAAGGAACGTCTCTCAATTGGTCCAAATATCTCAATAATTATCGAGTATATTGGCTTGAAATTTGGTACCAACATTCATGTTCCCCTGAGGATACTAAGACTTTAACTTCAGCTGCACAAGGAGGTTGACATTTGTGGTTTTGAGTGAAATGATTTGATATTTATTGCCTTGAAATGTCATGCTCCCCTCAGAATGAACTGTAATAACTCAAGTGGTGCTCTGACTTCATATCGAACATAATGATCAATTATCATCACTTCTAACCAAGAACGACATTTTTAAAGACTCTTGCATGTGTCAAGTTCTTTTTTGTGTTTTAATGGGAAATATCCTGTAGTTTTTGTAGAATGTTTTTCGAGCCTAGTTGAGTTATTTCTCAGTGGTGTGTCTATTTTACTTTCTCCCATAACCTTAAATCAGTTGTAACTCACGGTCTGTTGGATAGTGGCAGTGTTTCACTTTGAAATACTGATCAACACATCTCACAAACACACAGTGACAGGATGTGGCTCTTCCAATGAGGTCACCATCGAGGTCTGTGCAGTCATGTGACATGTCACTATTGATTATTGAGCGATGTTTGGCAGATCAGCTGTTACGTATACTGTATGTACTGTACTACATCTGAGGTTAAATAACTGTTCAAATGGAGCTTTTCTCTTTGTTTGAAGCACAACAACTCCATTTGAAAGATATCTTATTAACATGAGGCTACACACATGTGACATTTCAATATGGCAAATGGCATTTTGCAATTAACCACATGGAAATGATTACCTCGCCTCATGATGCAATCACACGCCGTCCTGAACATGTCATGAAGAAGCAGAAACACATGCTCCACTTTAAATGAAAGTTGTTTGCTGTGTTATTTAAATACCGGACGTAAATCATGAGTAAAAGTTAAAGGGCCCTTATTATACTGTTTTTCATCAATATATCACAGCTCTCAGATATATCCAGAGCCTGTCTCTGATTGGCTGAAACACCAAACAGATCATTGCAGCATTACCCATAATCCCCTCTGTTTCAGCCCTGTTTCCAAAGTGCTGATTCTCTATCTGTTACTTTAGATGAAAAATAAGGAGCCCCTCCCCACGCCCCTCTGAGAGAGATCTGGTTACAAAGAACACAATGGTGCTCTAGAGGAGATTCAGGTGATAAGGGGGGGGGGGGGGGGGTTACCTTGGTTGCTGATTGGCTAATGGTTACACAAGACAAAACATCGTTATGACATCACAAAGTGGCCAAAATCTGATCAGCTCATTTTCAGACAGGTTTTTATAGAAATGGATCAAAAAGAGAGAGAATCTTTGTTCCTGAAACTTTCAGAGTCTCTTTCCACAGAGGGGACACATGTTGATGTGGAAGAGACATGGAGAAGAGGGGACACATGTTGATGTAGAAGAGACATGGAGAAGAGGGGACACATGTTGATGTAGAAGAGACATGAAGAAGAGGGGACACATGTTGATGTAGAAGAGACATGAAGAAGAGGGGACACATGTTGATGTAGAAGAGACATGAGGAAGAGGGGACACGTGTTGATGTGGAAGAGACATGAAGAAGAGGGACACGTGTTGATGTGGAAGAGACATGAAGAAGAGGGACACATGTTGATGTAGAAGAGACATGAAGAAGAGGGGACACGTGTTGATGTAGAAGAGACATGAAGAAGAGGGGACACATGTTGATGTAGAAGAGACATGAAGAAGAGGGGACACGTGTTGATGTAGAAGAGACATGAAGAAGAGGGGACACGTGTTGATGTAGAAGAGACATGAAGAAGAGGGGACACGTGTTGATGTAGAAGAGACATGAAGAAGAGGGGACACATGTTGATGTAGAAGAGACATGAAGAAGAGGGGACACGTGTTGATGTAGAAGAGACATGAAGAAGAGGGGACACGTGTTGATGTAGAAGAGACATGAAGAAGAGGAGACACATGTTGATGTAGAAGAGACATGAAGAAGAGGGGACACATGTTGATGTAGAAGAGACATGAAGAAGAGGGGACACATGTTGATGAAGAGACATGAAGAAGAGGAGACACATGTTGATGTAGAAGAGACATGAAGAAGAGGGGACACATGTTGATGAAGAGACATGAAGAAGAGAGGACACATGTTGATGTAGAAGAGACATGGAGAAGAGGATTTTTCATAATAGGTGACCTTTTAAAATATGTTTTTCTCGACAGCACAGTTGTACGGAAACAGTGAAGTGCTCTGAGCGAAGGTTTCATCACATCTATTTGACTGGATGTCAGAAATATTGGAATCCACCTGAAGCAGAACCCCTCATCCCCTCTGTGTCCCCCTCTGTGTCTAAATCCACTTGTCTTCCTGTAGGTTTGAACTGAAACTCAACCTCTCTCCATTGTTTTGTCCCGAGAGCTGAACATGATCCACTTCTTCCCTCTGAAGGCTCGACCCGCATAACACGGCTGCCTCCATTTCTTTAACTCTAAGAAAACACAGCCCTTCAAATTGAATCCCAGCCTCTCAGCAGATTTGAACTGAAACCTGAGCTGATGGTGTTATTTCCTGAGTCCTAACACACTGCTCTGTTTGTCTGTGGGTAGATTTGATTGTAAACTCTGCCAAATGTAATTTCCCCCTCTGTGTAAAACCTTGGCTTGATTCCATTCCCGCAGAGTTCAGCGTTCACTAACTCAATTTCCTCTCTCTGAATCTGCCGTTAGAGCCTTATCTATTTGTTGGAGCCATAACGAATCTTAATAATTGGTGGATACATCTATAAAGAAAACAGGATTATATCTAAATATGTCTTTGGCTAAATGGTTGTTTCACACCAGCCCGTGCATGCAACCTGTTGCAGTTGCTCCTGCTAGATTTGTACAACTTTTAGCGTTCTTATTCAATCTTACTTGTTGTTTTTCTATAAGTAACATCTCTATTGCCCCTTTCACACCAACGCGGTTCCAAGGCCGGTTCGGAGCTGGAGCCTGATAAGCACCGGTTTTTCCTGTTCACACCGCAGCGGAGCCGCCTCTAAGCTCCGGAATCCGGTTCGTTTCAAGCACCAAAAAGTTGTCGGTCTAGAAAGCAAGCACCGCGTACGTCAAGCTTACGTCGGAGGCGGGGGCAGGGGCAGGGGCAGGGGCATCAGCTTTAATGTTATACCAAAGTAATTAAGAGCTTGGCGCATGCAGAGGCTAACAACAGCTAGCTCTAACGCCACCGAATAGGACGTATATTTCCCTTCTTTCTCCTACGGAATAGTCGTTGATGATGATGATTGTAAAGAACTTTTGAACGTAGCATGTAACGACTGTAAAGTTGGTAAAGTCGTCCCATTCCTTCCATTTCGTTTCGACAGAGCAAAACGAGTAGCGCTTCAATACAATCGGCCATTGTTGTTGTTGGGGATGTGAGGGGGTTCCGCGCGGTTTGGCTTTATGAAGCAGGCACGCAAACGGTCACGTCATGACGCAAACGATGACGCAATGACTCAGCACCAGTCGGGCTCTGAGCGGTGTGAACAGAGCGGGAACTGAACCGAAGAACCGGTTCCGAACCAGAAAAGCTCTGGCACGGAGCTAGAACGGGAAAAGCCTTGGTGTGAAAGGGGCATTAGTAGTTTATTAAGCTTTGCCCTCTCTAAGCGTTCTTGTAGAGAGAGGTTGTGTTGCAGCAACACCATGGCTGCCTTGTTTACACCAGGGAGAAGCTAATAGCACTGCATACTGTCAATCCTGCACTGCAAGACTTTAACCTGCATTCACATCTGCACACTTATGTAAATATATTTAACAAGTTCATTCAAATGCTCAACGTTCTACTGTGATATCTTCTTTCAACAGTTACTTCATCACTTTATTTAAAAAACACCTTGTGTGAATCCTGTTTTTTAACTCTGACCTTGTTGCTGCTATAAACGCCTGAATCTCCCCAAGGGGATAAATAAAGTTCCATCTTATCTTGTCTTAAAGCCGTCCAGAATAGCGGTCGTAACATAAATAAATACAGATAAACCGAAAGGACAAAGGAGGAGAGCTGGGTCCAGATTTATGGAGAAAAGGAAATGTAAGCCCCTCTCATCCTGGGCTATAAGATCACTGGCTAATAATGGACGAGCCAATGGCGTTTAATGTGCTTTACTAAAATGTGGCAGGACCAGAAAATATATGACAACAAAGTTTCCATCAATGCATCCGGACAGTTTGGGTCAATAAGGATTGCATCGAGAGCTTCAAAACAATCAACACTTACAAAAAAAACATACAATTGCTTTGAGAAGAATGCATGCTCTTACTGTTTCAGCTTCTTGAATATATTCAATACAGATAAATGTATTACGAATTCTACAATGAATTATTTTTCATGTCTTACAAACAATTGGACATTCAAATACACACCATGTCTTCATGACACCTATCTATCAATTACGTTTTGTTATTGGAGAGTCCATTTAAAAGTCAACATCCATACCGCTTTTGACTTGAGACCGGCGGTTCCTTTCTCTTTTTAAATGTGCGTTTTGTCAACCCCGCCCAACAGTGGATTATTGGAAGGATTGGAAGCCATTTTAAATTGAACTAATTCCACTCCTGTCTTGTTGTTCTTTAGATCCGTCTCTACGCTCGACCCGATGCCATTTCCAGCGGCTCCGGCGACTACGCTCTGCACATCACCAAGAGGCTTCTGGGATTCTACCAGGACTACTTCAAAGTTCAGTACTCCCTGCCCAAGCTAGGTAAGGCTGTTTCCTTATTTCCTTTGACGCTAGCTGGTTCCTGTTCTCTGGATATGTCACTTCCTGTCAGTGTTAGAAAAACATCACTGGTCATCGGCTTGAGCTTGAATCTCAGGATCCATGTATCTGTGATCCTCTCCAGAATGGAAGGAGTCATCACATACAGAGCATCAACTAGTTCCTGAACAGTGTCCTTCACATGCTGATATCCAAGAGAGGGAGTTCCACAGTCACAGGATGGAGGAATAGAAAGCAGTGTTCAATGTTTACTTCAGATTAGCTCCACGTCAGAAATGATCATGCTTGTCATATGTCTCTCTCCATAGAGGCTGAATCCTCATGTTAATCACATAGCTATCATATGCCTCAAACAGTCCTGATGCTCTTCTAGGTAATCACACATCCTGTCATGTTCACAGCTACAGTTGGGATACCTTTGATATCATGTTGCTCTCATGTTGGAAGAGGACATTCAGTATTTTCCCAACAGTCAGCTTTACACTTTGAAAGACCAAAGTGCTACTACAAAGGAAACATAGGATACTTTATACATAGTGGAAGTGTGCGAAGAAGTTGCAACTGTTTTTAAATTAAAATGCGATGAGGAAGAGTAATCAGGCGAGGAAGACTCTTTGCCCTGAGTCTTTTCTTCCTGTGTGTCTGGGGGGGTACGGCGTGATTAGCTCTGGGAATTGAACATCCGTTAGTTCCTGTGTTCCGATGTTAAACACCGGGGCTTGTGGGAGCTTCTTAGTTTGATGCAAAGGGATTCTGTAGGATGTGATGAGGAAAGCCAGCGCCAATTGTGTCACTTATCCAATATCCCAATATTGTATTTTCTTCAGCTTTTGAAATGGATTTGTATGGTAGTAACATCTGGTGTTGGTGCTTTTGAAGGGACTGAACTTAGTGTTGATTGAAAGCACTAAACGTTATTGAGTTGCTTAGTTTAAAAACAAGTATTCCGTTGAAAACTATTTTTCTTTTTGGGATTACAAAAGATTCTGATTTAAGATTCAAGGCTTTATTGTCATGTGCACATTATCTACAGTGTAGATATGTCAATGAAAGACTGAAGTCCCAGGCTCCTCCGACAGAGCAACATGAATATATATATATAGGACATACAACCGAAAAAAACAATACAAATAGTGCAAGAGAATGTTTTGAAATGTGCAAATAAATACAAATAAAATAGAAATGGTGCAAGAAAAGTCTACGTAAATGTAAATGGAATATGATGTATAGAAACATACATTGTAAGAACAGATGAATGTTTATGGAGGCAAGTCTATATCTATCCAGTTGGTTAGTTAGTTAGTTAGTTGGTTGGTTGGTTGTTTGTTTGTTTGGTTGGTTGGTTGTTTGTTTGGTTGGTTGGTTGTTTGTTTGTTTGGTTGGTTGGTTGGTTGTTTGTTTGGTTGGTTGGTTGTTTGTTTGTTTGGTTGGTTGGTTGGTTGTTTGTTTGTTTGGTTGGTTGGTTGTCTGTGTGGTTGTTTGTTTGTTTGTTTGTTTGGTTAGTTGGTTGTTTGGTTGGTTGTTTTTGTCTGTTTGGTTGGTTGGTTGTTTGTTTGTTTGTTTGTTTGGTTGGTTGGTTGGTTGGTTGGTTGTTTGTTTGTTTGGTTGGTTGGTTGGTTGGTTGTTTGGTTGTTTGTTTGTTTGTTTGTTTGTTTGTACGTTTGTTTGGTTGGTTGGTTATTTGGTTGGTTGGTTGTTTGTTTGGTTGGTTGGTTGGTTGGTTGGTTGTTTGGTTGTTTGTTTGTTTGTTTGTTTGTTTGTACGTTTGTTTGGTTGGTTGTTTGTTTGGTTGTTTGTTTGTTTGTTTGGTTGTTTGTTTGTTTGGTTGGTTGGTTATTTGGTTGGTTGGTTGTTTGTTTGGTTGTTTGTTTGTTTGTTTGTTTGGTTGGTTGTTTGTATCTGAAACAGCTTTAGTATTTTCCAAATAACAGTTTTTTAAGGTTTTCAATGGCATTTGAACAGCAGTAACAGCAAGAAGGTTAAAGAATGTAAACATTGGGGGTTCTACTGGACTTTGAGTCAGTGGAAGTCCAGAAGAACAGCATTGAAAGACGTTTGAAATATCTTTTAATTATATAATCACAGGAAGTAGTATCTGTTATTTGAATAACTGAAAGCATTGGGAACGACAACAATCGATAACATTACAGGAATTTCCGATCTCTCGCACTTATATACTACAATAATTCTGTTTATCTTTAGCATTCATTGATATTGTGTGCATGTTGTAGTCGTTTTTAAGGTTGTTCAGTACCCGGAACTCCTTACATTAACTTCCTGGCGTACCGAGACTCTCTTATTAAAAGTATCTTTGGGGACAAGTATTGAAAACCTCTTGTTCCTGTATTCAAACTGTAGCTGCTGAGTTTCTAAAAAGAGTTGTGGAAAAGCACCTCAGGCTAAAAAAAGAGCTATCTTTAACTTGTGTAGGACAGAAGCCTCACTTTGGGACGGTTGGAGGATCTTTTATCTGCTCCTATTAGAGTTTATTGTATTTTGTGCAACATTTGGACCATTTCTCCTTCTCTTCTCCTAGTTCTCAAGCTGTTAAAGCTCTAAGGCTCTCAGCAGCAGTTGTGATTGGACGGTTTGTTGCATCCATGTTTTGCTGTTTACCCCTCGTCTTTGTCTCTCTCGGTTAATGAATCGTGTCAGAGCCGTTTGAATCTCCCCATCCTCCTCCTTCTTCCTCCATAATTGTTTGTGTTTTACACTTCTGTCCTGCCAGAATCAATTAGTCGCTTCCCTTTTCCCTCTCCACGCCCAAAACAAGCTAATCTGGGGCTCCATATGGAACATGTCAGACTCTTCCCCCCCGTCAACACTCATCCATCATGTTACACATTCACTTTCACTCAAAGCTTCCTGACCTTCACTGGGATACTAGCTGCTTTAAAAGGCAGTTTCACGGGCAGCTAAAGGTGGCGTCCTGAGGTCCAGAATAAGATCTCAGGGGAAAATACCTGATCTCTGAGATGTCAATTTATCAAGTAGTCAGACATTGTTGGGTTTTAACTCAACAATGAAAGTGAAGTTTGGACATCTTCCAAAGGTTTTAGTGGATTTATATGTCTCCTATAATAAGGAGTGATCTTTAAAATGGTCTGTTAATGTTTACATCATTATTGGAAAAAATACACACTTTCTAGAATAGGATAAAAAATACTACATAACGCTCTGAAGCAGAATGCAGCAGGCAGAAAAATCATTATGAATCAAGATTAAAGTGGAGTTTGGACATCTTCCAAAGGTTTTTAGTGGATTTATAGTTCCATTATTATAAGGAGTGATCTTTAAAATGGTCTGTACATGTCTTGTCTTACTACATCATTGGAAGAAATACACACTCTCTAGAATAGGATAGAAAATACTTCATAACACCATTAGAAAAATAAGATACAAATCTAAAAAAACCTTTATAAATCCCCAGGGGAATTGTGACGATTTTCAGATAAAAAAAAAAAAAAAATGAATAAATTAAATAAATATAAAAATGAAAATAATTAAAATGAAAATGTAAAAGATGTCATTTAAATTAAATAAACATGGAGAAAATGAAAGTGATACATCCAGGTGCCTAGTTGATGCAATACATTAATTGTCAATTTTTGGGTGAAGGTAATATCTTCCGGTCGGTTCAGGCTGAATTATCTCAAATAACTGTCGGATGGATTTCCATGTATTCCGTTCCAGGTAAATTACTTTAGAGATCCTCTGAGTCTCCATCGGCAGGTTTGACCTTTTCTGTGAAACTTCTGAACTTCTACCAGTTGGTTTGTCCGTCATCATCGTCCGTAGATCATTTTCTGTCTAGCAGCAGCTAATGGTTTGAGTTTTTATGTGAAAACCATTGGATTTAATGGCATGTAACTTGGTACAAACATTCATTATCCCCCCAGGAGGAATTTTAAATATAGATGACCTCTTTATCTTTCATTTGGCATCATTTTGAGGCAAGTTTGTTTATTTAGCACTTTCCAACACAAAGCAATTCAAAGTGCTTTACAACAATGGAAGACATTAAGAGCATTAAAACACATCAGAAACATTAAAAATCAAAGATAATAAAATGAATAAATGAATAAAAGTTACAGTACAGTGTGAGATGTGAATAGTTCAATTAAAAGCAGCGGCAAACAGAAAAGTCTTAAAGAATAGAATTGGGATGAACCCGTCTTTAATGGTCTCACATGCAGAGCACACAGTGACATGTGCTCTCTGCTTTTAACCCATCCTAGCACCAGGAGTCTAGTGCTAGGAGCAGTGGGCAGCTAGTGTACAGCGCCCGGGGAGCAATGGGAGTGAGGGGGTGTCCGGTGCCTTGCTCAAGGGCACCACGGCAGGGCAGGAGGTGAACTGGGACCTCTCCAAGTAGCAGTCCACACTCCATGTTTAGATCTGGTCGGGGACTTGAACCGGCGACCCTACGGCTCACAGTCCAAGCCCCTACTGACTGAGCCGATGCCGGACTTCAGCCTGGATTTAAAAGTAGTCGAGTTGGAGCGGACCTGCAGGTTTCTGGGAGTTTGTTCCCAGAAATTCTCACATTCCTCTATTCCTAGTCTTGCCGTGAAATTATAGTTCTTTTGACAGTTTTCTAACCTTTTTATATTCCCTTCTCTTTCACCCATTTGCATCCCCAGACAACACATGTTCCTGTTTTACTGTTACCCGAACTCATCTTTGACCTTTAAACCACTTTTCTTATCCATTCCCAGAATTAGGATATGTAAACCTTGAGCTCCATTTATATGCATGAGTGTTGGGAAGACAATAGTTTGGACATATTGTCAGATAATTGTTTTTTATCAGTCTTATGCTGCGTTCACACCGGAAGCGATGCGATGTTTGGGGGCGGCGCGATTACATGTAAAGTCGATGCAGAGACGCGGACAGACGCAAATTCGCTCCGACGGCGAGCATGAAGCGGTCGATGAGAATTCCGCGGCAAACGCTCAAGTTCAATTTTTTCAACTCGAGCGTGAAATTTGCGTGACGCAATCTCGCGGTAGCCAATCAGCAGTGAGGATCTCAGCCTGCCGTCACTTATGTTGAACCACAAAACCAAAACATCAGCTGTTAGCCCTCAGAGCTCACAGCTCCTCATATCTGTTCAGAAACTAGACTAAAGTTAAACAAGTACAAACCACAGTGTGGACGGTCGGAGCATATATAACGTTAGCTTAGCCGATCTCCATTCAGAAAACACGCATTTTAAAAGGTGTTTCTCCTGCCGTCTGTCTGCAGACTTGTCAAAGCATTAATTCATGGTTTTTACTATCCGGTATCAGTATGTTGTTACTTCGGCATCATTTTGTAACGTGTATTATAATTAAATCACGGTCATATGTTCATCTTGTTGTAGTTGTAGCCCCCTTGCCAGCGCTTCTGGTTTGAATAATGCGAGTAAACACAGCTGACAGCCGCGGTGAAGCTTGAGCGAATATTCGGTGTGAACGCAGCATTAGAGTTCTTCAGACTGGTGTTTGTGGTCAGGATGCTTCATTGTATGATTTGATGGAATGAAACTTGGTACAGACCTTCATTATCCCCCCAGGAGGAATTTGAATTATAGATGACTTCTTTCTCTTTCTTTTGGCACCATTTTGAGCTCCACTCGAATGGTGTTGGGAAGACAGTGCTTTGGCCAGATGAGTCTAAGAGTTCTTGTTCACGCTTCCCATCGAGGTAGAATTGTGTTTTCTGCACCGTGCCCTGCTGTAAACTTGGCCCTCGTTGTTTTTTGGGCTCCTGCCAGACTCCAGATTGATGACGCACCGCCGTCCGTACGCTGCTCTGACTCCAGGTGTCAACATCTGCCTGAGTCCTGGCCGCTAACTGGAGCTCATCGTCTCTGCCAACTGTCCTCAAACTGAGCCAAGAGCATCAACAATCACATCTGAAGCTCCACAAAGCAAACACTCTGCACTCGTTGGAGACATTCCCAACTTTCTTTCTTTCTTCCCCCATTTGGGTTGTTAGAGCTTTGCAGTTCAGCCAGATCGTGATGGGAACGCTTTGTTTCCTTTGGTTTGTTGCTATTAAGAAGAGATGTCATGACCATTCGGACCGTCGACAGACTGACCCGGTACATATGGGAGGCTACAAAGACTTGTTTGTTTATATTTGGACATCACTGGTATGGAGAAGTCAAACTGTAAAATATAATCTCCTCTAAAATCAACATAGAGACAAATAACCCACCATTTATTTTGATATAAGAATAATGATATAAAGCTTCAGATACTCTCAGTGACTTATTGTTTGGACTTCATTTCCCAGAATGCCTAGATTTTCGCACTCGTCCATCAGAAGTTTTGTATTGAAATTTGAGGGAGAAAAATATGTTTTTGGATGGATGGAGCCACCAGAGGGAAACACTGATACTGTGCCAAACTGAAGTCCACACGCACACACACACACACACACACACACACACACACACACACACACACACACACACACACACACACACACACACACACACACACACACACACACACACACACACACACACACACACACACACACACACACACACACACACACACACACCTACCTACCTACCTACCTACCTACCTACCTACCTACCTACCTACCTACCTACCTACCTACCTACCTACCTACCTACCTACCTACCTACCTACCTACCTACCTACCTACCTACCTACCTACCTACCTACATACATACATACATACATACATACATACATACATACATACATACATACATACATACATACATACATACATACATACATACATACATACACACACACACTCAGTTAAACTCAGATGATCTATAAAATAAGTAGATAGTGGCAAACAGCTAACGCCCTCTCCGCCCTTTCATTTGATTTTCTATTTTCTATACCTTCAGTGTGTGTGTGTGCATTCTTCCATTATAACTCTGCTGTTCATATATCCATGTAACCATAGGCTGTGTGTGTGTGTGTGTGTGTCCGCGGGGCTCCATCTGTTGGCGTGCAGGGCATGGAGCTCCCGGGAGAGAAATGATGAGCAGAGTTATAGATTTAAAGCGACAGAGAGTTGGACCGATGAAGAAACTCAGATCAGCAAAAAAAAATAGAAACCTGGACGCTCTTCTGTCCGTCAGGGTTTAGACAATAATGAACCTCTACGTCTTCATCAATAGAGTGATACATATTCAGATCCTTCAGTAGTTTTAATATTATACTGTAAAGATATTCTGTGACAGGTCAAAGTCCAGTTTTGAGTTTCAGACGTGAAGGTATCCAATTTATAAACAATCAAATACATGAGAAATATTATAAAATGTAGATACAAATGAAACATAGCACGTTAAACAGAAGTAAAATATAATACAAATATTTATACAACAAGTGAAATGTCCAATAAGGTTAGAATAAAAAAATGAAATAGAGCTTTTTATATAAAAATAATACACTGAAGCAAAATATACAAAAAGAGATAAAGTAAAAATATTAATGTTAACCAGAAGAAGTTAAAGAAATGTCAAAAACATTTAATACAAATGTTGACATAAAAATATATTCAAAACGAGATAAAATGCAGAAACAATTTAAAACGTCTAATAAAATATAAAATAAATAAGGAATAATGTAAACTAAAGTAAAATGTCCCATAAAGGATTGAATAACAGTCTCGGCCTCAGAGCACGTTCCAAACACTTCACTATTTCCCTTTTAACTGCAAACACAGATTCCTGCAGACGCTCGGGGAGTTCTCTCTCTTTCCTTTAATGTTACACGGTGGAGAGGAGATGTGTAATAAAGCACTGATGATGATGATGATGATGAAGAAGGTTGATCTGAGCAGAGTCTCAGGTGATCCACCGTCATATCTGAGAGAAACACGCCAAGTGGACTAATGTGTTCTGTTCACTTCTAACTCCATCTGGATCCACTGAGACACACACACACACACACACACACACACACACACACACACACACACACACACACACACACACACACACACACACACACACACACACACACACACACCTTCATTCCTCCACTTGTTTCTGCTTCTTCTTTCTTTCATTCCTGTGTGTCTCTCATGCCTCGGGGTCACACACATCAACAGATGGACTAACACACACACACACACACACACACACACACACACACACACACACACACACACACACACACACACACACACACACACACACACACACACACACACACACACACACACACACACACACACACACACACACACACCTTCATTCCTCCACTTGTTTCTGCTTCTTCTTTCTTTCATTCCTGTGTGTCTCTCATGCCTCGGGGTCACACACATCAACAGATGGACTAAACACACACACACACACACACACACACACACACACACACACACACACACACACACACACACACACACACACACACACACACACACACACACACACACACACACACACACACACACACACACACACGCACACACACACACACACACACACTCTGAGCTTCAGGCCAGTCAGCTGTCTCCCTGCTGCTTCCTCTCTGAGTTTGAAGTCTCTTCGTTTCATTCTGAGCTGTTTGATATGATTTAATATCACTTTTAGATAAAGTGGGGAAAACAATGTTTTTTAGAGCGCGGCGACTTCTAGAAGTTTCCTCACGGACAAAAGAGGCGGCAATAACACCAGAAATGTCAAATATTGAATATTTTTAAAGCTGCGTTTATTAATATTTTGGAGATACAATGGACTAAACGTGTTGTTTTTGGTAAACACACATCCACTAAAACATTAAAGGCTAATTGAGAAGTGCTTAGTTCGGTGGAAGATTGCTTTTTACAGTAAATGCTACCATTTTGTGCTGACTGGACTGAATATCCTGAAGTAACTGAGGATGTAAATCTGAAGCTAGGCTGTATTTTCGGGAAATGCTAATAAAATAATGGACAGAAAATCTAAAATATTTGCTGTTAATGCAAAAAGTTTTGATTTCATATTTAGACGTTTATTTTATATCTTCAATAAAGGTATTAAGACAGAATATAGGGAATGCACAACCTGGAGAAATGCATTCATTGCTATGGAAATCTGCCCCATAATTCCAATGAGACATGAATGCAGCATTTGTTACTTTTGGTCCTAAAGTAAAGTCTCAATACTTCTTCTTCTTCTACTGCAATTTCAACCAAGATACAATACTTTATATATACAAAGATAGGTGGGAAGTAGTGGAGTACAAATACTTTGTTACTGTACTTAAGTACATGTTTCTGGTATCAGTAACTACTTCTTACATGTTGAACTCAAATACCTGTACTTTCTACTTCTTACATGTTGAACACAAATACCTCTACTTTCTACTTCTTACATGTTGAACACAAATACCTGTACTTTCTACTTCTTACATGTTGAACACAAATACCTGTACTTTCTACTTCTTACATGTTGAACACAAATACCTGAACTTTCTACTTCTTACATGTTGAACTCAAATACCTGTACTTTCTACTTCTTACATGTTGAACACAAATACCTCTACTTTCTACTTCTTACATGTTGAACACAAATACCTCTACTTTCTACTTCTTACATGTTGAACACAAATACCTCTACTTTCTACTTCTTACATGTTGAACACAAATACCTCTACTTTCTACTTCTTACATGTTGAACACAAATACCTCTACTTTCTACTTCTTACATGTTGAACACAAATACCTCTACTTTCTACTTCTTACATGTTCAACCCAAATACCTGTACTTTCTACTTCTTACATGTTGAACACAAATACCTGAACTTTCTACTTCTTACATGTTGAACTCAAATACCTGTACTTTCTACTTCTTACATGTTGAACCCAAATACCTGTACTTTCTACTTCTTACATGTTGAACACAAATACCTGAACTTTCTACTTCTTACATGTTGAACTCAAATACCTGTACTTTCTACTTCTTACATGTTGAACACAAATACCTCTACTTTCTACTTCTTACATGTTGAACACAAATACCTCTACTTTCTACTTCTTACATGTTGAACTCAAATACCTGTACTTTCTACTTCTTACATGTTGAACACAAATACCTGTACTTTCTACTTCTTACATGTTGAACACAAATACCTCTACTTTCTACTTCTTACATGTTGAACCCAAATACCTGTACTTTCTACTTCTTACATGTTGAACACAAATACCTGAACTTTCTACTTCTTACATGTTGAACACAAATACCTGTACTTTCTACTTCTTACATGTTGAACCCAAATACCTGTACTTTCTACTTCTTACATGTTGAACTCAAATACCTGTACTTTCTACTTCTTACATGTTGAACTCAAATACCTGTACTTTCTACTTCTTACACGTTGAACACAAATACCTGAACTTTCTACTTCTTACATGTTGAACCCAAATACCTGTACTTTCTACTTCTTACATGTTGAACACAAATACCTGTACTTTCTACTTCTTACATGTTGAACACAAATACCTGAACTTTCTACTTCTTACATGTTGAACTCAAATACCTGTACTTTCTACTTCTTACATGTTGAACTCAAATACCTGTACTTTCTACTTCTTACACGTTGAACCCAAATACCTGTACTTTCTACTTCTTACATGTTGAACTCAAATACCTGTACTTTCTACTTCTTACATGTTGAACTCAAATACCTGTACTTTCTACTTCTTACATGTTGAACTCAAATACCTGTACTTTCTACTTCTTACATGTTGAACTCAAATACCTGTACTTTCTACTTCTTACATGTTGAACTCAAATACCTGTACTTTCTACTTCTCACATGTTGAACTCAAATACCTGTACTTTCTACTTCTTACATGTTGAACACAAATACCTGTACTTTCTACTTCTTACATGTTGAACTCAAATACCTGTACTTTCTACTTCTCTCATTTTCCAAACAGGCTGGTTCCTTTAGTCTGAATGTGTGTTTGGTGGCGTGATCATTATTATTTAGAGTCATTGCGTGCCTATTGATTTGAACACGATCCGTGTATCCATCATTTCCTGGTCTTCTCTAAAGAAGAGGGACCAATGGAAACGTTGTCATGTTGCCGTTGGTCACCATGGAAACATTCATTAGCTAACAATGACATTATTGTTCTATTAATATAAAGGGAGGTCAGGTACTCTTTAAAACAGCTGCTAGCTATGTGTACTTTTTACTGAAGTACATTTCAAAGCCTCTTTACTTTCACTTGAGTAAAGAAGTTTAGTCAGTACTTCTACTTTCACCAGAGTATTTTTAAACACCAGTATCTGTACTTCTACTTGAGTACAGGATGTGTGTACTTCTACTTGAGTACAGGACGTGTGTACTTCTACTTGAGTACAGGATGTGTGTACTTCTACTTGAGTACAGGACGTGTGTACTTCTACTTGAGTACAGGACGTGTGTACTTCTACTTGAGTACAGGACGTGTGTACTTCTACTTGAGTTCAGGATGTGTGTACTTTTGCCATCTCTTTATAGATATTTCTTTTAGCAGCCACAGCTTCGTTGACATTACATACAGCTTCAAACCGCCCCCCTCTCTTCGCCCTACAGTGTCAGTTTAATCACATCAACAACGATCGGTTTCTTTGTTTCCGTTGGTGGCGATCAGCTTGTTAACCCTGAACCTGAAGAGGCTTTCCTCTCGGAGAAATCAATTCAGAATCTCCTCCTGAGATCTCATCTGTGCCCGTCGTCCTGCAGCTCTCGGGGAATAATAATCTCTCTAAACCCCGGGAAGGCTTCGGCTCGCTGCCGGAGATCAATTCTCCACCTCTGGCTGTTCCCCACACTGCTCTGAAACGGAGACGCTGTCCCAAAGAGACCCTGCGCTCATCCATCTGCCCTCTGAACCTCACAACCTCCTCCAAATTACCTCTCAGCAGCGAGGTCGGACAAACAAATTGTCGCTAAAAGACTTTGGAAGTAGATAACGGCGATAACATCTTCATCTGTTCTCAGAGTGCTTTGTGCCGGCAGCAGGAAACAGAGAGGATGTCCCGCGCCTCTAAAGGACAGCAGAGAGCAGAGGAAAGTTAACTTCTATATATCTCCTTGTTTACGAGACAAGTTTAGTCGGTGCATTTTAGTAAAACAAGAGATGAAGCCGTTTGATCGAAGTATTCCAGGACCCACTTCTGTCTCTGAGGTCTGCATGAGGTTGTTTTAATATTACACTGTGAAGATATTCTGTGACAGGTTGGAGTCCAGTTTTGAGTATTAGACGTGAAGGTATATAGAAAACAATAAATGAAAAATAGACAAAAATCTAAAGTTAAAGTAGGAATCTCCAAATTGATACATTTGAGTAAAATGTATAAAATATTTATTCAAACATAGCAAGTAAAATGTCCAATCGGGTTAGAATAAAAATAAATAAAATACAGATTTGTATATGAATCTTTTAATACAAATATTAATGTTAACAAAAGAAGTTAAATGTCCCAATTTTTTTTTAAATAATATGACAGATTCCAGCTGTTTGATTGAAGTGTTCCACTTGTTTCCAGTGCAAAGTGATGGTTGAACTGGAACGTGGTCATCAGTGATGGAGAGTTTATCAGATGGTTAAATTTGATGTAGTTAAAATAAAGGTTTTGAAGCGATGTGTGCCTCACCAGAGGCCTCTGTACTACGAACCGGATGTTCTCTTAGTGAGCTAACTTCAGGGAAAACTCTGGGTTTCCGGTCCTACGACAATGGTTCTCTTCTTACCGGGGTAGATCTCCATGGTAACTTGTGCTGAGCGGATAGCCTGCTCCGGAGCACGTTAGGTTCCAGGCTAAGAGATCAACTCAGTGAAAGCACCGCCTGCTGACCAATCAGAGCTCAGTGTGTGGAGTTTAAAGCAATCAAGTCATATTACAGGAAGGAACGGTTGTCAGTACGCTTGTCCATGTTTGTGATTGGTCAAATGTTGCTAGCCCCGCCCCTTTCATGTGAACGCACACTCAGCCGGACAGAGAAACCCTGGCTTGAGTTACCGAGTTGATAACCAGCGTCGTCGGGCCGCTTAGCGAGATCTCGTTTGTTAAGCCTGGTAACTCAAACATATCCTGGGTCTGTTGATGTCAGGGTTGAGCGAAGCAGGCAGGACCCAAACGCAGATTTCACAGAAAAAACACCTTTAATCCAAGATCAAAATGGAAACAAAACAGAACTCTTCCCCATGAACACAGTCAAGATCCACAAGGAACTCACCAAGACTAACACCAAACACAGAACCTAAATGCACACAGGACTAATCAAACAAACAAGAGACAGGTGAGGAGAGAGGAGAAAACACAGGGGCACCAGGTGAACACAATCGGGTAATCAGGGAGGAGGGAAAACAGACAGAAAGCAACAGGCAAGACAGGAGGTGAACACTTTTCAAAATAAAACAGGAAACCAAAGACAGAAAAAGACAAAACACTACACAGACAGATCGTGACAGTTGAACTGGATTCGTAGTACAGGCCTCAGGTGTCACTTCATCATGAGAACAGAGCTCATTATGCAACACACACACACACACACACACACACACACACACACACACACACACACACACAAACACACACACACACACACACACACACACACACACACACACACACACACACACACACTCTCTCTCTCTCTCTCTCTCTCTCTCTCTCTCACACTCACACACACTGTTTCTTTAAAAGCACCAATTAGAGACATGTAATCACGGCAGTGTCTGGAGGAGTTACCCTCACAGTTAAAGTGATTCACGGTTAGCCAAAGCCTCAGAGCATGTTTGACCAGTGTCATAGACCAATCACTGAACTAAAAGCACCAATTAAACTGATGTCCTTTCAGCTCAATCTTTCAAAACATGTCGTATTTTCCTACAGTTTGATTCCCTACATCGTCCAAAAACCAAAAAGTGCCTTGTACATTTTATAGACTCCAAGTTATACAAAAAGATCCACGTATGAAACTCAATAAGGTATAAAAACACACTTTACTTTACTGCCAATACTTACACTAATGACCTTTTAATTGAGGTTCTGAATGCAGGACTGACTTCTCCCAGTGTTGTATCT
>NC_136908.1:62749996-62788665 GCF_949606895.1 Notothenia rossii | reverse complement strand
CCACTCGTGTTGTTCTCTCATATACCCACCGTCCTCTCTTCCTGTTTGCACATGGGTTGTGTGCGACGGTCATTATCTTCCCCCTCCACGGTCAAACGGACAAATTAGTACACGTGTCAGCGAGCGAATGAGGACGTGTCAAAACTCTCATTAGTGTCCGGAGAGAGAGAGAGAGGAAACGTGTCCTGGGTCAGAGAGGGGAGAGAGGGAATGAATGTATAATTATCTTTATTAAAACAGAGAAATATCAGGAGAACAGGATTGTAATTTACAGATTGGAAGTTGTTGAATATTTGGTCAATTATCTGATATAAGAAGTACGGGCTTTGAAATGTACTTCAGTAAAAAGTACCCATAACTAGCAGCTGTTTTAAAGAGTACCTGACCTCCCTTTATATTAATAGAACAATAATGTCATTGTTAGCTAATGAATGTTTCCATGGTGACCAACGGCAACATGACAACGTTTTCATTGGTCCCTCTTCTTTAGAGAAGACCAGGAAATGATGGATACACGGATCGTGTTCAAATCAATAGGCACGCAATGACTCTAAATAATAATGATCACGCCACCAAACACACATTCAGACTAAAGGAACCAGCCTGTTTGGAAAATGAGAGAAGTAGAAAGTACAGGTATTTGGGTTCAACATGTGAGAAGTAGAAAGTACAGGTATTTGTGTTCAACATGTAAGAAGTAGAAAGTACAGGTATTTGGGTTCAACATGTAAGAAGTAGAAAGTACAGGTATTTGAGTTCAACATGTGAGAAGTAGAAAGTACAGGTATTTGTGTTCAACATGTAAGAAGTAGAAAGTACAGGTATTTGGGTTCAACATGTGAGAAGTAGAAAGTACAGGTATTTGTGTTCAACATGTAAGAAGTAGAAAGTACAGGTATTTGGGTTCAACATGTAAGAAGTAGAAAGTACAGGTATTTGAGTTCAACATGTGAGAAGTAGAAAGTACAGGTATTTGAGTTCAACATGTAAGAAGTAGAAAGTACAGGTATTAGAGTTCAACATGTAAGAAGTAGAAAGTACAGGTATTTGGGTTCAACATGTAAGAAGTAGAAAGTACAGGTATTTGTGTTCAACATGTAAGAAGTAGAAAGTACAGGTATTTGAGTTCAACATGTAAGAAGTAGAAAGTACAGGTATTTGTGTTCAACATGTAAGAAGTAGAAAGTACAGGTATTTGAGTTCAACATGTAAGAAGTAGAAAGTACAGGTATTTGTGTTCAACATGTAAGAAGTAGAAAGTACAGGTATTTGGGTTCAACATGTAAGAAGTAGAAAGTACAGGTATTTGGGTTCAACATGTAAGAAGTCAAAGTAAAAAGTCGTCAGAAAAATAAGTATGGAGTAAAGTACTGATACCAGAAACATGTACTTAAGTACAGTAACAAAGTATTTGTGCTCCACTAATTCCCACCTCTGATCAAACACTGTTTAAATGAACCTCCAGGAAGCAGGAGCTGTCCGCCCTGTAACTCAGATAAGATGTAATGTTAGTAATGAACAGCAGCTGGTGTTCCCTTCGGCCTGCAGGCGTTTTTTTCAAGCATGCTTCTTAGGTAACGTCAAGCTGTCTTTGGCTCTGTTCCGCTGTAACAATGATAATGTCCTCTCTGTGGGACTAATAAAGATTCTGATTCTGATTCACATCACATCAGACAGAAGAGGTGCAGCCTGCGGACAAACCTTCACATCCCATAATGAGACCGTTAACCCTCAGGCAGCACAACGCACAGGATCAGCTTAAGAGACGATTCCATCACTTTTAATCTCCTAATTATACATCTCTCTGCTCCAGCCTGGATTTAGATCACTAATCACCACTCGGTGTCTTAATCTTACATATTCATTAAGCAATGTGGTGTTACATTATCTGTTTCAATGTGTTTTGAATACAGAAGGAGGTCATTGTATTATGTATAGATTACATCTTTTTACTCACAGCAGGATGTCAGATTTCCATTGGAAGTTGTTCATTAGGTATTTCATTTCAAAAGGTAAACTTACACATGTAATTCAACATCTGGTGTTGTTAACACACTGTTCTGTAGATACAGATGTTACATAGTAAATATTATTGTTGCACACGATGCCATTTCTTCACTCTGCAGCAGGTCCATTCACTCTTAAATTGGCCAATTTCCATCCATTGGAAGTTTTGAATTAGAGTTTTGATTAAAACAATTAGGACTTATGGTACTGAATACTTTTTTAAGATTCCAATATGTTTGATATTTAATTACACCATATATATAATCCTATTTAGAAATGATATTGTTTCCATTATGTTGCTTCTGGGTGTCTTTTTAGAAGGAATCTTACATTACATTTTGATTTTAATTACTAGATTAACTTCTCCTGGTGTGTGTGTGTGTGTGTGTGTGTGTGTGTGTGTGTGTGTGTGTGTGTGTGTGTGTGTGTGTGTGTGTGTGTGTGTGTGTGTGTGTGTGTGTGTGTGTGTGTGTGTGTGTGTGTGTGTGTGTGTGTGTGTGTGTGTGTGTGTGTGTGTGTGTGTGTGTGTGTGTGTGTGTGTGTGTGTGTGTGTGTGTGTGTGTGTGTGTGTGTGTGTGTGTGTGTGTGTGTGTGTGTAGCAGTATAATTAATTGTGTGTATTAGCTCTCTGTCTCCTGCAGTGCTTTGTTTGAAGTAGAGAATTTATGACTGCAGAACATGTTTGCATAAACTTCATTAGAATATAAAGAGACATAAATCAGCTGTCTACCTGCAGCTACCTGTCTGCCTGCCTGTCTCGCCCTCCGTCCACTTTCTGACTCGTTCCCTTTAAAGAAACTCTCAAAAACACAGACGTTCTCTCTGTACTTTCTCCCACACGCTGCGTCATGCATTATCAGCTCCTCACATTCTGATTGGCTGACAGAATCCTAATAAGTGTTACTTTGTATCAACGGCCAGAGTCCTAGCGTTCCATTCACACCATTGTTACCTTTGTGACTGTTACCATGGTAACCTTCAATTAATGTCCACCCACCGCTCTCTGACCACGACCATCATCTTTATTTTAAATATGGAGCAGAACATAAATCAGAAATTCACTTTTTCCGAACCGCTGGCTTCAGAATGAGGCTGTCACTCAGATTTTCAGCTAAATAATTTTTTCTCAATATCTTTGGAACATTCACTCTATATTGTGATTTTGGTCGGATTCACGTCATTAAGACTCAATATGACTACTTTTTGCGACTTTTTTTTGTGTGAATAAACAATACAATGATACAACCACATTTATCAGTAAAACCCTAAAAATACAATTAATACCAATTTAAAAACTTGAATAAAAGTTAAATGAATGTTGATATGTGTTTTTTCTGGTGCAGCACGTATCCTCAGCTTTGTCTCAGTTTGACCTTATTTCCAAAGAACCAGAGACTCTGACAGGTCTCAGGCCTTCATGTGCGGAGCTGTGGTTCAATTATGGAAAAATCACAGGTAGGTTTTCTAACCTCCTGCAGCTCAGCGCTGAGGCTTCAGAGCTTATTACCAGCTGCTAAAGGCCAGAGTCACTCATTATAGTTTCTCACAACCCTGAGCCAGATCTCTGTAGATGTGTTATCGGTCTCTGGATTCTCAGAGACTTCTATTACCCTCAGGATCCGGAAATCAAGGCTCACCGGCTCTGAGATATTGCTACCTTTACTAGAGTGTGGTGCATTGAGTCCTCAAACCAAGAAATGAGTCAGCATTTGAGCACTTCCTGTCCTTCGTCTGGGACATTTTTAAATATGTTTTTAGTTATCCTGAAATTAGCTCTGTGGTTAACACAAGCTTCAGATATGAATCAACAACATAAAATATGTCAGTAAATACCCCGCTGGTGGATTTCAAAACGGATGTTGCTAACAAGAGTCTAAATGAGACGACTAAACGTCATCACGTCCAACATTAGCTGCCTTTAGCTTAGCGGTGGTGACGTGAAGTCATGTGACCGTGCTGTAGTTCCTTTATAGCCCAACATTAGCCTCCTTTAGCTTAGCGGTGGTGACGTGAAGTCATGTGACCGTGCTGTGGTTCCTTTATAGCCCAACATTAGCCTCCTTTAGCTTAGCGGTGGTGACGTGAAGTCATGTGACCGTGCTGTAGTTCCTTTATAACCCAACATTAGCCTCCTTTAGCTTAGCGGTGGTGACGTGAAGTCATGTGACCGTGCTGTAGTTCCTTTATAGCCCAACATTAGCCTCCTTTAGCTTAGCGGTGGTGACGTGAAGTCATGTGACCGTGCTGTAGTTCCTTTATAGCCCAACATTAGCCTCCTTTAGCTTAGCGGTGGTGACGTGAAGTCATGTGACCGTGCTGTAGTTCCTTTATAGCCCAACATTAGCCTCCTTTAGCTTAGCGGTGGTGACGTGAAGTCATGTGACCGTGCTGTAGTTCCTTTATAGCCCAACATTAGCCTCCTTTAGCTTAGCCGTGGTGACGTGAAGTCATGTGACCGTGCTGTAGTTCCTTTATAGCCAAACATTAGCCTCCTTTAGCTTAGCGGTGGTGACGTGAAGTCATGTGACCGTGCTGTAGTTCCTTTATAGCCTAACATTAGCCACCTTTCGCTTAGCGGTGGTGACGTGAAGTCATGTGACCGTGCTGTAGTTCCTTTATAGCCCAACATTAGCCGCCTTTAGCTTAGCGGTGGTGACGTGAAGTCATGTGACCGTGCTGTAGTTCCTTTATAGCCCAACATTAGCCTCCTTTAGCTTAGCGGTGGTGACGTGAAGTCATGTGACCGTGCTGTAGTTCCTTTATAGCCCAACATTAGCCTCCTTTAGCTTAGTGGTGGTGACGTGAAGTCATGTGACCGTGCTGTAGTTCCTTTATAGCCCAACATTAGCCTCCTTTAGCTTAGCGGTGGTGACGTGAAGTCATGTGACCGTGCTGTAGTTCCTTTATAGCCCAACATTAGCCTCCTTTAGCTTAGCGGTGGTGACGTGAAGTCATGTGACCGTGCTGTAGTTCCTTTATAGCCCAACATTAGCCTCCTTTAGCTTAGCGGTGGTGACGTGAAGTCATGTGACCGTGCTGTAGTTCCTTTATAGCCCAACATTAGCTCTTTACGTCAGAAATCATAAAGTGGTGTTAACATGTGTAGATTTTCCTGCTGATCTTAAACGTTAATTTATTTTTCTGCAATAATCCAAAAGCCAATGAAAAAATCCCATTGTCTTTTTGTCATGGGAACCAGTGAGATGCTGCCTTCAGGGTTAACTTAATCTCGTTAACTTTTTGTTGTTGCTTTTCGTGGAAGGCTAACTAGTTTGTGTATTCATGTAATTTGATCATTTTAAGTTGATGTAATCTATGATATATGCGTTGTTGCATGACGCTAATAACCTGCATTATTGTGTCACGTGGCAAATTGTCCCAGGATTGACGAATCACGTTATTCTGTCACCAAGTTATTGTAGTATATTATTCCGTCAAAACTCATCAGCATCCAAACCCCCTGTCGCTCCCTTGTTTGTTTTCTTCAATAGTTGCGGTTATATCCATAGTAAGGTCCTGTGAGTGTTCAAAACAAGTACGATAGTTTGGGAAATATTATCCGTGCAGGGTCAGCGGAGAGAAGCAGATGGTGAGTGATTTGTGTGACAGAACGTGAAGAGAATAGAACAGACGGCAGAAAGACAGAAGAAGAAAGACGAGCATTAACCAGATGGAGAAACGAGAGTGAAGACAGAATAGAGACGTTATATAAACAGCCCATCTGCTGTTAATGAGATTCTCTCTGCTGACGCTGTCAAACAGAGCTAACGTCCTCCATGTTGGTCTCTGTCAGGTGAACAGCTGACGAGACTCTGGAGCTGCTTTCAATTCATGTATTCACTAGCTGATGAAAATAGGGCAGAATAAGTGGTGGAGGAAGAGCTCAGATCTGACATTTTTAAAGTTGTAATACCATAATCAATCAATCTGTATTTACATAGCACATTTCATACACAGATGCTAACACAAAGTGGTTCAAAAACAAAAAATAAAAACACTACCCGCCTCTCCCAAGGGTAATACATACCAAGTGACACTTTGTGATTTATCAAAACTATACAACAATCCAGTATTAGTGTAGAAAACATGAAGCTGAGACCAAAAATAAATAAACTCATTACACAAAATAACCATTTTCAGAATAATGCTGCCTAACGGACACAAAGACATCCTTTCACTTTAAAGGTCACATGTTCTGCTTCTCCGGTTATCACCCTTTGTGTGTTATGAAGGTTGTTCTGCATGTGAACGGTCTGCAGTCACAAACCCTCAAAGTACACCCTGTAGAGAGTAAAACTCTAACACAGAGCAGACCTGTCTGTGCTGCCCCAGAACGCCTCGTTGGACATTTCTCTGTTTCCATTGTTTGCTTCCTGGGTTCTGTGATGTGTGAACACCCAGATCAACAACAAATGACCGGATTGGCCCGAATGGACCAATCCTTGGAGCCCCTCACTCACCAGGACCCCTTGGCTAACTAACAGGGAGTCCCATTGACTTGTATCGCAGACCCGGAAACCTGTCCGCCCCTCGCAGCAGCAACGAGCCTCGCAACGTCCCGACCAATCAGAGCACACTGGGCTCACAGGCAGGGGGGGGGGGGCAGGAGCTCCAACAAGCCGTGTAGGACAGAGAGTGAATACACATACTATACAGAGATGCTGTATGAGAAACCAAAGTGAGTTTAGAGCACAATGTAAATCTATTCTAGTAGACTTCAACAATGGAATCATGATCAGTAGAAATGGCCATGATTTGGGCCCTTTAATAATTAATCTCAGCAAACCAAACTAAAACTACTGCATTTCATTTATAAGATGCTTTGTCTTACTCTTATCTGCATGCGAGGAATAAATGATCCAGGATAAGGTCACACAGTGAAATAACTCTCTGCTCAGTGTCACCATAGCAACACCACAGGGGGTATTCATATCATATTTAACTTTTTATATGTTTTGTGAGAGCGGTCTATTATATATGGCAGCCAGAGGTAATCTAGTGATGCAGATGGTCGAACGCTAAAGTGCTGCACAGGGTGTCCTAACTTCACTTCCTGTCCTCATTCATACTTTAATATTTTACCACCGTCTAAAAACGTGAAGGATGAGAAAGTATAGACTCAGGCTGTGGTTTAGTCAAAGTCAGATTTATTATCAAAATGACTACGTGTGTTATACATCCAGAAATCTCGAGATACCGTTTCCCGCAGTCCCACAGTGTGGCACATATACATACAACTAAAAAAGGGCCTAGATAAACGGGGTATACAAACAAGTAATAGTTTTTAATAAGTGCCGGTTAATAATATATTTCAAATGTTAATAATATATTTAAAATGTTCAAAGTACAGTTTCAGTGCAGCAGCGGAGATGGGCAGAAAAGTGACTGGTGCTGGATGAGGGAAGGTTGTGTGTGTGTGTGTGTGGGGTGGGTTAAAGTCCAGGACCATTTGGGGCAGGGGGTAAAGGTGGGGGGAGAGATGTCAGAGAGGGGGAGAGAGGGATTCCATGTTTTTATTCATAAAACGTGGACTTTTCTGAACCACTCTTTATTGACTTTGAGGCAAAAACGCCAGGGAAATGTGTGAAGAAGAACGGTTTAGGAAAATAAAATATGGTACTAAGATAATTGATTCTTTATTTATAGTATAATAAACCAACATTTAATAAGGGAATGACAAAAAAATATGGTTATTAAATAGGGGAATTATTGCCCATTCCCAACACATGTTCATAGACTCTGATGCAAAACGTAGTTTATAAGGATTTAGGAAAAGCCAACGAGGTGCAAAGATAATCCGACTACATGTATAATACATTGAACCACTATTTATAAAGTCAAGTAAAATCAATTTAGTGAAGATCAAGGCTATTAAAAAGTATTAAAAGTTACATTTTGTAGCTTGTTTTCAATAAGTATATAAATGGTCCAAAGAGGTTGTATTCTACAGTCTGCCTGAATGTAATCATGGCGTAGGTGTGTAGTGTGATTCTGTGGAGTTTATTGATGGCATCCCGTTGGATTTGACGTCATCTGAACAGGACATCGCGTGCTATCAAGCAGTGAGCGTGCGATGTCCTGTTCAGATAACGTCAAATCCAACGGGATGCCAAATATGCGTAAATGTATATAATTATTGAAAACAAGCTACAAAATGCTGTTTAATACTTTTTGATAGCCTTCATTTTTGCTAAATTGATTTATCAATTTTTTAAGACCCCGCGGACCCCCTGAATAACTTTATAAATAGTGGTTGAAGGTCCGTTTACGCCGGTTGTTAAACAACATCGTTATGGGGAAATGCAAGTCTGCGTCCAAATGGTTGGAAGATAAGGAGGAAGGACAATCAATACTGTATATAGTCAGTGTGAGGTAAAGTGTGTCGCCACGGTAACCGGTTAGAACTCAAAGTGGCGATGAGGTCTTAAAATGTATGGAAAGGGTCTTAAAGAAGGTCCTAAAAAGGTTTTACATTTGACTTCAGGATTCCTGCATATACCCTGATATAATAAGATACTGAATAACCAGAAAACTACAGCATAGCTTTTATCCTAACAAATGTTCATAAATTCATATAAATTCATGTTTTCTTTTGCCGATTTTCTGTGAATGTGCTTGTAATTTGAATCTTGAGAAAACAATCCAGAGACAAACGATCCAGGAACAGTTAGCATTAGTGAAAACTTTGCCAATTTGTTTGAAAATGGTGAAAAAATACATATTTAGAAAAAGAAAAAGGACATTTACAGGCACAATCAGAAGAATACCAATATTAAACCAGGATCTGAGAGCTTCCAACTGAGTATTCTGAAGTCTAAGAAACAAGGAATACAAGGAGTATAAGGAAAGTAAATGCATTTAAATGGAAATGATAATGAACCAGGAAGTCACTGCAGCAAAATGTCCTCCAAAAGAAGGTCTAAAAATTCAGTTCCATCAGAGCGAGCCCTAATGAGACTAACGAGCTTTAAAGTGTAATTAAACATCTCCAGGTGTGTTATGATGCTTCAGAAGAAAGGTCGGCACCGCTCAGCTGTAAAATGTTTTTAAGCCTTTATCTCTGCGGGATGATTCAGGCCTCTGATTGGCCGAGCTGGAAGAGGGCCAAGCCAATCACAAGCCCGGGGCCATCTGATGGTCACTGTCCTCTGAGTCTCCTCTACACACACACACACACACACACACACACACACACACACACACACACACACACACACACACACACACACACACACACACACACACACACACACACACACACACACACACACACACACACACACACACACACACACACACACACACACACACACCCCACAAATTGCATCATGCTGATATAAACTCATATTCTCTTTGTGTGGTCGCACAGATAGAAAATCTGTGTGTGTGTGTGTGTGTGTGTGTGTGTGTGTGTGTGTGTGTGTGTGTGTGTGTGTGTGTGTGTGTGTGTGTGTGTGTGTGTGTGTGTGTGTGTGTGTGTGTGTGTGTGTGTGTGTGTGTGTGTGAGTGTACAGATCCCATTTCTTCACTGTAAAAGTACTCGACTGCAAGTAAAATACCTGCATTGAGAATGTTCTTTTAAGTATTGTGAGTAAAAGTATCCATTGCAAAGAAGGTAAACCAGCAAATTATCACATTTAAGAAGCTGAACTATGAGATGTTTTTAGATCAAAATACTTACAAAACTAATCAATAATTGTCAAAATGTATATTTCTGAGATTTAGTGGTGTAATAGTACCACAGAAAACAAATGAGGCCCTATTTAACTTGTGTGGGTCCTGTAGTGTCTTCTATAGGTTTGTAAATGGTCGGCAAAGGCTAAAATCCCACATTTCCGCAACACAGTGACATCACTATGTAACACTCGCGCTCCTATTGGCTATCGCTCCAACACATTGTAGGCTAAGGGGATGGTTTCATCCATTCAAACAGTAAAAAAAGTAGTTAAACGTTGCCACTCTAAAACCTAATTTCCTGCAAGAAATATAGAAGGTTTTCCTCCAGCTTAAGCCACAGAATACACACGGGGCGTCCATATATATTTACTGAAGTTATTTAAAAATATAACAGGACTATATTCCTGAAGTGCGTCGATCGTGCTCCCCTGAGGATACACCTCTCTCACGACCTCATGATGTTTCCTCTAACGCCGCCCTCGGGACACACTCCACTCTTTAAGCTCCTCTCGTAAGAATAGCTGAAGCATCAGTATGTAATTTATTCTGTACAGCACTTTCATATTATGGGGTGTAATGAACATTTCAGCCTGCAGCAGAGAGGCTCGTCTCCCCCCTCTTTCTCCCCCGTTCCCCCCCCCCCCCCCCCCCCCCCCTCTTTCTCTCTGTGGCTGCAGGTTGTCTAGCTAGCTGAGAAGCATTTTAACATTCAAACACTCGCCTCTTCTTCTTCTGTCTGCTGAATATGGAGCAGCTCTTATCTCAACGAGAGAAGGATAATTGGTGGACAAGTGGGGAGGGAGGGAGAGAGGGAGAAAACACAGGGACAAGAGTCAGTGTCAATGATACTGAAAACAGGAGATTTATATCTGTGTGTGTGTGTGTGTGTGTGTGTGTGTGTGTGTGGGTGTGTGTGGGTGTGTGGGTGTGTGTGTGTGTGTGTGTGTGTGTGTGTGTGTGTGTGTGTGTGTGTGTGTGTGTGTGTGTGTGTGTGTGTGTGTGTGTGTGTGTGTGTGTGTGTGTGTGTGTGTGTGTGTGTGTGTGTGTGTGTGTGTGTAGTGGGAAAAATTTTCTTTTAATCGCATTACCAGTCGTTGTGTTTAGACTTGTAGGTAGTGGGTGTTACAGCAGAGCTAGATGGATGGATGGACAGACAGACATACTTTATTGATCCCAATTTGGGAAATGTTTGCGTTGCAGCAGCATAAAAAACAAGGCAATAAGAGAAATTAAGACACTAGAAATAAACAGTCCAAAATATTTCTTCTATAGAAATAAAATAGCGTAAAAAAATATATACATGTGGAAATACGATGTACAGTGGAAGCTAGTGGGACGAGAGAGGAGAAAAGTAAGAATATTTATGAGAAATGTTACGTTAGACTGGTTAACAGATGCATACTGGATACTAAAAAAGATTCTTGCTTAAAGATCCATTTAAAAAAAGACTCAATTTCAAAATGTGACCTTAAAAAAAAATCTTTCCAAATGAATAGACATACAAATAGATAAGTTTCTAACGATATCTTTCAAAACATTAGTTCAAGAGGTTAAGTTTGAAAATATTTTTTCGCAAAAAGATCTTTCTAATAGTTTAGTTTAGAAAGTTTGAAAAGATTTGTCAAAGCTCACATTTTACTTTAACCAGGATCACATTTGTATTTAAAATCGATGTCAGACTTTCACATTTTGATTGTAGAGCAGCGAAAACTAGAGAATGTAATTTGTGAAGAAATTGCTCGTGGGAATGCTTTATGCTCAAAAGCTGACGCTAAACTGCTATTCTGAAATGTAATGTGTAAGAAGAAAGTGAAGAATTTAGATTGAAATGATACATGAACACTGGGGGCTTGAATGTGTGATGAGAGAAGAAAAGAAAGTAAAAAGGCTTGGAAAAGCAGCAGAATATTGGAACTGCAAACTTGATGGCGAATGATCAGTCACCATGGCAACGGCATTCGATGACACCCCATAATACGCTTATGCGTTGATGGCTTCATCGTTACCAAACATGGGAAGTTTTGGGGCATTTCGAACATTTGAACTGAAGTTGTGAGAAAACCGTGTTTCATGGTGAGCATTGTGTTGCCAAGGCAACGGCAATTGAAGACATTTTAAAACTGTCCCGTAGATGTCTTCACAGCTGGACTGTTAGCACACATGTGAAGTTTGAGCACTTTTAGAAAATGGAGTTGTGGCAATATCGTGATTTACGGTGAGGGATGCGTTGCCATGGCAACAGCTTTTGAGGAAAACTCACTAATGGCACATAGACATGTTGAAGGCTGGACCATTAACCATTATCTGAAGTCTGCTGCTCTGAGCATGTCAGTTGGAGTTATGACATCATCGTGTTCCATGACACAGGTGTTTATATTTGAGCTAACGACGTGTGCAGAGATCACAGGTTTCCATGGTGATCGCAGTAATCTGTGAGAGGAGAGCATTTGCATTGTTCTGAATGAGAGATAAACCTCTTACATGTGAACGTTTTGTTGAAAAACCGTAACAGATATCGGTGAAATTTCAAACCGTGAAGCATCTGAAGGAAGTTGAGTATCTGAAGTGTGGTTTTTGTGTACTTTCGGGTTAATAATGTGGCCTTTTTGGCAGATTAACTAAAGATGTGCGGCAAGCTACGAGATGTTTTCCTACGTTTGTCATGACACATTTTGTCTCAGGAGTGTAGGGTTCGGGAATTATGGCAGGTTTAAAAAAAAATATGAAGGCGAATTTCAAGCTGTCCTCCACTCTAGCTTTGAGATCACACACCTTAACGAGCTGCTCAATACGCACTAATGTTAAAATCTGAAGAAGGCCTCTTTACCAAGGTCTGAACAATGTTTAATATCTCTAAAAGTAAGAATCAGATTTAAAAGTTGTCTAACATGAATAATGTCAGAAAGATGTGTAACATTTTAAAGCTGGAATGAGGTTTCTGTATGAAAGTAAGAAGGAGCAGTAAGCTGTTGAAGTCACATGAAGATTGTTCAAATCTGAAGAGTTTCTCCATTGACTTCCATGTAAAACATTTGATGAATTATGGGAAGTATCTCTGGAATTATGAAAGTTATGAATGAGAAAAGTAATAGCCATTGATTCCCGACCGAGCTGAACATTTTGATGTTTGAACGGAGTTTCTGCGATGTGGAATGTGGGAGAAGAAGAGGCGCAAAATAACCCGGACAGCATTCCCACTAAATGAGTAGGAGTAAAAAAAGGCTATAGATAGAGACACGGAAACCAGGTGAAACTCGTGTGTGTGTGTGTGTGTGTGTGTGTGTGTGTGTGTGTGTGTGTGTGTGTGTGTGTGTGTGTGTGTGTGTGTGTGTGTGTGTGTGTGTGTGTGTGTGTGTGTGTGTGTGTGTGTGTGTGTGTGTGTGTGTGTGTGTGTGTGTGTGTGTGTGTGTGTGTGTGTGTGTGTGTGTGTGTGTGTGTGTGTGTGTGTGTGTGTGTGTGTGTGTGTGTGTGTGTGTGAGAGAATGAAACAATTCATTTCATTTTAATTTGAATGTCTATTGAGTATAATGTCTCATTTGCATATTCCACCTTAAGTTAAACTGATTGGCTCCCCCACAGCTAACCAATCAGTTATGCTGTCTGAGCCCCAGCCATGTGGATAATAAGCTGTCAGCCAATCACACGCAGCTTGGGAGAACACGCTGCTACCTGATTGGGTGGAGCTTGTCAAATTCTGTTTCCAGGGTAACCTATATATTTCATGATGTATTACTGGAGCCGCGGTTAGCGAGCCGTAACGTTTGTAGGATCCTCGTCAAATGAGTTTTAACAAGGCAGTGTGCTGCATTTAATGTCTTGTTTAAAACGGGGGAATCCATTTATTTCACTGGATCGTTGCCATGAGTGAAGTCACTCCTTTGGGAAATTAAATGACGGACAAATTAGCCAGATCTTTGGTGGACTTTCGTTCCTTTATAGCCCAACATTAGCCTCCTTTAGCTTAGCGGCGGTGAAGTGAAGTCATGTGACCGTGCTGTAGTTCCTTTATAGCCCAACATTAGCCACCTTTAGCTTAGCAGTGGTGAAGTGAAGTCATGTGACCGTGCTGTAGTTCATTTATAGCCCAACATTAGCCACCTTTAGCTTAGCAGTGGTGAAGTGAAGTCATGTGACCGTGCTGTAGTTCCTTTATAGCCCAACATTAGCCACCTTTAGCTTAGCGGTGATGACGTGAAGTCATGTGACCGTGCTGTAGTTCCTTTATAGCCCAACATTAGCCACCATTAGCTTAGCGGTGGTGACGTGAAGTCATGTGACCGTGCTGTAGTTCCTTTACAGCCCAACATTAGCCACCTTTAGCTTAGCAGTGGTGACGTGAAGTCATGTGACCGTGCTGTAGTTCCTTTATAGCCCAACATTAGCCACCATTAGCTTAGCGGTGGTGACGTGAAGTCATGTGACCGTGCTGTAGTTCCTTTATAGCCCAACATTAGCCACCTTTAGCTTAGCGGTGGTGACGTGAAGTCATGTGACCGTGCTGTAGTTCCTTTATAGCCCAACATTAGCCACCTTTAGCTTAGCGGTGGTGACGTGAAGTCATGTGACCGTGCTGTAGTTCCTTTATAGCCCAACATTAGCCACCTTTAGCTTAGCGGTGGTGACGTGAAGTCATGTGACCGTGCTGTAGTTCCTTTATAGCCCAACATTAGCCTCCTTTAGCTTAGCGGTGGTGACGTGAAGTCATGTGACCGTGCTGTAGTTCCTTTATAGCCCAACATTAGCCACCATTAGCTTAGCGGTGGTGACGTGAAGTCATGTGACCGTGCTGTAGTTCCTTTATAGCCCAACATTAGCCACCTTTAGCTTAGCGGTGGTGACGTGAAGTCATGTGACCGTGCTGTAGTTCCTTTATAGCCCAACATTAGCCACCTTTAGCTTAGCGGTGGTGACGTGAAGTCATGTGACCGTGCTGTAGTTCCTTTATAGCCCAACATTAGCCACCTTTAGCTTAGCGGTGGTGACGTGAAGTCATGTGACCGTGCTGTAGTTCCTTTATAGCCCAACATTAGCCTCCTTTAGCTTAGCGGTGGTGACGTGAAGTCATGTGAACGTGCTGTAGTTCCTTTATAGCCCAACATTAGCCACCATTAGCTTAGCGGTGGTGACGTGAAGTCATGTGACCGTGCTGTAGTTCCTTTATAGCCCAACATTAGCCACCTTTAGCTTAGCGGTGATGACGTGAAGTCATGTGACCGTGCTGTAGTTCCTTTATAGCCCAACATTAGCCACCATTAGCTTAGCGGTGGTGACGTGAAGTCATGTGACCGTGCTGTAGTTCCTTTACAGCCCAACATTAGCCACCTTTAGCTTAGCAGTGGTGACGTGAAGTCATGTGACCGTGCTGTAGTTCCTTTATAGCCCAACATTAGCCACCATTAGCTTAGCGGTGGTGACGTGAAGTCATGTGACCGTGCTGTAGTTCCTTTATAGCCCAACATTAGCCACCTTTAGCTTAGCGGTGGTGACGTGAAGTCATGTGACCGTGCTGTAGTTCCTTTATAGCCCAACATTAGCCACCTTTAGCTTAGCGGTGGTGACGTGAAGTCATGTGACCGTGCTGTAGTTCCTTTATAGCCCAACATTAGCCACCTTTAGCTTAGCGGTGGTGACGTGAAGTCATGTGACCGTGCTGTAGTTCCTTAATAGCCCAACATTAGCCACCTTTAGCTTAGCGGTGGTGACTTGAAGTCATGTGACCGTGCTGTAGTTCCTTTATAGCCCAACCTTTACTCAGGTATGATATAAATGCAAAACGTTTACATTGTGATTTTTCGTCTTCTACTATAATTAAAAGTGGGGAGTAAACCGACAGCAGAAGTTATAACTAGAACAAAGAGGAACATCTGCCCAGAGACTTTTCTGTCTTTTCTTAGTTTGTTTGTTTCACACTTTCTTTATCAGCAGCTGGTAAACTGGGACAAAACTCAGAGTGTGTGTGTGTGTGTGTGTGTGTGTGTGTGTGTGTGTGTGTGTGTGTGTGTGTGTGTGTGTGTGTGTGTGTGTGTGTGTGTGTGTGTGTGTGTGTGTGTGTGTGTGTGTGTGTGTGTGTGTGTGTGTGTGTGTGTGTGTGTGTGTGTGTGTGTGTGTGTGTGTGTGTGTGTGTGAGATGGAGAGTTTTCTGTGTGCGGCAGCTGTTTTTATGTCTGCAGGCTCTTTCTCTCCCTGTCTCACCCCTCTCTCTCTCTGTCTCCCTGTCTCACCTCTCTCCCTGTCTCACCCCCCTCCCTGTCTCACCCCCCTCCCTGTCTCACCCCCCTCCCTGTCTCACCCCTCTCCCAGTCTCACCCCCCTCCCTGTCTCACCCCCCTCCCTGTCTCACCCTCTCTCTGACAGTGTTAAACTGCAGTAATCAGCCAATGAAGCTCCTTTTCCTTCCTCGCTGATGTTTTAACACAATCTGCCGTTCGCTGCGTCCGCTCTTCTGAATCTTTAAATATTCATTACCTTCATTAGTCTCTATTCTGTGGTTTTTCATTGCTAGAGTCCGCCATCATGGAGGCGTTCACAGGACAGGAAGCAGCTGGGAATCCAGAGATACTGTTTGCTGTTTATTTTATCCTGCAGACATCAGAGCACATTAATTACTGCCGCTGTGTCACACTTAAATCGGTTTGTTTTCTGATCAACAAAAAGCATCTTTTAGCGCTATGAAAATCCCATATAATATTATTATTATTATTATTATTAACTAGCTAGCTAAGTCAAAATGTACTGACTGCAAATATTTACAAATGTTAACCTTTTCTGCGTCATTTAAACTCTTGTCTTCCACCAGTGGAATATTTACTCTCTATTTTATGTCGTAGAACAATAATCTCTTCAGCTTTTGTTAAACACAGACCTTATTTCGGGCTAACAACCAAAAACACATTCAGAAAACCATTGACTTCCACACCAATAGACAGGAAATGCTAGAATACTGACTCATTTCCTGGTTTTTAGGACTCATTCCTGCACCACTCAGGATCTGAGTCCTCCTTCCTTCAGTGAGTGTTTGATCTGCTTCACATCGACTGCCAGTGTCTCTTTTGTACACTACTTACCAACCAGCAGCATGACTAACACTCCTGTGATGATTGACAGCTGTCAGATGACAGTGACGTCTTCCTGTGTTTTGATTGGCAGCTTGAGACACACAGAGGTCCGTGTGGAGAAACTCAAAGTGTCGCCTGCAGGGTTTTTCCTGCTTAGAGAAACTCAAAACAAACTGAATGGTGCGCCTCGTTTCATTAAAAACAAACTTTCCCAACTTTCCTGACAACACAGCCTCAAGACATATTCCCCCCTGTCATGTCTCCTGTCTGCGAGAATAAATGTTTTGCACAGAAAAAAATAACATATTAATAATTTACAGAGAGTTTCTGGTAGTGGAGCCAAAACAGTAAAGATTGTCTCAAGTTTGGGGCAAAAAGGAAAGGTCGTTAAAATACGAAGTTTTTTATTCTGCGGAGAATATTTGAATCAAATCAGAAAACTTTTTCAACCCCTCACAGTCGCTCCGTTGTAGAATTAAATACAAAAAAGGTTCAATATAATTTAGGTAAAAGGTATAAGAGCAAATATGCAAAGAAGTTAAAGGTAGGGTAGGTAAGAATGGAGAAAGCAGCTCGAGTGCGCTAGCCGAAAATAATCTGCCACTTCCTTACAGAGCCCCTCCCCCAACACACACGAACGCTCTCATGACCAATGAGGGCACGAGATGAGTTTGTGCACAGATGGAAGGCTGACAGGCAGGTAGGCCATCCAGTTACTTTAGCCGGGCCGGCTCAGAGCTTTTTAAAGTACTACGGCTTCCACTGATGACATTTTTTTAATGTATTTATTGTCAAAGCATTTAATATATTCATTGCTATCTGGATGTTAAGAGCGTTCCATGGAATATAACAACAAGTGTTTCTGAAATGAATTACCTACCCCGCCTTTAACATAACATTTAAATAAAGATATTTGCACAAGAATGAGGACTTAAAGTAAGTGTGTAAATATAAAAAGTAAAGTATATATATATATATATATACGCAAATATTAAATAAAAAATAATACAAATATTTAAACAAACATAAGTTAACATTTAAATGTGCAAAAAAGATTAAAAAAATTTTAATGAAGACATTAATTAAAATGTCCATTTATAATATTTATTTATATAAACATAAGAAATACAAAAAGAAATGTGCACATTGTACTTATATATATAAAAATGCATATTACAATATTAACAGATATGTGTTAGTATTAATAAGAAATAGATGAAAATACATGCAAATACATTTTCGATAGATTTCAAACGTCTTGAGAAATCTCACATTACACCTTCATAAATAAACCAATTATTTTAGTTTACTTTGCAGGAAAATATATTTATACCTCCACATTTCTATTATTTCTCTTCTTATCTTCCTGCTTGTGTATTTTCTGCTGTGTACCTCTAACAGAAATCAGTTGAAAGAGTTGAAACTTGAGTGAAAGAGAATAACAAGCTTCATCCAGGCGAGGAGTTTGGTTTGAGAGCCCACTGAGTATATATTCTTTGTGCATGTGAAGTGGTTACACAGGCGGGGGTCTCGGCACCCAAAAAGATTCAGATTTGAAATTCAAATGAGGACCTCTCACTCATTTACTTTAGAGAAACACTCCTTCCCCTCCCTGGAAAACAATCAGGCTTCTATATAGTGAGAACGCTCATTTCCACCTCCTCACCTCCTCACCTCCTCTCGTTCGCCTCCTTTTTAATCAGGTTTCTTCTCCGAAAAGAAACCAATTTCCTGCTCCTTTTTGTTTTAAATTCACTTTTCGGTACAAACAACTCGAACTTTGTTCTGAATACCGGCCCGTTTCTGCATAGAGCCTCATTTATCCTGCAGTTTTAAGCTCTTGTTTGCACTTTGTGAGAAACACATCCAGATATGTAGCTGCTAGTTGTTGTTCTTTCTTGGTTTTGGTATTAACAGCATGTTTTTCTATGAGCATGGACAACTTACATTTGCAGAAGAAACTTGCATCGTGTATTTGTTGTTGTTAATCAGACCTTTATGGATACATTTTCAGCTGAAACAGGAAGTCCAAGCGTGCAATGCAGAATGACTCTTCGTGCTTTAAATTCCCAAAGTAATGTTAACAACTTTAGGCTTGAAAACTAAAACCGGGGCTCAGGTGCAGCGCACAGCTGACTGGCTCACTCCGGGCATCATGACAACAAATTATTTCCTCATGGGAAAAGGATTGTACACCCTCAGCACATTCTTGGACATCACAACGGCTCAGGATGTCCCGTCAACATTTATGTTTCCTATGAACGCTAAAAGCTTTGGACTAATAAAGGCACTAGAAAAAAGTTAGATCACTAAAGTCAGCAGAAATGATCCTTTCGGGAACTTGAATGTCTTCGCCAAATGTCATGTTATTCCATCAAAATTAACCTCATGGTGGCGCTAGAGGCAATGTCCTAAGATGACTAAAATATGAAGGATATATCTTCTGGGGAACATCAGTGTCTTTGCCTAATGTCATGTTATTGCATCAAATATTTACTGAGATATTCAAGTTCAAACCAACCCCAATATAGAATTCAAACCAATGTGATATTTGACCACCATCAACCTCATGGTGGCGCTAGAGGGAAAGTCCTAAGATTACTAAAATTTGAAAGGTATATCCTCTGGGGAACATGAATGGGTTTGCCAAATGTCATGTTATTTCATTACATATTTGTTGAGATATTCAACTTTAAACTAACCCCGATATGATATTCAAACAGTTAATTTGACCACAATCAACCTCATGGTGGCGCTAGAGGGAAAGTCATAAGATAACTAAAATCTGAATGGTATATCCTCTGGGGAACATGAATGTCTTCTCCAAATTTCATGTTATTCCATCAAATATTTGCTGAGATACTTTGATGTTATGTTATTCAGATTTGCTGAGATATTCAATTTTGAACCAACCCCAACATCAAATTCAAACCAATGTCAACATTTGACCACAATCAACCTCATGGTGGCGCTAGAGGAAAAGTCATAAAATAGCTAACATTTGAAGGATATATCCTCGGGGGAACATGAATGGGTTTGCCAAATGTCATGTTATTGCATGACATATTTGTTGAGATATTCAAGTCTGAAATAGAACAAATCCACGGGTTAATTTCTTCCTTGGAGGTCAACACAAGTCACGTAACTTTTCTAATGGCTTTACTTTCAGTCGTCCCTTTCACTTCTTCCGTGACTATTTGCAATCTTACTTTACTTGAGCAGACATTTAATTACTTCCTCAGCGCTCTAATAAATCTTCTTTACTCAAGGTAAACTCTATCCTACAATCTAATTTAAGGGTTCTTTGCTTAAAGGAAGCCCCTTCTTCTTCTCTCCTCCTGTGTCCTCAGTCTATCTGAAATCTCTTTCTTTCTGCTTCTTTCCCATTCGGGTATGTGTGGCGTTACATCTGAGGACTCCCTATATCCATGTCGTGGGCATGAAAGGATTCTTTGGCAGGTTGTTAAAATGACTCATGAGTTTAATTTGAACCTAAAATGGGATCCGCTCTCATGCCGGCAGTCATTCTGTCGGGTTTTTATTCAAATGCTGGCTCTGACTGGGGGGCTTTATTGATGGAGGAACACATGGAGCCTGTGTTGTGAAGCCATCATAACTACAAGTCCTTGTGTGTGTGCTTTTTGTTTTCCAGATTTGTTGGCGGTGCCCAAACATCCGTACGCCGCCATGGAGAACTGGGGTCTGAGCGTCTTCGTGGAGCAGAAGATCCTATTGGACGCAGAGGTGTCGTCTTCGTCCTATCAGATGGAGCTCACCATGGTGGTCGTCCACGAGATCTGCCACCAGGTAGGAACGTTTAACAGCCTTAATTAACAAGTAGGCGGAAATGGCTTCAAATCAAATGGTTTTCCAACGATGCTTTAGCCAGTTGATGCCTCGTCATACTTTCGGGGGGGAGAGTCAGATTTATTTTTAAAAATCTTAATTTTAGGAAAAGCTTGAAGTTTTAGGAAATGTTCGGAATTGCAGAACTATTTTTTTTAACCGGAATTTAAATCTCAGAATTTCAGAAAAACTCAGAATTTCAGAAAAACTCAGAATTTCAGGAAAAAGTACGAGTTTCAGGATTTTTTTTCGAACTTCAGAAATGAAACAGAAGTGAATTTTCTTTTTTTTAAAAACAGAATTTCAGAAAAAGTCATTTTGAATTTTCTTTTAAAAATAACTCAATTCTAAACCACATGAAAAATTATAATTTTTGTAAAAAAAATCCAAGTTTTAGAGAAAAGATTCTGAACTAAAAAAACATTTGTTTCTGTTTTTATTTATTCAAAATCATATGAACAATCTTGAATTTTAGAAAGTCAGATTATTGGGGAAAAAATCATTTAGAAAAAAAATCTGTTAAAAGCAATTACATTTCTTTATTACACAGCTAAATTGAATACACAATTCTGATGGTCTATTTAGATTTTTGGGGAAATAATCTGCCTATAATCTCAGGAATAAGGACAAAATATCACTTTCGGTCAGATCTAAAAAATGATTCCAGATGTGGCCCTCACTCTCTTCCTGTTTAGACAATATTATGCAGCAGGTTTGCTTTCAAGCCTCCATCGAGTTATAATAACCTCAAGCATTAAATACACTTATAATAACTTGTGGTGTCAGCCTTAAGAAGCCGTGTGCATTATGTTTCTCAGTCTGTACTGTTGACATTGCTGCTGCTACATTTGGGACTTTGCTAATTAAGAAACACAAGCTGCCAGTTTAAGGCGACATAAGTTGAGAGCTGGCAGCATGCCATCATCACAAAGTCATGATAACGTGACAGCTGGTAAATAAACATACTCACTGTAGGCTTGACGTATGTTCATTAAATACTTAATTTCAGCTAAATTATATTACTGGCAAGTGTTTCAATGCTGCTTTGTCAATTGTTAAGCTTTAACATTAATTTCTTAATTGTTTTTTAAAGTGTAGATTATACACAACATATTATAGACAACAACTTGATTAGTTCAATTTATAAGCTAACAATGATTTGGGGGAATAAAGGACGATCACATTTCACATCATGACAATGTAGGAGGAGAGGACTCTTTAAAGTAGAGACACTTCATACTGATATACACCTGAACATCAGCAGGAGAGAACTCTTTAAAGTAGAGACACTTCATACTGATATACAGCTGAACATCAGCAGGAGAGAACTCTTTAAAGTAGAGACACTTCATACTGATATACACCTGAACATCAGCAGGAGAGGACTCTTTAAAGTAGAGACACTACATACTGATATACACCTGAACATCAGCAGGAGAGGACTCTTTAAAGTACAGATACTACATACTGATATACACCTGAACATCAGCAGGAGAGGACTCTTTAAAGTAGAGACACTACATACTGATATACACCTGAACATCAACAGGAGAGGACTCTTTAAAGTAGAGACACTACATACTGATATACACCTGAACATCAGCAGGAGAGGACTCTTTAAAGTAGAGACACTACATACTGATATACACCTGAACATCAGCAGGAGAGGACTCTTTAAAGTAGAGACACTACATACTGATATAAACCTGAACATCAGCAGGAGAGGACTCTTTAAAGTAGAGACACTACATACTGATATACACCTGAACATCAACAGGAGAGGACTCTTTAAAGTAGAGACACTACATACTGATATACACCTGGACATCAGCAGGAGAGGACTCTTTAAAGTATAGACACTACATACTGATATACACCTGAACATCAGCAGGAGAGGACTCTTTAAAGTAGAGACACTACATACTGATATACACCTGAACATCAGCAGGAGAGGACTCTTTAAAGTAGAGACACTATATACTGATATACACCTGAACATCAGCAAGAGAGAACTCTTTAAAGTAGAGACACTACTTACTGATATACACCTGAACATCAGCAGGAGAGGACTCTTTAAAGTAGAGACACTACATACTGATATACACCTGAACATCAGCAGGAGAGGACTCTTTAAAGTAGAGACACTACATACTGATATACACCTGAACATCAGCAGGAGAGGACTCTTTAAAGTAGAGACACTACATACTGATATACACCTGAACATCAGCAGGAGAGGACTCTTTAAAGTAGAGACACTACATACTGATATACACCTGAACATCAGCAGGAGAGGACTCTTTAAAGTAGAGACACTACATACTGATACACACCTGAACATCAGCAGGAGAGGACTCTTTAAAGTAGAGACACTACATACTGATATACACCTGAACATCAGCAGGAGAGGACTCTTTAAAGTAGAGACACTACTGATATACACCTGAACATCAGCAGGAGAGGACTCTTTAAAGTAGAGACACTACATACTGATATACACCTGGATATCAGCAGGAGAGGACTCTTTAAAGTAGAGACACTACATACTGATATACACCTGAACATCAGCAGGAGAGGACTCTTTAAAGTAGAGACACTACATACTGATATACACCTGAACATCAGCAGGAGAGGACTCTTTAAAGTAGAGACACTACATACTGATATACACCTGAACATCAGCAGGAGAGGACTCTTTAAAGTAGAGACACTACATACTGATATACACCTGAACATCAGCAGGAGAGGACTCTTTAAAGTAGAGACACTACATACTGATATACACCTGAACATCAGCAGGAGAGGACTCTTTAAAGTAGAGACACTACATACTGATATACACCTGAACATCAGCAGGGGAGGACTCTTTAAAGTAGAGACACTACTTACTGATATCTTGTCCTTATCTTAATTGCTAGGATATTTTTGGAGATGTCTGAAATGCAAATTTAATTTTCGTCGTAAAATTTGCTGAAAAGTTTACATTATGAAGATGTTTCTAAACTCCTGCATTATCTCTGAATGTATTTATTTTAATACAGAATAACATTAAATCCTCCATACTTTATTATTTGAATAACGTTCCTAAAGGGATTCTGCCTCTCTAGCTGGCGTATACAATACTTGTTTACCTCTCTGAGCGCTCTCTTAGTATTTTCAGACATGTTGATGGCTGTTGAACTCATGGCTGTGTTCAGACCTGCTTTCCCCTCATGTGTAGGCAGAAATGGAGCTTTAAATAAACGGTTCATATGGTTTGAAAAAAACGGGAAATTATGCACCTGCCACGACTGCATTTGTTGATAGTATGTTATCTGAGACACTCGGCTGTCACCGAGCCTGAACCTGCTTTCAGCTGCATGTTCCTCTGACTTTAAATAGAAAGAGAGGAAATCACATTTCCCTTCAACGGATGCAAATGATCCGATAAACAGACTGAACGAGACAGAAGTCAAAACAGCTTAAACTGCAACGCCAATGAGCCGTGTGTGTGTGTGTGTGTGTGTGTGTGTGTGTGTGTGTGTGTGTGTGTGTGTGTGTGTGTGTGTGTGTGTGTGTGTGTGTGTGTGTGTGTGTGTGTGTGTGTGTGTGTGTGTGTGTGTGTGTGTGTGTGTGTGTGTGTGTGTGTGTGTGTGTGTGTGTGTGTGTGTGTGTGTGTGTGTGTGTGTGTGTGTGTGTGTGTGTGTGTGTGTGTGTGTGTGTGTGCATGCGCATGTGTGTGTGCGTGTTTTAGGGTGTGCGTGTGTGTGTGTGTGTGTGTTTGTTTGTGTGTGTTAGGGTGTGTGTGTGTGTGTGTGTGCGTGCGCATGTGTGTGTGCGTGTTTTAGGGTGTGTGTGTGTGTGTGTTTGTTTGTGTGTGTTAGGGTGTGTGTGTGTGTGTGTTTGTTTGTGTGTGTTAGGGTGTGTGTGTGTGTGTGTGTGTGTGTGTGTGTGTGTGTGTGTGTGTGTGTGTGTGTGTGTGTGTGTGTGTGTGTGTGTGTGTGTGTGTGTGTGTGTGTGTGTGTGTGTGTGTGTGTGTGTGTGTGTGTGTGTGTGTGTGTGTGTGTGTAGCTTAACTCCCTCAGGCTACAGCAGAGGAGATGATCCTGTGTTCTCAGTACAACATCGGATACGTGACAGGCAGACAAACACGATGAAGCAGAAGCAAATGTAAAGGTTTGAGTCAGAAAGAGAATGAACCACGAGACAATTTAGATACAAGGAAAAGGAGCGAGGCGAAGAAACAAAGTGAAAGAGAGAAGGAGAGAAGATGGTGACCGAAAGCGAGTATGGCACTGTGAAAAATACCCCAAGCATTGAGACTCATTCTGTTCTGCTGCATGGCTTTACAAAACTGACTGTAGACAACAACAGCTCTGTTTGTGCTGCAGAGAACACGCATTCAAGTTAGTGCTCAAAAATTGGGAATGAACACAATGACCGCGAGTGAGTCATTGGATTAGTGTTGTTGACGTCAATAATCCACATTTGTCTAAACAAACAAAGACACATCCATAGTGATTATGGTAACCAATTAAAGAGTCCTCTCCTGATGATGTTCAGGTGTATATCAGTATGGAGTGTCTCTACTTTAAAGAGTCCTCTCCTGCTGATGTTCAGGTGTATATCAGTATGTAGTGTCTCTACTTTAAAGAGTCCTCTCCTGCTGAGGTTCAGGTGTATATCAGTATGTAGTGTCTCTACTTTAAAGAGTCCTCTCCTGCTGATGTTCAGGTGTATATCAGTATGTAGTGTCTCTACTTTAAAGAGTCCTCTCCTGCTGATGTTCAGGTGTATATCAGTATGTAGTGTCTCTACTTTAAAGAGTCCTCTCCTGCTGATGTTCAGGTGTGTATCAGTATGTAGTGTCTCTACTTTAAAGAGTCCTCTCCTGCTGATGTTCAGGTGTGTATCAGTATCTAGTGTCTCTACTTTAAAGAGTCCTCTCCTGCTGATGTTCAGGTGTATATCAGTATGTAGTGTCTCTACTTTAAAGAGTCCTCTCCTGCTGAGGTTCAGGTGTATATCAGTATGTAGTGTCTCTACTTTAAAGAGTCCTCTCCTGCTGATGTTCAGGTGTATATCAGTATGTAGTGTCTCTACTTTAAAGAGTCCTCTCCTGCTGATGTTCCTGGTGTATATCAGTATGTAGTGTCTCTACTTTAAAGAGTCCTCTCCTGCTGATGTTCATATCAGTATGTAGTGTCTCTTCTTTAAAGAGTCCTCTCCTGCTGATGTTCATATCAGTATGTAGTGTCTCTACTTTAAAGAGTCCTCTCCTGCTTATGTTCAGGTGTATATCAGTATGTAGTGTCTCTACTTTAAAGAGTCCTCTCCTGCTGATGTTCAGGTGTATATCAGTATGTAGTGTCTCTACTTTAAAGAGTCCTCTCCTGCCGATGTTCAGGTGTATATCAGTATGTAGTGTCTCTACTTTAAAGAGTCCTCTCCTGCTGATGTTCAGGTGTATATCAGTATGTAGTGTCTCTACTTTAAAGAGTCCTCTCCTGCTGATGTTCAGGTGTATATCAGTATGTAGTGTCTCTTCTTTAAAGAGTCCTCTCCTGCTGATGTTCATATCAGTATGTAGTGTCTCTACTTTAAAGAGTCCTCTCCTGCTTATGTTCAGGTGTATATCAGTATGTAGTGTCTCTACTTTAAAGAGTCCTCTCCTGCTGATGTTCAGGTGTATATCAGTATGTAGTGTCTCTACTTTAAAGAGTCCTCTCCTGCTGATGTTCAGGTGTATATCAGTATGTAGTGTCTCTACTTTAAAGAGTCCTCTCCTGCTGATGTTCATATCAGTATGTAGTGTCTCTTCTTTAAAGAGTCCTCTCCTGCTGATGTTCATATCAGTATGTAGTGTCTCTTCTTTAAAGAGTCCTCTCCTGCTGATGTTCAGGTGTATATCAGTATGTAGTGTCTCTACTTTAAAGAGTCCTCTCCTGCTGATGTTCAGGTGTATATCAGTATGTAGTGTCTCTACTTTAAAGAGTCCTCTCCTGCTGATGTTCAGGTGTATATCAGTATGTAGTGTCTCTACTTTAAAGAGTCCTCTCCTGCTGATGTTCAGGTGTATATCAGTATGTAGTGTCTCTACTTTAAAGAGTCCTCTCCTGCTGATGTTCAGGTGTATATCAGTATGTAGTGTCTCTACTTTAAAGAGTCCTCTCCTGCTGATGTTCAGGTGTATATCAGTATGTAGTGTCTCTACTTTAAAGAGTCCTCTCCTGCTGATGTTCAGGTGTATATCAGTATGTAGTGTCTCTACTTTAAAGAGTCCTCTCCTGCTGATGTTCAGGTGTATATCAGTATGTAGTGTCTCTACTTTAAAGAGTTCTCTCCTGCTGATGTTCAGGTGTATATCAGTATGTAGTGTCTCTACTTTAAAGAGTCCTCTCCTGCTGATGTTCAGGTGTATGTCAGTATGTAGTGTCTCTACTTTAAAGAGTCCTCTCCGGCTCGCTTTGTTGAAAAGTATCTGATTCACAATTGATACATCTTAAAAAGGGTTTTTAGTTTGAAGATGGACCTGGTTTTGGTGACTATTATATATTTAATTGCCGAGATTAGGTGGTTAAGGGTACAATATATGTGAATAGGAAACTGTGTGTGTGTGTGTGTGTGTGTGTGTGTGTGTGTGTGTGTGTGTGTGTGTGTGTGTGTGTGTGTGTGTGTGTGTGTGTGTGTGTGTGTGTGTGTGTGTGTGTGTGTGTGTGTGTGTGTGTGTGTGTGTGTGTGTGTGTGTGTGTGTGTGTGTGTGTGTGTGTGTGTGTGTGTGTGTGTGTGTGTGTGTGTGTGTGTGTGTGTGTGTGTGTGTGGAAAACCCCTGACTCTGCTGTCAGCACGCCAGCATACACACTGTGCTTTATTCTGCTGCATATGGTTGAATTAATGAGAGAGAGCAATCAACAGATGAAGAGAGTAAATCTGTTTTCCTGAATTTCTTCCCAGTCTTTTATTTTTCTCTTTTAATTAACAGTCAGCTGATCAACCGACTGCCAAGCAAACCGTGTGTGTGTGTGTGTGTGTGTGTGTGTGTATGGTTCTTCTATATCTCGACAATCAGTTGATGGAAAGCACTGATTGTGTTCATTATAATACACACACACACACACACACACACACACACACACACACACACACACACACACGCAAACACACACACAATAACACAGACTATAACACTCCTTACCTACTATGTGCAATATATCAATTTATATGCCGTTAATAACTGTGTAATATTTACCTGGCTGCTAAATGCTCAGAACTGTGACAGGATGTGTATTTTGTAAATGTTATTATAATTGTTGTATCTTTAATAATTTTGTAAGCATGCTTCTTAGGTCACATTAAGCTGTCTTTGGCTCTTTTCTGCTGTAACAACGTAACGTTCCCCTCTGTGGGACTAATAAAGGGATTCTGATCTGATTCTATTCGAGGCTTCTGGACGGCAGTAACTAGACAGCAGTTAGTTTCCAGCCGAGTAACTGCCGCTTCAGGGATTGGACGCTGGCTTCACGTTGTTAACCATCAGCTGTGTTCACCTCCGTGTCTGAACTGATCTACTGTATGACTCCAGCTGTGGGAGGTAAACAGCCTCTGCTCACACTCCAGTCCACATGTTCTCCATCTGCTCACCTGAGAACAGCAGCGTACAGAACATGCTCCGTGCACCCGTCAGCTAACCTTTAGAGTGTTTTAACCCTTGTGCCCTCCTCCGGCTTTCTTTTACATTTTTCCCGACTTTTCTTTTTTATTTGGTGATCATTTCAGCTTTTGGAATGGATTTTTGCAAGAACTCTTCTTTTGAGTCACATTTTTGAAATCCAATGTCGTTTAGGTTTCCAGAGGTAGTATCTGACACAGAGGGTGTTTCTCAATGTCGAGGAAGGATGCTTCAGAGCCACTATTTCCAGCATACTACGTCATCGAGTGCCGCCGAAGGACTGTTCCAATGTCCAGCATACTTGGAATTCTACCGAGCCCGGCGTACTTCGTCCCGAGACATTTCGAGGCTGCACATGTGTAGACTCCACGGTCTTAAAATCCCCACAATGCTTTGCGCACGGACCAATTTCCCCAAATCTGTGGCGGAAAATGTAAGGCGGGGCTTCTCATATGACGCACACCTGCACACTTGCTCGCCTGTTCCACTCTTCGTTTTCCGAATGCCAGGAAGGATTCTTGCCTCGCTTCTGAAGCAAGTGACTCGGAAGACATGTGCTACCAAGCAAGCGTCCTCGACATTGAGAAACACCCAATGTAAAAAATCCAAGACTCTATTCCCCACCGAAGCCCCCGACTAATTATTATATTGAAAACATTTCATTTTTTGTGGGTTTTTTTTGTAAATAATGAGATCATTCAAATAATTAAACCGGCATTTAAAGGGTTAAAATCCAGAAAAGGATTGAATGTTTGGTAGTTTTGAGCATGTTAGAAGTTGTTTAAGTTATTTATGAAAAAAATATTGATGAAAGATGATTTATTAGCAGTTTTTTTTTTGTTCGTGTACATTTTTGTCACGATGGTGTTGAGAGGATGAAAATGTGAGGAGGGCACAGGGGTTAACCCGGCTATCTGCACCCGGCTATCTGCACCCGGTTATCTGCACCCGGCTATCTGCACCCGGCTATCTGCACCCGGCTATATGCACCCGGTTATCTGCACCCGGCTATCTGCACCCGGCTATCTGCACCCGGCGTGTCAACGTAAGAGCGGCAGTGGACCGTAGAGAGCTGCAATGTTTCCACAACTATAACATGGATTACCTTGATATTTTGTGCAGACTTTCACGAGTCCTAGAGGATACATCCGACTGTAGGAGCATAACGTTCGCATTGTCACTATTGGTAATAAATTGGAATTACATTCAGGATATCTTTATACGTTTTTGGTCCAATACATTGGTTTGTAAAGCAATACCTGCAAAACGATCTCTTGAGTCTAAGCTGCACTCGGTATTAAGTTCTAACTAGCGAAAATAATGAGTGATTATTGTAAAGTGTAATAGCTGCAAGAGAGAAGCATTCCTACTGTTGAGGTGTTTACATTTTAGATTGTTTATTTCTAGTCTTTTAATTTCTCTATATCTCTATGCCGCTGCAACGCAAACATTTCCCAAATTGGGGTCAATACATTTCTTCTTATCTTATTTTATGTTGCAGAGATACAGAGATGCTAGGGACGTGGCTGTAGTCCAGTGGTTCTCAGTCTTTTTCTGTCAGGCCCCGCCTTTGGAGAAAAAAAGAAGTTGGGCCCCCCCCCCCAACACAAATAGTCAGGCTCAGTGGCGGCGCCAGAGATTTATTTTGGGGGTGCTGTGGGGTAGCTTGACGTTTCATAGAGGGTGCTCAAACATTTAGGGTTTCCCATTAATGTCCCAGGCGCTACAGAGGAATGTTCTACTGCAACAACCCCCACGCAAATACACAACGTACCCGCGACTGTATATACGTAGGTGTAAGCAGGGGTAAAATGCTATTTTTATAGGTGCTGTGTGGACGTCACATAGGGGGGTCTGGGGGGATGCTCCCCAGGGAAGATTTATTTTTAAATATTGAAGTTAAAAGCATCAATCTGGTGCACTTTGAGAGCAACATGAAGAGATCTATGGATACCTCTCTCAACACCCATTTGAAACAGAACTGTAAACAGATTTACTTTTTCTTTATGGATATTTTACAAATCACTCCCCTTTCAAACTTTGTTATTTTTTACTGTCATATAGTATTTCAAACCTGTTTTTCATTTATTCTCTTATTTTTTTATAACTATAATGATCATATAAACGTGTGCCTTGGAAATAATTGTCTACATTAATGGTGACCAAAAGGTTTGAGACCCACTGAGATGACACTGAGAGTCCTTTAGCTCACTGAGCCTCTCAGTCTGACAGGAGAGGACTCTCCTCCACTTTGAAAAAACTCCTTAAATCCGTTAGCGTAGCTCGCTAGCACCAGAAGCTAACAACAACGATCTCCGGTACCGGTGCGCGCTCTCTCTCGCTCGCTCGCGCACACAAAACACACACACACACCCACCCACCCACCCACCCACCCACACACACACACACACACACACACACACACACACACACACACACACACACACACACACACACACACACACACACACACACACACACACACACACACACACACACACACACACACACACACACACACACACACACACACACACACACACACACACACACACACACACACACACACACACACACACACACAAAGACAGAGCGGAGCTTTAAAACACAGAGACCCAGACGTAATAGTACTGTACTGCATCATATTATTTTCGAATCAATAATCTTTCAAATTATGATTTTTTTTTTCTTTGAGAACCACTGCTGTAGACTCTTACAGTTCTTTAAATATTACAATACTTAGTCTAACTCTATAGAACTGATGATAATAAACGTGTTTCTGTTTGCATATATACTTGAAAACCTTTTTACGGATATTTTTACCAGTCATACAGAAAAATATATTTTCTGTGATATTCAAATTGTTCGATTCAGACAGACAGGGATAACGGTATTATTGGCCAAGTCAAAATAAGCCAATATATATCACACTGAGCATCACCGTTGGTTTCATCACGCCAGTTGGATAAATCCATCTGAAGTCCATGTTCAGCCAACCCTCTTCTTCAAACACGTGTGTGTGTGTGTGTGTGTGTGTGTGTGTCAAACACGTGTGTGTGTGTATATCTACCTTACATAACTTTCCAACTAAATTCGCACACATTTTGAATTGCACTTCAAAATGTGTTATTCCTTTAAATACAGTTCATGTCATCTCATTACAGTCTATGTTTGGGTCATTTGTTTTATTGCAGAATATTAAATGAAAGTGTATTTCTTATAAACTCGATTAAAGTAACGCGTGTGAACATTTTTCAGAATGCCTTCAGGAAGATATTTCCTTCAGATGCTTTATTAAACTGCTCACAAACAACTTCTCTGATGTTTCAGCTCTGAAGTACGTACGTGTGTGTGTGTGTGTGTGTGCGCGTGTGTGTGTGTGTGTGTGTGTGTGTGTGTGTGTGTGTGTGTGTGTGTGTGTGTGTGTGTGTGTGTGTGTGTGTGTGTGTGTGTGTGTGTGTGTGTGTGTGTGTGTGTGTGTGTGTGTGTGTGTGTGTGTGTGTGTGTGTGTGTGTGTGTGTGTGTGTGTGTGTGTGTGTGTGTGTGTGTGTGTGATTCTCTCTCTGTGTGTGTGTGTGTGTGTGTGTGTGTGTGTGTGTGTGTGTGTGTGTGTGTGTGTGTGTGTGTGTGTGTGTGTGTGTGTGATTCTCTGTGTGTGTGTGTGTGTGTGTGTGTGTGTGTGTGTGTGTGTGTGTGTGTGTGTGTGTGTGTGTGTGTGTGTGGTTGTGTGGTTGTGTGTGTGTGTGTGTGTGTGTGTGTGATAGAAAAATAAATGGCTTCAGGATGAAATGGAGTGCGGCGCGGCTGACAAAAGATTACTTTATTCTTTTCTTTTCACTCTCCCTGTAAACTAACAAAGCAGATTACATTTCAGAGAAAGACGGAAACAAAAGCTTCAAAACACCATCGCCACAGTTTTATGACATGCGATAACATTTATGGCTTAATATACCGCAGAGCGTCACTCTGGAGCTCAACGTGGTTAGTTATTCACTCTGTTTCCCTGCCGCCTGAAGCTAACGTTCATCCAGACCCAGCAGAGAGAGATGTGAGTCACATCCTGAAGGATATTAAAACCAGACGGCCCGCAAAATGCACCCTCAACCTTTTCATTTTCATCACCAATATGAGTGCATGCAGCAATATGTCCCTACACAGCGCTCGACACCTTCAGGTCCATTATCAACAGTTCAAACACATATTTTCTCTTTTACTTTAGTTGAATCCATCCAGGAAGTTTTACTTTTATTTGAGCAGGTTTTATTTTTGGATTTCTACTGAACCTGAACATCAGCAGGAGAGGACTCTTTAAAGTAGAGACACTACATACTGATATACACCTGAACATCAGCAGGAGAGGACTCTTTAAAGTAGAGACACTACATACTGATAACACCTGAACATCAGCAGGAGAGGACTCTTTAAAGTAGAGACACTACCTACTGATATACACCTGAACATCAGCAGGAGAGGACTCTTTAAAGTAGAGACACTACATACTGATATACACCTGAACATCAGCAGGAGAGGACTCTTTAAAGTAGAGACACTACATACTGATAACACCTGAACATCAGCAGGAGAGGACTCTTTAAAGTAGAGACACTACATACTGATATACACCTGAACATCAGCAGGAGAGGACTCTTTAAAGTAGAGACACTACATACTGATATACACCTGAACATCAGCAGGAGAGGACTCTTTAAAGTAGAGACACTACATACTGATATACACCTGAACATCAGCAGGAGAGGACTCTTTAAAGTAGAGACACTACATACTGATATACACCTGAACATCAGCAGGAGAGGACTCTTTAAAGTAGAGACACTACATACTGATATACACCTGAACATCAGCAGGAGAGGACTCTTTAAAGTAGAGACACTACATACTGATATACACCTGAACATCAGCAGGAGAGGACTCTTTAAAGTAGAGACACTACATACTGATATACACCTGAACATCAGCAGGAGAGGACTCTTTAAAGTAGAGACACTACATACTGATATACACCTGAACATCAGCAGGAGAGGACTATTTAAAGTAGAGACACTACATACTGATATACACCTGAACCTCAGCAGGAGAGGACTCTTTAAAGTAGAGACACTACATACTGATATACACCTGAACATCAGCAGGAGAGGACTCTTTAAAGTAGAGACACTACATACTGATATACACCTGAACATCAGCAGGAGAGGACTCTTTAAAGTAGAGACACTACATACTGATATACACCTGAACATCAGCAGGAGAGGACTCTTTAAAGTAGAGACACTACATACTGATATACACCTGAACATCAGCAGGAGAGGACTCTTTAAAGTAGAGACACTACATACTGATATACACCTGAACATCAGCAGGAGAGGACTCTTTAAAGTAGAGACACTACATACTGATATACCTGAACATCAGCAGGAGAGGACTCTTTAAAGTAGAGACACTACATACTGATATACACCTGAACATCAGCAGGAGAGGACTCTTTAAAGTAGAGACACTACATACTGATATACACCTGAACATCAGCAGGAGAGGACTCTTTAAAGTAGAGACACTACATACTGATATACACCTGAAGATCATCCAAAGTAACCTTTATAAATAAGCAGATTTCTAGTAGGTTGTTATTCCACTAAGTTTAAGAACATATAATTATAATAATTGTTAGAACGAGTTTCTAACTTTAAATGACCTTTTGTCACGTCTACTTATCTGCAGGTATATGCAGCAACGAAATGCATGAAATTCAAATTTACACTGTGTCCTCACAAGGACAGAAGTACAAGGGCACACACACACACACACACACACACACACACACACACACACACACACACACACACACACACACACACACAAACACACATACACACACACACACAGGAAGCTGTCAGGCAGTATATTTTTCCCGCAGTGTTTTGGTTCAAAGTGGATAATTTATGACCAGTTTGCATAAAGTTCATTAGAATACGAGAAGCCATAACTCACCTCAGCGTTGCCCTTTCTCTGGTTTGTATTTTATATTTGACTCACGCTGATGCTTTGTTTCCTTCTCCATCATCTCCGTCTTCAGTCACAATAATGTCATCTTTCTATATTCTGCTCCCACCTCTTCCCTCTGACCTTCTGAATGCCTGCTGTGGGTTTTCTTAATGATTTGTATCTGATCTATAAAGGCAACACATGACACATAAGGACATTATCATATCATATCACGAGCATATAGACTTCTTGCACTATTTTTTATTTGTATGTTATTACATATGTTGCATCGTTGGAGAAGCTCAGGAGAGGTTCATGTATATGTATTCAATAATAACACACATACACAACATGTAGAGCACGGGTTCCCAACCTTTTTTCCCAAGAGCCCCCCCAAATGACTCCTGTTGGAAGTTGCGCCCCCCCCCCACACATAAGGGGGGCACAACAGCGGTAATTAAAGTTTAAAAGTGCGGGCAGAAGAAAAATTTCTATTGAAGAAAGAATTATACATTTCTGTCTTTTTATGCCTTTAATACTAACTTGAATTTTTATTCAAATTAATTGATCAATAATTTTTTTTAATGTAATGTAGAGACAAGGCTTGTGGTGACAATCATGTATTACCTTACAATTATATGTAAAAAAAAAAAAATGTTGGGAACCACTGATGTCGACCATATGAATTATTCCTTACAATCCAACCCTTCTTTAAAGATGACACACCTTGTGAATCTGATTTTTTGACGTTTTTTGTTATCGAACATACATTTGTGGGAATTATTTTTGTGTCCTGTTTGCGTCTAAATAAAAATAGTAAACGTTCATCAACTCACAACTCGTGCATAATATCTACCTTATATAACTTTACAACTAAGTTTGCACACATTTTGAATTGTACTTCAAAATGTGTTATTCCTTTAAAAACAGTTCATGTTATCTCATTACAGTCTATGTTTGGGTCATTTGTTTTATTGCAGAATATTAAATGAAAGTGTATTTCTTATAAACTCGATTAAAGTAACGCGTGTGAACATTTTTCAGAATGCCTTCAGGAAGATATTTCCTTCAGATGCTTTATTAAACTACTCACAAACAACTTCTCTGATGTTTCAGCTCTGAAGGACAGTGTGTGTGTGTGTGTGTGTGTGTGTGTGTGTGTGTGTGTGTGTGTGTGTGTGGGTGTGGGTGTGGGTGTGGGTGTGTGTGTGTGTGTGTGTGTGTGTGTGTGTGTGTGTGTGGCTTATTAATGAGGGAGAACATGCACACACTTCTGCAGCCACTTTCACAGTGGGTGATCATACAGTGTGTTGTGTTACAAAGGCAAACAAAAATAATATAACAGACATGAACATACCAACACTCAAATACCCACCAAAACACCAAATGAGGATTAATCCGCCGCTGAAAATAGTCCCCAACAAAATGCCCTATTTCCTCTTGTGTGTTTCATAAGAACTTCATTCGGCAGCTGGAAAATACTTTTTCTCAAAGAAACGATATGTGTGACGTTTTTTTAAAGATGTATTATTAACGAGTAACCAATGGGTTTGGGCCTCAAACGCATTATTGGTTTTGGTCTGTTGGAAATAGGAAACATACAGAATAAAGACAGCCTCGGGATCTAAATAATAGAAACTCTGTTCAACTCAATACACTTTGTACATGTTTGATTTAAAGTACACTTTAATTTATTCACGTGGTGTAGATGTTAATGTGAGAAATGGTTGTTAGTTTGTGTGTTATTGAAGTTCAGTACAGTATTTAGTATTTAGTGATACAAAGTGAGCTTCACTTGACAGGATGAAGCTCTTCACTCGGATTCTTGTTGCTGTTGTTCCACTTTAATTGACAAGATGCATCAAAGCACACACACACACACACACAACCACACACACACACACACACACACACACACACACACACACACACACACACACACACACACACACACACACACACACACATACTCACTGAGGCGTGTCTTTTGTTGGTGTAAATCAAAGGTTTCGCAGTCGTGACAGATTGGTTTTGGCTTTTTATAGCAATTTAAACATCACACCGAAACACACACCGAGACACACACACAAACACACACACAAACACACACACACACACACACACACACACACACACACACACACACACACACACACACACACAGAACTGTCAGGAAAAGAACAATTTAAAGAGTAACGATCGGAGTCAGGGAGCTGAACACACTCACTGTCTTTCTGCCTCACCTCTTTTCAAAGTTACACACCTGAAAACTTTTGATGGGCAGAAAAACAATAGTCTGTCTGAGCGTTAAATTAATGATCTGATCATTTCAAATAGTAAACCGTACAGAACTGTAAGAAAGGGTTTCCATGGCTTTGGTGTGTGGCTCGGTACAATGCAAGAACCTTTACCTCCTCACAGCGTTACAGATACCCATAGAGCAATTCATTCAATAGCGTTCATGTTATCAGAGGTATTTGCTTAAAACACCCGAAAAATCAATTTGTTCTTCATCTTGCCCGTCCTATACCAGGTCGAGGTTGATCAGATGCTCTAAGGTGCTTGACTTTGGTCAAAATGGTCGGGGGAAAATCTAAAAGTCCAAAGTCTTTCAGAATAAAAAGAATAACCGCGTTTTTTTTCCTGAAGAATTCTGCCTTTTTCTCATTTTGACTGCTTTTCTTCTGTGTCCCAGGTGACCGTCCTCTGGTAACTAGCCTCTCCAAATTCACATCAGAGTAAGCGCTCTTCCCCACATGAAGCTCTTTGTCCCTTCAGGGGCAGGAGTTCCTTATCCCTCGTCCTGCTGGTTCAACAGTCTGAAAACAAGTCCTTTAGACGTCTATGAGCTGGTCAATAACTCTATAGATAGATGCTTCTAGTCCTGAATTGTTTAAGATAAAGCCCCGGACACACTAAGCCGATTTTCTGCGTTGATAGATGTCGAAAGATGTCTGGCCGTCGATGAGCGTCGTGTCGCCCTACTCAGATTGGTGTGTCCCGCACCGTCGTGTCTTTTCGGCCACGCCGACAACTTCCGCCGCTGATTCGACATGTTGAATCGGGACGCTGTCGGTCAAAGAAATCACTCTGATTGGCTGTTCAGCTAGCGAATCAGTGCATGAGAAGCTAAACGGAAGTGAGGGACCCAAACAAACTATTAAGAAGGCAAATCTGAGGTTTCATTTAACTCCAGCTCTCGACTCAGGTTGGGGAAAGCCCCGTGAGCTTCTCGCTGTAGAGGGAAAATGTAACACGCTATTTGTTGTTTGTTTATATCACGCAGTCTGTTGTTCTTCTCTCGGTTATCACGCAGTCTGTCTTCCGGTTGTTGCCTCTTTTGAATGACGAATACACACTACCGCCGCCTGCTGGTAAGGAGAGTTATTGCCACTCACGCATGCGCAGTTCGTACGTGCTTCTTGGCCGTCGGCTGAAGTCTTTGCGGTGTGTTCCAGTGCGACACATGGCCAAGAAGCAGGAGACGTGAGGCGACACAACAGTCGGGTCCGTCTGTGTCAGTTCTCTGGGGTCAGCTTGGTGTGTCCGGGCCTTAAGACTTAATCTATTAAACCCTATTTGGGATTATTTTTTTGTTGCAGCATTATAAAACAAACAAGGCATTGCACATAATAACACATTAAAAGAGTAGAAATAAACCATTCCTAAATAGAAACATCTCAAAATAGAAATAAAGAGAGTACACTGAACAAACTGAAACATTGACTTTAATTACATTTATTATGTCAACAGATTCCTCAACTGTATTACGTTAGTTGTAAGCAATAATATTACGTTTAAATAAAAAGTATTGATTCAACTGACCTAATGCAGTTATGTGAAATGTGTTGACATGAATCCATCCATCTTCTCCCGCTTATCCGTGGTCCGGTCTCTGAGGTATCAGTTCCAGCAGAGAGCCCCAAACTTTCTTTCCCCACATCAACCAGCTCTGACTGGGGGGTCCCAAGGCGCACCCAGGCCAAGAGATATAATCCTTCCAGCTGGTCCTAGGTCTACCCCTCGGTCTCCTCCCAGCTGGACGTGCCTGGAACACCTCCCTAGGGAGGCGCCCAGGTGGCATCCTAACTAGGTGGCATCCTAACTAGGTGCCCGAACCACCTCAACTGGCTCCTTTCGACACGAAGGAGGAGCGGTTCAACTCCGAGTCCCTCCCTGATGACTCACTCACCTTACCCCTAAGGGAGACGCCAGCCACCCTGCGGAGGAAACCCATCTCGGCCGCTTGTATCCGCGTTGACATGATACCTTTAAATCAAATCGTTCAGTTTTTCAGTGTAAGATGACCGTGAATGAGTTATTTTCCAAGTTGCCAAACTCACCGACGTGTTTCCATTGGCCTCTGTTGAACCTCCTGTCACACAAACATTAATTAAACAGCAGGTTTGTGTTTATAGTGTTAATTGTAAATGTCT
>NC_136908.1:62682496-62744996 GCF_949606895.1 Notothenia rossii | reverse complement strand
GAAACTCGGAGACAAAGCTGGCAGGGACATTTGTTCCCAAATGTTATTCATTCAAGAAACGTTGCCAGCAAACAGCCCGAGTCCAAAAGCATTTCTCCTGTTCGCACGTTCCACTATCAGCGAGGTTCAGTCTATCTCCTACGTGCTCCGCCTCTCATTAAACTTCACCGTTGCCAAAGCCTAAAGAGCAACAGTCCAATCGGGTGTTCGTATGCCATCAGTTTGGAGCAGCATTGCTAGTTTCCCTCCAGTGTGGCTGATGAGTAAAATCTGCTCAGTATGAACAGACGATCCAATGGCCTCTGGCTGTTTGGTCCTCAGATAGATCCCCAATCAGTGTTTTAGGAGCAGCAGGATTTCTCTCTTTCTCTCTTTATTCAAAGTAAGACTGGGGTTGGATTTAATTAAACTATCCCTCTTTTTATTTTCTCAAACATTGTGCCAACATTTTGGAGCAGAATGTTAAAGTAATGCCTTCTGTGGTTATGTTAGCTACGCAAATGACCCCAGAGATGGGAATATTGGTCTTTTGGTCGCCGACTTTGGACAAAATTGGTATTTCCCAACAAATATTGGACGTATTGCCAGGAAGTTTAATACAGACGTTCGTGAACCCCAGTGGAGGAATCCCACTGAATGTGGTGGTCGTCTGACTTTTCCTCTGCCGTTGTCATGAGCTTGAAACACCTTTTGGATCAATTGCAGTAAAAATAATTGTAGAGATATTCATGATCCGCAGAGGATGAATCCGACTGACTTTGGTGACTTTTCCTCTGGAGCCACCATGAGGTTGAGATTGTTGTTTATTTGTGAAATAATGAGGTAAAAACGTGTATTAATGACCAAATTACTGGGTAACTAATTCCCATCAGCCTCAGTTGTATGGGTGTAGAGCTAATTGCATTTTGGGATGGTAACCAGAATGTTGTGTAAATGCCAAAGACTAGTTTCACAAAGAATTCAGAGACACATCAAATGACAGATTGTCAATATATTTCACTATATTCTAAATAAAAGTTGTCTCACATCTTCTTTGTCTAAGATATGTTGTCTAAGAAAGCTCGACAAGTCTCTGAGAGCTTGAGTTTTGGACCCTTGATTCTTCAAACACATCATCAGAATTCGTCTTCAGGAGTTTATAAATCTTTCACGGTTAAATAATTGACAGAAAGAACTCATCATGTCTTCATTTCCTGTGTGTTCCCAGTGGTTTGGTGACCTGGTGACTCCGGTGTGGTGGGAGGACGTCTGGCTGAAGGAAGGCTTCGCTCATTACTTCGAGTACGTCGGCACAGACTTCCTCTTCCCAAAGTGGAACATGGTGAGTGGAATATATTTTATTCATACATAACGAGGTTCTCACACACTTATTTTGTTCCAAACAAGCACATCCCTGTTGGCTTTCAGGCCCTCCAATGCACCTTATTATTATTATTACGTTTATTTATTTGTATCGGATCTTTTATTCAAGACAAATTGAGTTTCAGTTCAGCGTGTCGAGGTGATATATATCAGATATGCTGAAGTTGTCGCTCATGAAATTTAATTTTTCTGACTTCTGACGGCTGCAGGTGAAACATAATTCCATCTCAAGGCTGCAGACGGTCGGACATGAATTTATTCGAAGAATAAAACATTTAAAAGTCTCCAGACGCCAAACACAACACCGGTAGAAAAGCAGCGAATCTGATTTCAAAAGTACATTTATGGCCCGAGATATTTCCTCTGAGATAAACCCAGAAGAGGGATATTCAATTCAACATGTTCTCAAGGAGAGCGTCTCTGCGGACAGGAGTTATTGTGTTTGGGTGGAAAATAATCCCCAAATGGAAAGTGTTGACAGAGAGGTCTGAAGATTATCCGGAGGAACTGGGACACTTTTTGTGGACGCTGTGAGAAACTTAAAGAAAACCCCATTGTTCTCGGGGAGGCGACGGAATAAAACTGAGCGTGTCTGCTTTGTTAGATACCACCGCGGGGGAGAGAATATATGTTTTCCTGACCCTTTTTAAAAACAAATGTATTCAATGTTTTTCTTTCTGTCAACAAATCCCATGAAATCACCAGCAATGTGTTCTGTCTCTCAAAAGTGACTTCCTGTCTCACTCTTTAACCCGTTAAGCTAGCAGGAAACAGTGTCTGAGGGCATGGGCATTTAATAAACTATGAATGTTTAATATCCAACGGGAAGAAACTCATCTAACTGATCTTTTTTTTTTTTTTTTTTTTTTAAACCCACAATGCTAACACTGAGCCTCTGAACTAGCAACGAGCGAAAAATGCTAACAGATTACTGCACCGAAACTCACTCATAAAACCTTATTATTTATCCATTCTGCACGTCCAACCCATCGATCTGATCGTGAGATGACACAGAATCGATGGGTGCAGACATTATCACTCAATGATACGAACTCGCCACGTTATAAACAAAAACAGACATCAAAGCATGTGGCGCTAGGTAGCTAAAAACGCTAACATGGCTCACCTGTGTCGTAGTCTGGTCAAAAGTGGTCTTCAATGGCATTGAAACGATAAAAACGCTGCTGAAGTTAATCCATAGGTTAATCCAATGTGTCTGTGTCCCTTTGAATGATTTCTGATCATCCATAAGCAATAAACCTGCTTTTCGGTTTTCAGATGTCAGAGCGAGAGATAGCTTCACTCTCATGCAAAACTGCGTGCGCGAAGCCCCCACCTTTTTGTTTTACCCTGTGTGTGTGTGTGTGGGGAAATCCCCCTTCGATTCGATTGGCTCTAACGGTTAAAAATCAGCAAAATCGACAAAGGGGGGCCAGAGATATGGAAAATCCACCCAAATGATCCCAGAAGTGTTTTTTTGTGCTAAATCTGTCTAAAAATTTCAAATATCACTAAAAAAAAAATTAAATTTTTTTTTGGGGACGGACACTATAATTTACAGTTTTTAACTATGTTCAATCTGGATTTTCTTTCAAATAAAAAACATCTATATCGATTCTGACTTTTCTACATCCAACTCACAGGTTTATCATTACTTTGAGAGAAAAGATGATTCATGTCACCCTGTTAGAAGGGAAGATGTGGTCATTTATTCTGGGAATGTCATTTTGGAGCCTGAGGCCTGCAAAGCGGGCTCAGGGCTGAACAGGTGAATGCTCCTGGGTGATCTTAATCTTTAAAGGGGCCCTATTCTACTTTGTAGTGTGTTCTATAGGTTTGATATTCCCAGATACAGATCCGTCTGCTCGTTCCTGCAGGCGTCCTCTTCCTCTTTGTTGTTTCAACACAACATCACTTTTATACAGTGTGTGTTTATGAGATGAAAGTTAAAACAGGCTTTTGAAGAGGAGGAAGTCCTGAACTCTTCCTCCTGCTCACGGATCAATATCTGATTTCTGCAGACGACGCTCCGGCTGGTTTATTTCATTCTGCTCACAAATGGATGCAGGGAGTGAGTCAGCGCAAAACAAAATGAAATTAGAAGAAGAATTGCTCCTCGAATTTGCTCAAATATTTCTCTGAGAAACTTTAAATCACACACACACACACACACACACACACACACACACACACACACACACACACACACACACACACACACACACACACACACACACACACATACACATACACATACACACACACATACACATACACACACACACACACACACACACGGTCTTTGTGTCTGCCTTGTGATTTACTCCCAGTACAGAAGTGTGTAACATGGAAACACCTTATCTCACACACACACACACACACCGCCTGTTTCAGAGCGACTCGGCGCTTTTAAAGCCCTGTCAGAGCGTTCTGCACCGCTGGACGCTTTAATAGAAACAAAGTGTTTCTCCAATAACCCGCAGATAGTCGGCTCTGTTACTGATAAAGCAATTTATTTATAATGCAGGGTTTTATTTAAAACGAGTCTCCATCTGCAGGGGGGGGGGGGGAACTACCGGAGGACATTAAAATCTAATGTGAAAGAAAGTAGTTCCTGTTTTACTGCCATGTATCAGCCTGGTGGCTCCAATTGTTTGGTGCAAATCATACTCAAGCCGATGAGAATGTGCGGACTCGCCTTTCTAATCAATATCATACAGAAAACTTGAGAATGAAAAAAATCTATTTATTTATATTGATATAAGAAATTAATCTTAAATAACAAAAGTGAAATTAAACAAAGATATTTAATTGAAAAAAATCTAAATAAAATAAATATATTCACATCATCAAGAAAAAAATCCCCAAAAAGATCAAATAAAATACATTAAACACAATTAATCATTAGAAAATTAAACTTAATATTTATTTTACATTCTGACATTTTAAGGGTTAAACTAATTACTTAAATAATAATCGAAACCATGCTTATATCATACTGGATGTTGATGCAACTCAAGCAGAAATTCTGCATAATGACTTTTTTCATTTCTATTTAGTTCGTTCTCTCCATACTTTCACTTCCTTTTTTATCACAAGTTTTCCCAGAGATCATAAGTACTTTTTAAACCTAATATCTGTGTGTTAGTGCCGTGTGCAGAGCCGCAGGCGGTCAAAGGCGACGTTTCCATCGCAGATAAGTGATGGAAACAAATAGACTCGTCTCAAGGGATCAGAACGTATGAAATATTCATGATTTAAAGAAGAGAGCCGAGGACGGTCAATATGTATCTGCCGCTCGCCTCACACACTCTAAAACCTTCCTGCTCTTTACAAAGTGTGTGCACATGTTTAACCTTTCACACACATGTCAGCTCTCTGGTGTGTGTCATGTTATGTCACAGATCAAATAAAATATTATGACATGTTCTGAATGCGGAAAGATATCCAGACGAGAGGAGCGGCAAGTTTGCACTCTTTCCTTTTGGTTGTTTGATCAAACTTGGGCACCAAATGTTTTAGGAACTTACTGAGCCTTAAGTAAATGTCAATATATCGTATTTTTCATAGTTTTTCTGCAATTTATTATGACTTTGTGACACTTAAACAGTCGCCTGCGTGTTCTTAAAACGTATACATCCTGGCTATGCAGGGCAAAAGTTAAATAAAATAAAATCTGCATTTAAATGATTTTTGTTTTAACGTGCTTATTGGAGATGACTCGACACTTCTGGGACTCTAAATGAACAAATCAATCGGTCAGATAAACACTTTGCTCTGAATGAAATCCTTTCTGGGCCGTCAGGAGCGGATCTGACTAATTCCTGGATATCTTTCTTGGACTGATCCCCCCTCAAAGGATTGGGAGAAACACAGCGCTGCTTTCATTAGTGCAAAACACACACACACAGAGACAGAGACACACACACACACACACACACACACACACACACACACACACACACACACACACACACACACACACACACACACACACACACACACACACACACACACTCACACACACACACACACACACACATGCAGGTAAACAGACACAGATTAAAACACACCATCAAGTCATTAGTTAAATGGCACATTTGGACGAAAGAGAGGAAAATGAGACTAAATGAGACATCAGCTCTAATTAACAGGGACTTTAAGTCACCTGGAGACGGGGGACGGGGGGGGGTCCATCTGCTCAATATGGCTGCTAGGAACCAGATGGACCCACATGTGGAGGACAGCTAATGGGCCAACAGTCGGTGTAAACACACACACACACACAGATGGAGAGACGGGGCAGCAGATGTTGAACTTTTGAAACGCCTCCTCTCCTCCGCCCTTCGTCCCCCTCGTTTATTTTTATTTATTTCCGTGTCATTAAAACAGCTCTCTCTCACTTTCACCCTGAACGCTGATTTATTTCCTGACAGGCGTCGCACATCAAATACAGTTTAGGGTCAACGTTATTATTAGAGCTGTAGTTGCAAAGATACTGCAGTGCTGAGTCATGCTTCGTCTCCAAATATAACTGGGTACAATATATATATATATAACATGACACGGCAGATATGTGCCGTGTATTTATGGACTGTGGGGAAATATGTATATAATACTGATATAATAATGTAGAAACGGCTCGTATGCTAACTAGATTTATTTCAGTGATTGGTTGAAGGTAATACACCTATAGAAAATAGTCAACTTTTCCAGATTAGGGAACTCAAAGGATCTAAACTGGGTATATTTTGACCACATATTTGTTTTAAACTACTTATTCCTGGATCATTTTGGTATGGAGCGCTGAGACCCTGACATGCGAGTAATGTTTGTTTTAAGCCACTGCATTTACCTCCTTTAACTTTGATCAAACCCTTACTTAACGCTGTACTTGAATTACTCTGACAATATCTCTTATATCGGGCTTTCCAGCTAATCCTGGAAGTTAAAATCAGCCGTTACCCTTTCATTCGACACAAACACTCTCATGGCTTTCAATCAGACACACTTCACCAGGGGAAAGGCTTCCCTTACCCAAAGAGAATAAGATCTGTGGTATGTTACCAGAAGTGTACGAACAGATCCTTGGATCCCCGTACAAAATAAACCAATTAGACGTCTGACTTTGGAACCAAGGCTGAAAGATGTTGATTTTCCTTCATACTAAGTGCATGACTTCTTGATAAAAGCTGTGTCCTTGTCAACAAACATAACCTCTTATTTCTAAATACTCAGTTCGCTGAGTTCCCAACAACAAGCCCGTATTTATTTTCTAAGAAAGACTCACCTTCAATTCAAAGTTTTCTAACATATTCTGCACAAACCCAGCTTGCATTACATGAACAGAACACGTGTGGAGTTCTCTGTGGTTGCTCTGTGTTTGAGGGAGTGGAGAAAGCTCTGAAAGCCTCTTGAACACATTCTCATCTTTCTACCACCTTTTCAAATCTCCTTTAAAAGCAGCTGATAAACATTTGAATAGAGCCAGCCTTAACAAACACAGTACTCGATGACTTGTGAATGGAAAAACCCACACAGTGACCTTTCTTATGTAAAGTTTATTTTATAAAGCACAGTCGGAACATTGTGGGAGGTTTGATCACTCACATTACTTATGTGACCGTCTACGTTTCTAAAGAGAAATGAGAAGAAACGGGAGACGGGAGTATAACATGAAATATAGAGAGCAGGGGGTTTCAAAGTGTGGGAAGGTGAGCCTCCCCTCAGAGAACATGAGAACAGCCGCGCCCCCCCTCCCAATTCTTATTGCTGTTATTTGTATTATTGTTGTTGTTGCTGCTATAATGCGGGGGCATTCAAATGCATTTCAAAGAAGTCCAGTAAGAGAACATGGTGTGTGTGTGTGTGTGTGTGTGTGTGTGTGTGTGTGTGTGTGTGTGTGTGTGTGTGTGTGTGTGTGTGTGTGTGTGTGTGTGTGTGTGTGTGTGTGTGTGTGTGTGTGTGTGTGTGTGTGTGTGTGTGTGTGTGTGTGTGTGTGTGTGTGTGTGTGTGTGTGTGTGTGTGTGTGTGTGTGTGTGTGTGTGTGTGTGTGTGTGTGTGTGTGTGTGAATCTATCGTACTGACTCACTGACTGCACCCATTTGATTGGCTGAGTAGCGTCACCTCCTTTAAACATTAAACAATAACCTTTTAAAATCTTTTTATATTTATGTTTTAAACATTTTACATGTTTGACATTTTCAACATGGTGGATAAATCCTTATATTCTCCCGGCAACACACTGAACTTTGCCTCCTTCTTACACTAACCCTACTTTAGTGGGAACAATGAGTCTGCATCGGATGCACACAGGAATAAACGCAGATCATCCTCTGGCTGCAGCTTGACCCGGTACTAGCTTTTGATCAAAGTCAATGCGGAAAACCAGCACTCACACTTGAGGTGGAGGGGAAGGGAATGAGCACTTCACAGCCTTGTTGGCGAGGTGGGGGAACTCGGTCTCCACAGGCAGCCGAAAGTGTGCAAGTGGCGTTTTCTGTCAGACGCCGTCTCCTCTCTCACTTTAGGTAACTTCACCAATAATCGATCCATGATGCCGCTCACATAAAGTAAGCTGAAGTTAACTCGCTAGATTTCACTGATTCTCGTTATTTTTTTTTTCTGCTGCACCCCCCCTGAAGCTCTCTGGCGCCCCTCCCCCCCCCCCCCCCCCCCTGGGAGGCGCGCCTCACACTTTGAAAACCGCTGATATAGAGGAAACAGTAAGGAACAGATCAGATACAATCATGGGAATATATTGGATGAAGACTCAAAACAAGATTACAATAAATAAGGATTAGCTCGTTTAATGACACATCTAAACTCTGTTGACTGAACCAACTGATCCGCTAAAGGACACTTTGTTGACCAACTTTGTTTTGCCAAAAATAATTAAATATTTAACTAAAGTCTGGCAAAATCTGAGCTGGAAGAAAACAGCTTCCTGTAGATACGTAATTGCTCGTTTTACTGTTAGTGTTCAGTTGTATTATTATTATGCTGTTAATTGTAATTTTGTGGGACAACAATTTCCTTCGGGATAAATGAAGTCTTATCTTATCTCATCTTTCCCACTCTGGGCTCCATTGTTCTCCACAATCAGTCGTAGTACTTTTGAAAGACCGTTGATGGCCTCGTTACAGAACTCTGGGGTCACCGTCGTGTCCCAAAAGGTCTCAATCGCCCCGACGAGCTCCAGTTTGGTTCGTGGCTTTGCTTCCTTTCTGATAAAGTCTTTCATCGAGTGCCAGACGGGCTTCAGAGGGTTCAGATCCGGCGATCCTGGAGGAGTTCTGACCCAGTTGATTCCTTCAGACTCGATGCAGTGTTTGGCACCGGTATGCCTCGGGTCGTTGTCCTGGAAGAAGCGATGATCCGGTCCGAAACGTTTCCTGATGTACGGCGCGGCGCTCTGTTTGATGATGGTCGTCTCAAAGTACTCCGTGTCCATGATTCCCTCAAAGGTCACCATCGGACCCACGCCTTGTCTGGAAATCATCCCCCAGGCGCGGATCTTGACGGGGTGTTTGGGCTTTCGCCTGGTAAGAAGAAGGCCGTCTCCTTTGAAGTGAAATGTGGGTTTGCGCTCGAGAGTTAGCATCGTTACGTCTGTGAAGAGAACGTCATGCCACGTCTCTCCGGACTGGATCCACTGAAGCGCTTGACTCAGCCTCGCTCTCCTGTTGAGGTCTTTAGTCGCCGGGTAGATTACGTTTTTGCCAAATTTCCATCCGAGGTCCCTGCGGGCGCGGCGGACGCTCGTCACGCTCAGACGAACGCCAAAATCTGCTTCGATTTTCTGCTTCAACGCTTCAGCCTTTATCTTTTCGCTGCCTTTTGTCACATTGTCGATGGCGGTCAGGATGTCGCTGTTGAAAGACGAAAGGCAAACATTAGGAACGGAAGTCTTACCGGATGTTTCATTGATTTTGATGCAAAGCCAAGAAACAGTTTTACTAAAAGTTGTAATTATTCAGATTCAGGTTCTAATTATATTTCGTTACTTTGCAGCCCAAGCCCTTTTCAAACCGTCCGTGACCCGGTTCCTAGTATGTCCTGTCACGGCAGGTCACTGTAAGGAGGATTTCTGCTCTACACAAACACATGAACCAATGTTCGATGGCTACGGATGGATGTTTCCATTTAAAGAATATAAGATACCAGAAGTGTTCGTGAAATTCTTAAAGCAAAACCAATATGAATAGTTTTGATACCGTTTCTTTCACGATACTCAATAACAATCAAACTGAAGCCCCACATATTGACTTGTACTCTGGCCCTTAAACCAAACACAAAATAAATACAAAATAAGTTGGTCTTTAGTCTTTTTTTAAGCAATTATATCTTCTTTTTTGCTGTTCTGACTTATCATAGTTTATTGCTTTGAATTTAATGCTACTATCCAAAATATTTCAACACAAATATCTTATGAAAGTGTTTCTCTAAAAGTCATAGTGATAAGTGTTTCTGACAAAGGAGCCTGTACCGTTTCAGAGGCTTTGATGACCCTGCAATGCAGAGAATGTTTTTCTAAAAGTTATTCCTGTTAAGATTCACTTCTGTTAGCTCAGACAGGAAACAAACTGTTTACCTGACAGATAGTTCAGTTACAGTTACAGTTCAAGAGACTCAAAAGTGCCATCATAGTATTTCTTGTCATCTCAACTCCCTAATATTTGAATTGTAGGTCACTATGAGAGGATTTCTGCTTTACAGAGACACAGAAACCAATGTTTGATGGCTAGAGCTGGATTATCTATTTAAAGAATATAAGATACCAGAAGCGTTCGTGAAATTCTTAAAGCAAAACCAATATGAATAGTTATGATACCAAACAAAGCTCTGGGTCATTCTAAGCCAACATGTCTGCATGTCTCTGGTTGCTCTGACCTCTTGTTTTTAAATTCACTTCTACATATTATTTTACAGTATTTCTAAAATTGGAATACCTTAAATATTTCTCCCTTTCTATTTCTTCTACGCACAAATATTATATATATCATTTTCTCTATTTACTGTAGGAACGGCCAAACAAAACGTTACGACTTTTTGTTTCAGGATGATAACATGTATTTATATTTAAGTATCAGAGCATCCGATTGGTTTGACAACATCAACATTTTAAATTGTTTCTCTACAAGTTGTTCGCTCTTACCGGTGCAGTTTCCTGGGCCACGAGCTGCGCGGCTGTCTCTCTTTGAAGTGATATCTGACCGTCCTCAGAGACACTTCGATTCCCAGGCTTTTGAAATGTCTCTGGATCTCGTGCGCTGACTTCCCGCTCGCCCTCATCAGGCGGATCTGGTGTGAACTCTCTCTGTTGATGTGCGTCATCTCTCTGTGGAGACCTGCAGATTGGAGGTGTTGATGATCTTATGCACACTTAAGGAGAAGTGGGTGTGGTTCAACAAGTATGCAACAGGCAGGCCAACCAATAGGATTCAAGCCTGTCTTCTCTACCCTTCTGTTGTGTTAATGTCATTTGTCAACTTTACTTTTCTACTATTGGTTCATGTTGGAAGGATTCTTGTTCATTACAGTGCGTGCATTTTCCAAAAGGCTACGTGCCTGAATTCTAAGACGGATAATGGCCATTATATTGTTTATATTAGATATAATATTTCAAATTGTTTCATTTTATTTTTAATTGTTAATTCTCTTTTCCAGTTTTTTTAATAATAATAATAATAACTTAGATTTATATAGCGCCTATCAGAGGACCCAAGTTCAGGAGTAAAACAAGCAATCAGACTAACTTAAGTATTTTAAGCATTGTATTATAATTGTATTATTCGGAAGAAAGAATTTCCCAAATTGGGATCAATAAAGTATCTATCTATCTATCTATCTAAGTATCTATCCATCTATCTATCTATCTATCTATCTAAGTATCTATCCATCTATCTATCTATCTATCTATTCTTTCCTTCCTTCCTTTATGCACCAAAAGCTCCTTTAGGTCTGCCAGGTATTGCTTTTATATTGCTTGTTTGCGATGGGCTTTTCAGTTAACTGGTTAACTGGTGGTTAAGATAAGATAAGAAGTACTTTATTAATCCCAATTTGCAAAATCAAAACAAGGCATTACAAGAGTAGAAAGAAACCATTCTAACATCTACACATCTAAAAGAAATATAAATAAACAAGCATTACAGAGTTAGACACAATACAGATGACTGTGAAGATAACAAATCTATAAACTGTCTGACCAATAAAAACACTATTGAAGGGCCAATTCGCATTTATTCAGCCAGTATACATTTCCATCTACTTAAACCCCAGGGCTACAAGATCAAGATCCTAAAGCCAGGAGATTATCTACCATCCAGTCTGAAAAGCACATGATGAATATAATTCACATCAGAGTTTCCTGACTTTATTCTTATACTGCCAGGCTCTCAGAAACCGTTACGACACTGGACTGATTATTATTTTCCACCCATCGTCTTGCTAACAATATTCCAGCAGCTGTATCACGACAAACCTCACAGTTACACGCTTTTGATTTGCATTGCCATCTCCACTGGTTAGAAACAGCTCTCAGCATTCTCTGCATACACAAATGTAGTGTGTGTTTATTTGCATATAGAGCGGGATCTGAACACAAGTAGTCTCTGGAGACGCATGCAGAGACGCATCTTAATGCAGGTCTGAGCGGGACGATGACACACCAATGGCCCATTAGAAGTGAGAAGCAGACACTCTCTAATGCTAATGGTGTGTGTTCAGTGAGCGGAGTACGAGAGAGCTCCACAATATACTTGTTTTTATGTAAAATACATTAGACTGCCCAGACCAGTGCTGTGTCATAGGGAGAATGGCTGATCTAATTCAAACACAATGACTTAGCATGGACTAACAGGGCAATATAAAGCAGAGACAGATACAAAGGTCAAAAAGGTCAAAGAATTTGAGGAATACATCGGGTTCAATTCGGCAGTGTGTCCTGCTGTAAAAAAACACAAGAGCCTAATTAACATGTGGTTTTAAATTAGGAAATGCAGATGTACTTTTAGTACTGGGAAAACATCTTCAGACTACCTTAAAAACCTTCAACATGTGGACATGCTGAAGTTTCTGAAACACAGAATAGTACTTTAAACATTTCTTTGCATATTCTTAAAGTCAGCTCAACGAAATCCATTTCATGCAAGTCAACTCATCTTCCAAGAAGTAGCATGATCCACTCTGTAACATCTACATTTTGCATTTTAATGTTGATAAACAAGTTGAGCCCCACTGGACCAAGAATTAGCCAGATTTCTTTACATTTTCTATGTGTATTCTTAATTTCAGATTAATTTAAAGTATATTATTCAACAAGTCCACCCACCTGCCAAGAAATAGCCCGATCCCAGCAGACAGTGTAAAATCTAAGGCCTGATTTATGCTGTTCATAACCAATTTAAATCTTATTGAAACTTTTGTTTGACTGGATTTATATTCATTAAAATCAAATCTACTTAATAAACAACTTTGAGCCACGCCGGACCAGGAATTAGCCAGATCCCAGCAGAAACTGTTAATTAAAAAGAAGTTCCTGTTCAGTCAGTTCATTACCGACTAAAATTTAATAAGTCTACAATTCTATTGCTTAACTAGATAGAGGTTCATTAAAACCAAATCTCCATAGTAAACATTGTAATCCATGAATTAGACATAGCCATGCTTCTCCGGATTTAGCCTGATCCCGGGGGTAATTTAGACCGAGCTCGTTACAGCTCGACATGTTTGCCGATGTATATTAGAAACCTGAAACAAGAGAGGAGAGGAGAGGAAGTATGAAAAGGAGTAATGAGAAGAAGCGGACGCAGTAAGACGGGGAAAAGAGAGGAAGTAGAACAGGAAATATAAAAGAAAAAGTAAGGAAAAGATCGGATACAATGAGGAAACCGGTTAGGGAAATAATCATGGGAATAAATGTGAAAACAAGATTACAATAAATAAGGATTAACCCGTTTAATTATACATCTAAACCTCTGTTTACTCAACCAACTGCTCCGCTAAATTACAGTTTGTTCACCAACTTTGTTTTGCCAAAAATAATAAAATATTTAATTAAAGTCTGGCAAAATCTGAGCTGGAAGAAAATCAAACACCATCAGCCAAAAAATGTTCTGAAGATTTTCAATCACTTTGTAAAAACCAATACTGTTTCAACCAGCTCCAAAATATGGAGACAGATATCCAGGTCCCTTTTTTAGGGTAAAGCATGTTTTATGGTAAACAAAAGACATTATGGGGAAAACAATCTGTTCATTTGTTTCTTGTTTGTTATTTTCTGTATTTAAAAACGAATATCTAACATTTTAGACCCATATTTTTACTTTATAGGTTAATGGTTGGAAGGTGCCTGAGATCTAAGATTGCGTTTGCCAAAGCTGCTTCTTTGCAATGGTTGTGCATGTACGATATGATAATCATTTACTGTCTGAAATGTTTCTTGCATCCCAGCAGCTCCACATGCAACATCAACAAGGACGAGTTTTAAGACAAGACACAAGATTATTTAACGTAACATTACGATTACTAAAAACGATATGTCCCTCTAAACTTCATTTATTAATAATAATAATAATAATAATAATAATAATAATAATAATAATACATGGGATTTGTATTGTGCTTTTCCTAATGCTCAAAGACGGTTTACATAAAATCAGAACATAAACTATACAGAGGGAAACATTTGTTTTATATATATTATATTTGACCTGGGATTCGATGGGATATGACCATAATTGCATTTGAACAGCTACTATATGGAGACACACATCTGCACTAGATCCCCTGTCTTTGTGTGGATTTAATGTAAGGCTGAACTGGAAGAAAAACTCAAAACAATTTAGATATTATCACCAACATTGTGGGGACCAATGACCAGCTCACACACCAACGTTGCAGGGACTAACCAACCATAAGGGGACGAAATCTGGCTCCCTTGTTATGGTTAAAATGAGGTTAGAAATGTAAAGTGTTAGCCTCCAGAGAATGAACGTCAACACAAAGTCCCTGTTTGTGTGTTTTCAGGAGAAACAGCGCTTCCTGACGGATGTCCTCCATGAGGTGATGCTATTGGACGGCCTTAACTCCTCCCACCCGATCTCCCAGGAAGTGGCGCAGGCGGAGGATATCGACCGTGTCTTTGACTGGATCGCATACAAAAAAGTAGGTGTCATCCAAATGTATTAAATTGATTCTGAATCGGGATTAGGATCAGGGTTCCAGATACCTTCTAATAGCATACATTTAACTTAAGGACTAGTTCATTTAACTTGCAAGCTAACAAGCTACGTAGCCAGTAAACGTTTAGGCAGTTTTGTGTAACTGCTAAAAACTGAAAAACAAAACATCACATTCAGAGTTTAAACACGTTTTTAAACATTCCCAAATAAATTAATGGAGGAATGTCACATACTAATTTAAGTGTCTTTCTTGTTCTGGGGTTAGGGTTACCCAGAGTCCTGCACGGGTCTGATTTTCAAGACCCGCTCCCGCCCCGCACACGCGACGTGCAATACCGAACCCGCCCCGCTACCCGCACATATTGCCAATTAGTTCCGCAACCCGACCCGACCCGTCAGCACAGGATCCGCAAACCGACCCGAACCCGCATATATATGAGCAGTGAAAACGTGCAATTATTAACACACGCAGCATATTTGTCTCAAAAAGCGTGGGATGTTGGTTATTCTCTCCATCTAGGATGACACCAAAAGCCTCCCAGACGTTGGATTTCGCTCTTGAGGAAGTGTTATTGAAAATGCTGTATTCTCCGCTAGAGAGCTTCACCTCAGCCATTTTGAATGTGGCGCGCTCAGCAGCAGATTGCTGCAGGGGTTATGATTATGCGCGGTCCCGCGGGGGAGAGGTCTGAGGATTTAAACATTAAACTAAATTATTATTATTTAAATATATTTATTATGCAACACCCGCAACCCGACCCGCATCCTCTTTGTTTTACCCAGAACCGAACCCGGAAAAAAGCGTTTGAAAAAGTACCACCCGCGAATCACCTTTTTTGCGGGTCACCCGCGGGCACCCGACCCGATGCAGGACTCTGGGGTTACCTCAAGAGTCAAGATATTTTGCGAGTCCATGCAACAGAAGAAATAATCCAAACAATCCCAAACAAACTGAGTAGCGTTAATAATTGAAAGCATATTTTAGTGAGGTATTGTTTATGAAAGTGTGTTTCTCCATGCTAGGGTTTACTCCCAAGTCAAGACATGTTTCCAATGTTTTCCAAGCTAACAAGCTAGTTAGCCAGTACACTTTTACAGCTAAACATCACATTCAGAGTGTCGCATAATAATTAAAAGCAAGTTTCTTTGTGATTTAAAAGTGTGTTTCTCCATGCTAGGGTTTACTCCTAAATCAAGACATGTTTCCAATCCGACACAACAGCTGCAGCGATCCCCAATGAGTTTGTTTGTTGTTGTGTTTTAAAGTGTGTTTCCTTCGCTCCCTGCAGGGGGCGGCGTTGATCCGGATGCTGGCTAACGTGATGGGACAGACGCTGTTTCAGAGAGGACTCAATGTAAGTAAACATCCTCCAGCTGTGCATACAGAGGTTCAGATAGGTGTGTGTGTGTGTGTGTGTGTGTGTGTGTGTGTGTGTGTGTGTGTGTGTGTGTGTGTGTGTGTGTGTGTGTGTGTGTGTGTGTGTGTGTGTGTGTGTGTGTGTGTGTGTGTGTGTGTGTGTGTGTGTGTGTGTGTGTGTGTGTGTGTGTGTGTGTGTGTGTGTGTGTGTGTGTGTGTGTGTGTGTGTGTGTGTGTGTGTGTGTGTGTGTGTAATATTTGGCTAAACCCTGACCGTTTGGAGCTTCCTGAATATACAGATAGAAGTGACTAAATGGATTTTAGGGGCAAGCTGCTTCAAAAGTATTTATGACTGTAGCAAGTATTTTCTAAATACTATAATCATAAATACAAGTTACCCCTTCTATCAGACCCCAATACAGCTTCCACATTTTCTATACTGATACAATCATATTTTAGTTTTTGCGCTTTCTAAATGCAATTCAAAGCTTTTTTCTGCACTGTAACGAGTCAAATTGATCCAAATGATCCAAATGTAAAAGAAGATGGTGTAAATATATTGGAAAAAGACCATGAGGTATCCAGGATATGTGCTGACTGTTAATAATGTAGATCTTCTTTATTTATATCCACCTCTTGCTTTTGAATTATATATATCACTATACACAGTATATGCACATTAACATGCACTTTACTGCTTTTCACACTTTCAGCTGGAAACCTGATTTCATTTCCCACTTTACGCTCATCTAATCTAAACCCTCTTTTCCTAAAAATCATAAAATGTAAATCCTGCTGCAGGAAGTGTTTTCAGAGGTTTAGTGATGTTTGCAAAATATGAGAAAATCCAATTCCAGTTTAATGAGGTACCTTCAGCTCCTCTGAAATACAGTTTTCATCTCAATTTGGGTTTACTTAGGGAAGTTTAAAGTCCAATAAACTGCAGAAAAGCCGCGCTGGGTTTGAAAATGATGAAACACGACTCAGAGTGGAAGCAACAAGCCATTTAAGGTGACATATTTTTATTATTTGTGACATGTCTCCATGCTTTAATGTTCAAAAAGCTGCTGATGTTCAGGTGTATATCAGTATGTAGTGTCTCTACTTTAAAGAGTCCTCTCCTGCTGATGTTCAGGTGTATATCAATATGTAGTGTCTCTACTTTAAAGAGTCCTCTCCTGCTGATGTTCAGGTGTATATCAGTATGTAGTGTCTCTACTTTAAAGAGTCCTCTCCTGCTGATGGTCAGGTGTATATCAGTATGTAGTGTATCTACTTTAAAGAGTCCTCTCCTACTGATGTTCAGGTGTATATCAGTATGTAGTGTCTCTACTTTAAAGAGTCCTCTCCTGCTGATGTTCAGGTGTATATCAGTATGTAGTGTCTCTACTTTAAAGAGTCCTCTCCTGCTGATGTTCAGGTGTATATCAGTATGTAGTGTCTCTACTTTAAAGAGTCCTCTCCTGCTGATTTTCAGGTGTATATCAGTATGTAGTGTCTCTACTTTAAAGAGTCCTCTCCTGCTGATGTTCAGGTGTATATCAGTATGTAGTGTCTCTACTTTAAAGAGTCCCCTCCTGCTGATGTTCAGGTGTATATCAGTATGTAGTGTCTCTACTTTAAAGAGTCCTCTCCTGCTGGTGTTCAGGTGTATATCAGTATGCAGTGTCTCTACTTTAAAGAGTCCTCTCCTGCTGGTGTTCAGGTGTATATCAGTATGTAGTGTCTCGACTTTAAAGAGTCCTCTCCTGCTGATGTTCAGGTGTATATCAGTATGTAGTGTCTCTACTTTAAAGAGTCCTCTCCTGCTGATGTTCAGGTGTATATCAGTATGTAGTGTCTCTACTTTAAAGAGTCCTCTCCTGCTGATGTTCAGGTGTATATCAGTATGTAGTGTCTCTACTTTAAAGAGTCCTCTCCTGCTGATGTTCAGGTGTATATCAGTATGTAGTGTCTCTACTTTAAAGAGTCCTCTCCTGCTGATGTTCAGGTGTATATCAGTATGTAGTGTCTCTACTTTAAAGAGTCCTCTCCTGCTGATGTTCAGGTGTATATCAGTATGTAGTGTCTCTACTTTAAAGAGTCCTCTCCTGCTGATGTTCAGGTGTATATCAGTATGTAGTGTCTCTACTTTAAAGAGTCCTCTCCTGCTGGTGTTCAGGTGTATATCAGTATGTAGTGTCTCTACTTTAAAGAGTCCTCTCCTGCTGATGTTCAGGTTTATATCAGTATGTAGTGTCTCTACTTTAAAGAGTCCTCTCCTGCTGATGTTCAGGTGTATATCAGTATGTAGTGTCTCTACTTTAAAGAGTCCTCTCCTGCTGATGTTCAGGTGTATATCAGTATGTAGTGTCTCTACTTTAAAGAGTCCTCTCCTGCTGATGTTCAGGTGTATATCAGTATGTAGTGTCTCTACTTTAAAGAGTCCTCTCCTGCTGGTGTTCAGGTGTATATCAGTATGTAGTGTCTCTACTTTAAAGAGTCCTCTCCTGCTGATGTTCAGGTGTATATCAGTATGTAGTGTCTCTACTTTAAAGAGTCCTCTCCTGCTGGTGTTCAGGTGTATATCAGTATGTAGTGTCTCTACTTTAAAGAGTCCTCTCCTGCTGATGTTCAGGTGTATATCAGTATGTAGTGTCTCTACTTTAAAGAGTCCTCTCCTGCTGGTGTTCAGGTGTATATCAGTATGTAGTGTCTCTACTTTAAAGAGTCCTCTCCTGCTGATGTTCAGGTGTATATCAGTATGTAGTGTCTCGACTTTAAAGAGTCCTCTCCTGCTGATGTTCAGGTGTATATCAGTATGTAGTGTCTCTACTTTAAAGAGTCCTCTCCTGCTGATGTTCAGGTTTATATCAGTATGTAGTGTCTCTACTTTAAAGAGTCCTCTCCTGCTGATGTTCAGGTGTATATCAGTATGTAGTGTCTCTACTTTAAAGAGTCCTCTCCTGCTGATGTTCAGGTGTATATCAGTATGTAGTGTCTCTACTTTAAAGAGTCCTCTCCTGCTGATGTTCAGGTGTATATCAGTATGTAGTGTCTCTACTTTAAAGAGTCCTCTCCTGCTGGTGTTCAGGTGTATATCAGTATGTAGTGTCTCTACTTTAAAGAGTCCTCTCCTGCTGATGTTCAGGTGTATATCAGTATGTAGTGTCTCGACTTTAAAGAGTCCTCTCCTGCTGATGTTCAGGTGTATATCAGTATGTAGTGTCTCTACTTTAAAGAGTCCTCTCCTGCTGATGTTCAGGTTTATATCAGTATGTAGTGTCTCTACTTTAAAGAGTCCTCTCCTGCTGATGTTCAGGTGTATATCAGTATGTAGTGTCTCTACTTTAAAGAGTCCTCTTCTGCTGATGTTCAGGTGTATATCAGTATGTAGTGTCTCTACTTTAAAGAGTTCTCTCCTGCTGATGTTCAGGTGTATATCAGTATGTAGTGTCTCTACTTTAAAGAGTCCTCTCCTGCTGATGTTCAGGTGTATATCAGTATGTAGGGTCTCTACTTTAAAGAGTCCTCTCCTGCTGATGTTCAGGTGTATATCAGTATGTAGTGTCTCTACTTTAAAGAGTCCTCTCCTGCTGATGTTCAGGTGTATATCAGAATGTAGTGTGTCTACTTTAAAGTATGTATGTAGTGTCTCTGTAGTTTCGCCCCCTTAGCCTATCACGTACATTGTGTTGGAGCGCTAGCCAATAGCAGCGTGAGTGTTCCGTAGTGATGTCACTGTGTTCCGGAACTTTGGGAGCCTAATGAGTGTTAGAGAACAGAGCAGATATAACAACATCAGTTAATGCATTATTTTCCGTTTAGTTGTGTGTATCTGCTAAACATCTCTGTGGTAATTCATCGGGGCAGCAACATTACATTAGGCGTTTATTTTACAGAAATGATTTGAATCCACAAAACGGGCAAACAGTCGCTGGATATTGTAAAAATGATGTAATATGATGCAAGGTGAAAGTGGGTTAAATATAGATTTTGTTCATTACACACACACACACACACACACACACACACACACACACACACACACACACACACACACACACACACACACACACACACACACACACACACACACACACACACACACACACACATACACATACACATACACATACACATACACACACACACACACACACACACACACTTTCACACACACTATGTCCGGATTTTTTGTCAGGCAGTGAACTGGAACACAGTGAAAACACGATGCTATATAAAACACTGCTGATCGTGTGTGTGTGTGTGTGTGTGTGTGTGTGTGTGTGTGTGTGTGTGTGTGTGTGTGTGTGTGTGTGTGTGTGTGTGTGTGTGTGTGTGTGTGTGTGTGTGTGTGTGTGTGTGTGTGTGTGTGTGTGTGTGTGTGTGTGTGTGTGTGTGTGTGTGTGTGTGTGTGTGTGTGTGTGTGTGTGTGTGTGTGTGTGTGTGTGTGTGTGTGTGTGTGTGTGTGTGTGTGTGTGTGTGTGTGTGTGTGTGTGTGTGTGTGTGTGTGTGTGTTACAGGACCATATAGGCCACAAGGTGCTAAGTAGTACATCACACAACTTGCTGCCTGAATACATTTGATTTCGTTTAGCTCTCTGAATATTTCTTTCTGCAACTGGCTCATTATTATTAACCAAATTAATGATTTATGATATTTAAACAATAATTAAGCTATAATACTTCTTTAAACTGAGCTAAAAAAATATATTTATATTTGTAAAAGTCTGAAAATGTAGATAATAAAATACATAAATAAATTACGTGTAAATATGTGATATTATAAATATAAAATATTAATTCAAATGACCCTTAAAGATCATCTTGCAGGTTTTTATTCTTTCTACATTTATGCTTAAACTTGCTTGAAAATTACAATTAAAAATGTGAATGCAGGATTTGATATGTTTTACGAGACATAAGGGCAGGAATTCAGAGGGAAAGGAGCAATTTTGAGCTCTGCTCTTAAAAACGTTTTTTTTTTAAGGTCATACGTCAAACGCCTCATATTACATCACACAGGGGACACATCTCCGCTCTCTGACCGCGGGTATAGTGGAGTTGAGTTGAGTTGGTGTTTTAAGGAGCTGGTATTTTCCGGTAGTTTTACATTGTATTTCACCATTTGTAATCATGGTGCAGTATTGTGTTTGTGCAGGTTGCACAAATACCAGCCTGTCAGGACATCGAGTCCACAGTAAAAAGGACCGGAGCTAGCGTTCGTTCCTGGGTGCGTTGTGCATCCACCTCCCTGCAGCACATACTCTCCACAGCTTTATCAGGAAACCGTATTACTTCTCTCCCCCCACCCCTTCCCTGCTCTCTCTCTCTCCCCTCCGGTACACGGCACCTAAGACGTAGTGTGGAGTTGCATTAGGTAACGCTGTGGTGGCTGTACTGCTCCAGCCGTCTCCTTTGTGTTTGTTTGTTTCCCCCTGTCTGTGTTGTTTGTGTGTGCGTGGTGGCTGTCACTCCTGGCTCCCGGCTCAACCTCCACTCACCTGCTGCAATCAGCTGTGCACCCTCCCCGACTACACACCTGCTTTCCATCAAGCCATTTACAACGGCATATCAACGGAGGCTCCACAACCTTTCTCCGCCAGATCGTCAAGTATCAGCCGTATCTCGCGTCTCCCCTCCGGTACACAGCACCGTAGTGTGGAGTTGCATAAGGTAACGCGAGATACGGCTGATACTTGCGCATTCGTTTCTGTTATGGATCAGTATCAACAGTCCTGCCAGTAACGTTACTATATTATCAATGCTACTTTAGTTATAGCCTGATATATGATAGCTAACTTCACAATGTTGTGATGTGACGTTAGCTAACATTCTGGAGCTAACGCCGGTCACTCACTAAGACAGCTGCCCAGTTCTCCACTGGTTCTCCTCACACCACAGCTCCATTTCTCTCCGATGGCCGTTATTTCTTCTAATCCTTGGCTGCTCCTGGTCTCTTGGACGCCTAGCAGGCTCATAATTATAAGGTTGTGGTCCGTCATATGCATTTGAATATTCATGTTCAACTTCTTCTGTGTCGAAACTAGCATTGGGATCCATGTTTATTAATACGTTACACCGGCCGCTCTCCCCCTTGTGTCCCCCGTGTTACGTCACACGCGGGAGGTCACGTGCCGAGGCTTTTTTATGCGGAACTGAACATTTCTTACAAAAACGACGCCAGATGTCACTGTAGTGTATATTTCTGTATATCTTTTATATTATTATTTTTTGAAAATCTAGTGTATTCATCATTTTCCTACACATTTATTCACAGGTGTCTCTAACCTGGAAGTTGCTCTTTAAATGTGTGAAAGGTTTTCCTCATTACCAGCCAGTAATACATGTCACCTCCATTAATATCTCAATTTATTCTAATTAAATTATTACCGCTCACACATATCTCTATCTCACAGAACACCTTATCAGACGGTCCATGTGTATCATGCTGCTAAACCTGTGTGTGTGTCGGATCAGTGTGTGTGTGTGTGTGTGTGTGTGTGTGTGTGTGTGTGTGTGTGTGTGTGTGTGTGTGTGTGTGTGTGTGTGTGTGTGTGTGTGTGTGTGTGTGTGTGTGTGTGTGTGTGTGTGTGTGTGTGTGTGTGTGTGTGTGTGTGTGTGTGTGTGTGTGTGTGTGTGTGTGTGTGTGTGTGTGTGTGTGTGTGTGTGTGTGTGTGTGTGTGTGTCTGTGTGTGTGTGTGTGGTGTTTTATTTCTGTTCTTATCAGATTAAGTGAAGGTGAGAGTCACACACACTCTGAGTTGTTATCACGTGTGTCATCTTGATCGAATAAAGAGCTTCTTAGCTTATCTACCTCCACACACACGCTGACTGACACACACACACACACACACACACACAGAGATTAGCGCTTTTTGCTCAGCAGGTGTCTTGTGTGATCTCTGGCTTCTTTTTTCCAGTTGTATTATAAATCCTACCAACATCCCTGAGCTTTTATGACCCACAACCCACCACAGTGATGAAACCACACAGACACACACACACACACACACACACACACACACACACACACACACACACACACACACACACGTCGCTGCAGGTCTTTTGAACTGAGACTCTCTTTGAGACTCACTGCACCCCTGACACGTCGTGTCACTGAGACTTAAACACACATCATTTCCAACACTTAACGCTTTTTAAATGTGCTTTGAAAAGTTTTTCAAGAGGAAACAGACATGTCACTTGCACATCCCTCTCTTTAATATGCATGACATTTACACTTTTTATGTAATATGTGCAAAAGAGAAAATGTTGTTTGGTACGACAGACATTTTAATCCAAAACACTGAAGTGACTAAAAGCTGTCATTTCCTGTCACATGCTGTTTCTCATCTCTGTGTATTCATCTATTTTGTTTCCAGGATTATCTGCTGAGTCACATGTATGGAAACGCAGCCCGAGACGACCTGTGGAGCAAACTGACTCAGGTAAAATCCTTCAATAAACATTAGGATCGCTTTGTCAAAGAAACAACACCATACTCTCAAAATGATCTACTTATGAATGAGGGCTAAACGCATACAAATAAGTATAATATAAATTGCACTTTACAATTCCAATGTTGTGGTAGATCTTAACAATTCAATAATTTTACAATAATTTCTACAAAATACAAAGGAGTTTGCATCAAAATATAATTATAGAACCAGGGTTACGGTTAGTAACCTAAACCCTAACCCCAAGACAAGTTTATTTTCACAGCTCATCAAAGTACTTTACAGAAAAGCATTAAATAAACTCCAAAAAACACATTATTACAATTAAATTAGAATACGCATAACAACAATTAAAAGCCACGATAATACAAATGAGAACAAGCTGAAATACGATGAGACAGGTAAATAATATATGAATGTTTCAGCCAGCCAATCAGAGCTCTAATTGACTAATTGTGTTCTCTAATCAAGCAGGAATATGATAAGACAGGTATACAATTATGTCTTCTTCGTAAGTGATGACTAGCTATTGCAAAAATATAGTTATAGATTCAGGGTTTCGGTTAGTAACCTAAACCCTGAAACACATTTCAACTACACAGCAATTCAAAGTGCTTTACAGAAAAACACAATAGGTATAGAATAGACAGGTCTTAAATAAGAATGTTTCTGGAAAAACAAAAAAAGTAGGATTTGATTAATATTCGTCAGTGATGTCCGTAATATTAGAAACCGCTTTTCTAACGAGCTGCCAGCCAATCAGAGCTCCAATGGACTAATATGATAAGACAGGTATAGAAATACAAGAGATTTAAATACAAAATTAAAGCTTCCTCTGAAAAAAAAAAGTCTATTTGATTGGATTCTTCTTCGTAATTAATGACAAAGGTATTGACAACAAACTATAGCTAAAGAACCAGGGTCACGGTTAGTAACATAAACCCTGACCCAAATGCACGTTTATTCCTTCAGCACATGGCAATTCAAAGTGCTTTACAGGATACATGAAAAGCATTAAAGCACAAAGATTATAAAAAGTGAATTGAACCATCAACCCTTCCCTTGGCTCAAAGGCTTCTGGGTAGCAACACCTCTCATCATGCAGTGTTAATGCCTTGCTTCACAGCAGGGGGTTTGAAACCTGCAGCTCTTTAGAGGAAGCAGCCAGACTTATAGAGGCCATTCATAATTTAACGCAGCGCCGGTAATGAAGGCCGGAGAGATGCTCGTTAAGACCGGCTTGATGAGAAAGAGACAGAAAAGAAGTCCTGTTGCCATGGTGACGTGATTGACAGGTAGAGGCGAGGTTGTTTTCCTCGTTTGTCCTGCATATAGGAAGCTTCCGGATTTTTTTTTTCTGTTTGATTGGATTCTTCCTCGTTAGTGGAAGTCAGACAGCCTTTTTAACGAGCTGCCAGCCAATCAGAGCCCCAATTTACTCATCGTTCTCTAAGGGAGTGACTTTGGGCTTTTTATCGATACCACGTTATTATAGATGGTTAATGACCTTTTAAATAATGTAACCACTGATTCATTGGTGTAAGTTAGTGCTCATTTCTTATTCATACCTCGTTATGGTTTTTTTCTTTCTAGGCCATGCGTTCAGAGGGTCTGGAGATCGACATTGGACAGATGATGGACAAGTGGACTCTGCAGATGGGATACCCAATCGTGACCATCAGCAAGAACCAATCAGAGCAGCTCCCCACGCATTACATCACCGTCCACCAGGAGCACTTCCTGTACTCTCAGGAAGCCAAGAGCAACAACAGGTCAGTGAGCGTCAAGTGTTTTTATAATGTAACATTTGACTTAAGACTGGAATATGAAACAGTTTGAATCAACTGCTCTTTGTAGCTGATGCACTCTACGCCCGTGACCTCATAGGATTTGTATTTGGCCGTAATATCTGTTCAGAGAATTCGATATTGATTTAGTTGCCGCTGCTCTTCCCCATGCAAATTCCCAGATAAATGCACAACTTTCTTTCGTGGTCGTGTTGTCCTTGTGCTACTTAATTCGACTATAGGCTACAAGTTCAAACCTGTGTTGCAAAATGCCGATCTGTGTAGAATAATTGTGAGACCGCTCTCTCTGTCCAATTAAGTTTGACCAAATAATACATTTTTCCCAAAACCAACTTTTCTTCTCAAGCAAACATCATTTTTTCTAGTGGCTTCTCCAGCTCCACGTGTAACATCATCAGACAAATACCAAGACACAATACATGAGAAACAAACATGGAACATAACAGCAGGATCAGTGAGAGAAAAGCTGCTCAAAGAGCCTTCAGCGTGCATCTGATCTGGATTCAGCTCTGTGTTCACTGAGAGGACTGACTGGAGCACAAAGGATGCTTCTTTATTGAATCTCCATTAGATGGTAGCAGTTCAGATTCTCTGTTCAGAGCATGCTTTGGATCCCAGATGATGTTGTTGGACAGCCTCATTAAAACCCAACTTTTTTCAAGTGTCAGCTGTTTCTCGCACAAGCCGTGTCATCTATTAAATATCAGCTGTTCAGTCTGCTGCCGTCTGGCAGGCGTTAACGCAGCATGCGAACTAAAACCAACAGACTCAGAGACAGTTTTATCCCACAGGCAATAAGACTGTTAAACACCTGAACTGTGAAACAACATCCATAACATTCATCTGCTACTTAGTAACTACTTATCTATTTCTCTAATACAGGGGTGTCAAACTCAAGGCCCGGGGGCCAAATCCGGCCCGCGACTTCATTTTATGTGGCCCCGCAAGAGCTTGCAAAGAATATAATACGTTTATTATACAGTTACATGCCGCTTTACAGAAGCTGGTTGTCCATAAACTACATGTCCCACAATGCATCTCGTTTTGTGACATGCGCACTGAAGAGACTTGCAATTATTTGCCCTAGACTTCTGCTTTCAAACATAGTTAGTTATTACCCTATCCGATAACAATCCAATTCAGAGGCAATAATGTAATATAATACATTATTTTATATATATATTATATATTTATAAAGTTACAACCGGCCCTTTGAGTGCAACCATGATGCTAATGTGGCTCGTGATGAAATTGAGTTTGACACCCCTGCTCTAATATATCATTCCAATAGCTTGCTTTTTTAAAACTATTTTTCTTTTTGTATTTACTTTTTAATATTTACTTGCACTATATTTTTCTGTTTTTCTGTATTATTGTGTTGCACTGTTGGAGAAGCCTGTGACCTAAGATTTTCATCGACATAACTACTCTGTCGCTATGTTCGTATGACAAATAAAGAACCTTGAACCTTGAGCTGTTGAAAGGGAAGGATTTGAATGCACCGCGGATGATTAAATTACATAATGCACGCTTTGCATTTCATATCTAGGGTTGAACGACTTCTTCAGTCGGCCGCCAAAAGGTCGAATTGGGAAACTACACTTTAAAAGTTCGACCCTGACCTTTACTCTGCTGCCACCCTGAAGATAACCTTTGCATTTATAATCCCCACATCTCGTAAGCCTCTGAACATGTTTGTTTTGTGGAGCTTGATTTCTCCAGGCCTTTAGAAAGTCCTTCTGTTCTTCATGTCCTCGCTCCACACCTCCATAAGTTCCTCCTGAAATAGCACTCTTCTAGTTTTACTTCACCTGCTTTTCCACCTTTTCATCATTCATATTTCATTCACATTATGGTTTATTCATCACCTCTGGAGTTTATGCTCTTCGCTGTTTTATCGACCCACTTTCTCCGCCATCAATACTTCAGCAGCTCCCCTCTTTTTGTACCTGTTGTTCTTTCCTCTGTAGCTCTCGCTGTCATGTTTCTGTACCGTAGCTGACATTTACAATCAATCTGACCCGCTCGGTTTCTCGCCAAAAGCCTTGTGTTCCCCCTCCCCTTTCATTCCGACTCGTTTGTGTTCCACCGGAGTTCCCGAGGTGTCTGCTGCTGATGACTGACGCTGTTTGTTGTAGCTGAAGCTGAACTCTTTCTTTTCTGGCGTTGTAAAGTCTCACGAGGCTGCGTTCGGGCGCTCTTCGTGGTCTCGAGGCGTTCACTTGCCGCCTGTAAAGATTCTGTTTACTTGTGATGTTGTTGTGCTTTTAGCTTCTCTGCTCAGTTGATGGAATCAGACGCGGTTTGATCCTGCAGAGCTGCGTTCAGAAGCAGGCAGCGTTCCACAGTGTTACACGCTGGTGACTTATTTATTTATTTTGTTTTTTTAACATGCAGGGAAACTGAGAATTCTTAGAAATATAATGAAATATACAGCAAGAAATCCCTGGGCCACCAATCAGCTCTCTAGCTCGAGCCTTTAAGAATCGGTGGCCTGTTTTGAAGCTTTCTGGTGTTTCTAAAAGCATTAAACAACGATTCTCTTTAAACAGCAGACAGTGTTTGTACAAGTCACACTCTTGATATTCAGAGAGGAAACAAACATTGTGTTTCACTTCTGAATCTGTTCAATTCTACAGTGAGTCCTCAAACCCTGAAGTGACATCTTCACACTTCCTGTCCCTTGGTCTGTACGTGTGAGGGTTTTTCTTAATGTGTTTTTTTGTTGTTAGCCTTTTCGTTCACATGTATGTTTATCTAGCAGCAAAAACTCCCTGAACCGCTGAGAGGCTAAAACGTACTCTTCGCTGTGACTCGTTCAACACAAGAGTCCGTAGTCAGTTAGACTTCAATGTTTAATAAAGTTGCAAAACAATATGTAACTCCGGACCACACAATTCACCCTCTCCTCTACGTCATACACCAAAACCGGCATCCAACAGGTGACCTAAAAACCAATAATCCACACCAACGGGACAATTGCCGGAAGTGATAACCAATAAGAATTAAAGGTGGTGTAATGAAGATAATAATATAAATAATAAGCAAAGGCAAAACAAGCATTTTTGCTCCTACATTGTAAATAGACAGCTAAGTGCCAAAGGTGCAACCAAAGCAGTGTTCATTTTGGCAGCTATTTTTGATTTAGTCTTTAGACGAAAATGGTTATGAGTTTTAGGGTGCGTTCACACCCGCCTTGTATAGTCCGGTTGAATCGAACCCTGGTGCGTTTAGCCGCTTGGTGCGGTTCGTTTGGGTCGGTGTGAACGCAGTCCGAGACCTCTGAAGTGAACTAAACAACCGGACTCTGGTCCACTAACAGAGGTGTTCTCGGACCGCTTGCTTGTGAACTCTGGAGCGGTTCATTGCTGGTGTGAACGCAGTCCGCACCAAAACATAGGAAGCGCAGTATTTACGTGTCACAAGAACGCGGATATCTTCAAAATCTTTAGCGAAAGAGTCTTTCAAGACATCCGCGGTTGTTTGGTTAAAGAGTGAAGCAGAATGAAGTGTTGAACAGTGCCGTGTAAAGTAAAAATTCTCCGTCAGCTACATAAAAGTAAGAACACCTGTCGTCGGTGAAACGCCCTCCTGACTGCAGAACGTCTCATTATATGTGTTATAATGTTTTTTAACGGACGCTGTCTGATTATATAATCATATGCGCGGGCCGCTAGTGTCTGTTGATCTCCAGATTAACAGCAGCATGAGAATAACCTGCCGAAAGTGCCGATGCTCCATGGCGGAGGCGTCGGTAGAAATTGCCAGGATTTGCGTTTTTACCCCCTTAATGTCTGAACAATGGTTGAACAGCATTTCCGTGCACATGACTTGTGTTTAAAGTTTATAGTCTGTTTGAGTTTTGTGTGAACGCAAACCTTCTGAAAAATGAAGCAATGTAACAAACTGTCGTCTGGTGCGCAGCTGAGGAGAGGACCATTAGGTGTGAATGCACCCTTAGTCACATTGTAGTCCTTTTTATCCAGTTTTAGTCGATGAAAAATCATTACATTTTAGTCAACTTTTAGTCAAAATGTTTTCTCTTTTTAAACTAATTCAGCAAATACAGGAATCTGAAATTGGAATCAAGGTGACAGTATCAAGTGTTGGAATTCATAAAGCAACATTTCACTCTCTTAACACTTCACTTATGTAATATCTAGGGATGGGTATCGTTAAGGTTTTTAACGGTACTGCTACTCTTAAAAATCTGTGTTTGCGCCGCTGCAGAGTGTCTGTTAGGCCCCGCCCCCCGCACACAGAGAGAGAGAGAGTTAGGCCCCGCCCCCCGCACAGAGAGAGAGAGAGAGAGAGTTAGGCCCCGCCCCCCGCACACAGAGAGACCCAGGGAGATCGCTCTTCTGGAGTGAAGAGAGCGGAAATAACGATATTGCAAGTTAGAAACGTAAGATACATTTTGACAGAAAAGACGGACACTTAGGGGAAAATACCCTGCATTTTGAATGTCCGATAGTCCACCATTAACACCTTAGTCCCGTCTCGTCTCGTCAACAAAAACTAAATATACATTTCCTCATAGTTTTTATTATCCAGAATCTACTTTTAGGCCGTCATCGTCTCGTCTTAGTCGTGTAAAAAAGTTTGTTGACGAACATTTTTCGTCATAGTCTTCGTTGACGAAATGAACACTGAACCAAAGAAAGCAGAAAGCAGATATTTGTACCTCTTGAAATTAGCTGCTTTTTATGAGTTTCGATGATACAAGCTTGGAGGTCAGACTGTTGTACTTGTGCTTCTATTTTAAAAGGCCCTGTTAAGTATCGGCGCCTTAGAAGGTAGTTGTGGTCGTGGATGATCAACCACTACAGGACTCTGGTCAGAGAGCACAGAGTAATGTGAAACCAATGATTACAAATAAAATCTCTATTTGAAAAGGACTCTATGAACCTCCTCCTCATGGCCTCGCTGAACTGAGAAAGATATTGTAAATGTTCTGCTTATATGTATTCTTTTCTGACATCTTGATTTCTCGTTGAATACATCATGCCAAAAGAAAAGCCTTGCAAGTCATCCGTTTATTTTAAAGAAAGTAGGAAATGAAGCTTCTTTATTTCAATAACATAGTTATTTTTTAACTTTCTGTCACATTGTTATACCTCAAAGTCTTAGGGTGACATTTTAAACATCACAGCTTATCCTTTGTCAACACTTCTTCTCTTCTTCCAATTCTCTGTTGGTTTTTGGGGCGAGGCGCTTTAAATGTGTGTCTTTTATTTACTCGGCTTCAAAGAAAGTGTGCAGCGAGGCAAGGAGATGCTTTTTAAAAGAACTGAGCCGACAGAAAGAAAACAAGACAAGGAGAAACCAGAGGACAGACAGCGATAAGGTCGAGCTAATGAAACTGAAAATAAATCAAACGGCATGTAAACACATCACCCCTCGTCTCTAACGCTGTGGTGAAAGAGGAAAGAAGTGTTGTCACCTGACAGGTGAACTGGCGTGTGATTGGCTGTGTGTTTGATTTAATGAGCTTCAAACGAGACGGGATGAATTATTCACGAGTATATAGAAATGTTAGGAAGTAAAGTTTATTTATATACTACCTTACCCTTCTGAAGCAGATGTCACCAAGTGTTTGATGCTATTATTTAAAAGGTATTGTATGTTGAGAAGCAGTACAATGGAAAAACTACACCTTAAATGAACATTAAGACATTTAATCATTAGGCGCTTTCACACCGTAGTACTTTTCCCACAAAGGTTCATCAGAACTTAGTTCATGAGAACTCTTTAGTTCTCATGAACTTCCCAGAAGTCCCCGGAGTTGGGGACTGGCTTCAGTAGAAGCTGCTGGGAGTCCCAGCAGCTTCTACTGAAGCCTTCAGAGTAAATCGCCAGAACACCGACACCTCCTCATCTCCACCGCTCCCATGTTTTATTTTGTGTTGCCATAAGTTAGTCTCTGCGTTTCTGCGCTGGGCTAATGCTAATGCTAATAATGCTAATGCGAGGATAATAAAATGGCGGCTTCACAAAACCTTTTTGGGAGTTTTACGGGGCATGGTTTGCATTCCGCCCAGCCAATCAGACATAGGAACCTTTTTACCCCCTTTTCAGTCCCTGCTCTCTAGCAGGGAGGGAAAAGGGGGTAAAAAGGTTCTGATGAACTAATTCTAGTTCCGGCTCTTTTTGGTGTGAACGCGACATTTCAGAACTATATCGTAACTAAAGTGGGTAAAGTACTGCGGTGTGAACGCGGCTATTGGATAAACTTTGTAATTATTGGAAAGCCTACAAAAGGGGTCGGCAACCCTAGGCACTCGTGCCACCATTGGAATGCGGGACCGTAACCAGTGGCACACTCGGAATAAGTGTGCAAAATATTTTAAATTGTATTTTCGGATCCTGAACGAGACCACCGGCAGAAGGAAGCCATGCACGCAACGCAGCGCAGAAGGATAGCTTCTAGGCCCCGCTCTCTTGAACTCCAGTCGACTTTCTGCTGCTTTCCTCTGTGGTGAAACGACCAGGGGTGTAGCACACTTCACTAATTGCAGTACCCATAAGGAGCTGTACATGCCGCAGTTTTTGCGTGTCTGTGTCTTTAGTTGAAAGCCCAGTGGCGATCTGCTCATCTGTCATTGAAAATAATATGCTATACAGGGGCGGACTGGCCAACAGTGTGTTCTGGAGAATCACAGTACGTACGGTTGTCAGCGAAGCGAGCCGGTCGCCAGCGGGCCGTTGACGACCGGGCTCGGTTCGCTGACGGCCGGCACCGCCCTTTATTTATTGAAATGTGGTTAAATGCCATCATGTAAGTTGGGGGCGACAGAGGTCCACAGCTCCCCCGCAGCGAAGCTCCCCCCGCCCTCCAGTTGGCAGTTCACGAGGCCCTCCAGTTGGCAGTTAATGAACGTCGAGCTCCCCCCCCCCCCCCGTTGAAAGTTCACGATCGTCGGCACACTAATCAGAATTCTTTTTTTAAAATAGCACTTCATATCAAAAAGGTTTCCGCCCCGTGGTCTACAAGATAGGAATTGATGCATAACTGAAGACTCATTTTTGCGTGCGTGTGTGCGTTTGTCCGTGCGTGCGTCCTGTCAATCTCGTTGATATAAATATCAGATTAAATATTTGGTTGCCATGGCAGGCAGGCCAGCGGTATTGATCCATTGTGGCCCGCGGCAAAACACAGCTGTTATGGGATTGGTAAATAGGTCTCTCTCTTTCTGATTGTGTTAAAATGCTACACACACACACACACACACACACACACACACACACTCACACACACACACACACACACACACACACACACACACACACACACTCACACACACACACACACATACACACACACACACACAATCATACACACTTTCTCCTCAAATGTCTGAATTGATCGGAGTATGATTGTTTCTTGTTAGTGAGTAAAATCCTCTGCAATCGGATGGTAATGATCATTTAAAAAATACTAATTAAACTATTACAGGTCTATTAAAGGTCTGTGTGTGTGTGTGTGTGTGTGTGTGTGTGTGTGTGTGTGTGTGTGTGTGTGTGTGTGTGTGTGTGTGTGTGTGTGTGTGTGTGTGTGTGTGTGTGTGTGTGTGTGTGTGTGTGTGTGTGTGTGTGTGTGTGTGTGTGTGTGTGTGTGTGTGTGTGTGTGTGTGTGTGTGTGTGTGTGTGTGTGTGTGTGTGTGTGTGTGTGTGTGTGTGTGTACTGGACTCTAGCAGAAAGCATCAGGAAGTCATTTGTTCGTAATGAGCTCTTAAAGAACTTAAGCTAACTCTCTCTCTCTTCACACTCGATTATTTGCTCGGTAAAAGCTCTTTATTGCTTCACTTACTTCGCCTGAGCTAAAGAAGTAAAACACAATATGAAAACGCTCCATTACAATTAAACACACTGCCTTACAAAGTAGTGCAAACAATCAAATGTACCCAGTATTTTTCAGGGTGTATCCAAATGGTATTTGCATGTATGTGCACATATTATGTTCTCTCTGCCTCTACTTTTTGTACTGTATTAATAAGGATGTATTTATTTAAATGCATATGAAGAATGCAATGAATCTTCTTTAATTATCTTGTTCACCAACAGATCAATGAGTCTAGCTTGATTTGGCGTCATGTTGTCTTGACGGCTGTATTTCCATCCTTTTTCCATTTTCTGACCAGATGAAGGATACATAATTGCTCCTTGAGAAGTCCCCTAATTATAGGAGCCCCATAAGACATTTTAAATACCAATTACTTATAAATTGCATCGCTTCTGAGTCCCAGAGAAGTCCACACTAAGGAGATAAGTGGGCTTTAAATCTGGCGGGATAGCCAGAAGGACGTGGGAGTAACTCAGAATATATCTATTTCCAAAGTACAAGTAGTGCCATTTTATTCAATGTTTTGGAGTCAAGTGTTGAATTATTTTGATGTTAGAAACTCTGAGGTCTCATTTAAGAAGAATCCCGTGCAGATTCATATGATCGTTTAATTATGAGATCCCACGCAGTCACGAAAACTCTCTCACTGACGCAAGTGTTGCCCGTTTTCTACTCAAGCTCTCTGTTTCCCTCGAAAGATTTAATCTGCATAAAAAAGGCGTTTTTTGAGACATTTCTTGATGATTATTTAATGTTTGAGTACCAGTCTCTGCTTTAAAGAGTCCTCTCCTGCTGATGTTCAGGTGTATATCAGTATGTAGTGTCTCTACTTTAAAGAGTCCTCTCCTGCTGATGTTCAGGTGTACATCAGTATGTATTGTCTCTACTTTAAAGAGTCCTCTCCTGCTGATGTTCAGGTGTATATCAGTATGTAGTGTCTCTGCTTTAAAGAGTCCTCTCCTGCTGATGTTCAGGTGTATATCAGTATGTATTGTCTCTACTTTAAAGAGTCCTCTCCTGCTCATGTTCAGGTGTATATCAGTATGTAGTGTCTCTACTTTAAAGAGTCCTCTCCTGCTGATGTTCAGGTGTATATCAGTATGTAGTGTCTCTACTTTAAAGAGTACTCTGCTGCTGATGTTCAGGTGTATATCAGTATGTAGTGTCTCTACTTTAAAGAGTCCTCTCCTGCTGATGTTCAGGTGTATATCAGTATGTAGTGTCTCTACTTTAAAGAGTCCTCTCCTGCTGATGTTCAGGTGTATATCAGTATGTAGTGTCTCTACTTTAAAGAGTACTCTGCTGCTGATGTTCAGGTGTATATCAGTATGTAGTGTCTCTACTTTAAAGAGTCCTCTCCTGCTGATGTTCAGGTGTATATCAGTTTGTAGTGTCTCTTCTTTAAAGAGTCCTCTCCTGCTGATGTTCAGGTGTATATCAGTATGTAGTGTCTCTTCTTTAAAGAGTCCTCTCCTGCTGATGTTCAGGTGTATATCAGTATGTAGTGTCTCTACTTTAAAGAGTCCTCTGCTGCTGATGTTCAGGTGTATATCAGTATGTAGTGTCTCTACTTTAAAGAGTCCTCTCCTGCTGATGTTCAGGTGTATATCAGTATGTAGTGTCTCTACTTTAAAGAGTCCTCTGCTGCTGATGTTCAGGTGTATATCAGTATGTAGTGTCTCTACTTTAAAGAGTCCTCTCCTGCTGATGTTCAGGTGTATATCAGTATGTAGTGTCTCTACTTTAAAGAGTTCTCTCCTGCTGATGTTCAGGGGTATATCAGTATGTAGTGTCTCTACTTTAAAGAGTCCTCTCCTGCTGATGTTCAGGGGTATATCAGTATGTAGTGTCTCTACTTTAAAGAGTCCTCTCCTGCTGATGTTCAGGGGTATATCAGTATGTAGTGTCTCTACTTTAAAGAGTAACACAATCTGACCGGAGTGTTACATAGTGATGTCACTGTGTTCTGGAACTTTGTGATGTTAGCCCTTGCAGACCATGTGCATGCACTAAACCCTATAGAACAAACTACAGGAGAGAAACTGAGAGCCTCTTTTAATTTCTAAATCAGATGAAACAGATTAACTTCCATAAAAAGAAAGTGCCAGTTTCCACCGGACGGCACATTTAACCTCCCGCTCTCTGAAGAGAAGAATAAACCCTACTTCCACTTGACTGATGTTTGCTGACGGCGGCGGCCGTTATCCTCACACTTCCTGTCCCTTCCTGTCTCACAGTCACTTTCCAGCGCTCCATTTCCAGCTGATGGATGTTTAGAGTGTCACCGCTGACCGTCACTCCCCCGTCTCTAATGTCCCTCCATCTGATAACTGAGGCAATAAAACCCAAATCCAATTCCAGAGACCATTACTGACATCCCTCTTCTTCTCTGTGTAGTTTGCTGTGGCAGATCCCATTGACGGTCGCCGTGGGAAACGCATCCAGTGTTTGTTCAGAGAGCCTCATCTGGATCAACAACAAGACAGGTACAGTATGCTGCCAAGAGAACTGAGAACTACCACACCAACACTGAAAGTTTGTTGGTTAGATGAATCAGATTTGCTGGAGAACTCATTTTGAACTATATTTCACCTGAGTCAGGAAATGTTGTGTTACAAATATAAGCCGCGAATGCTCAAAAGTTTTCTATTTTCTGATGTTAGTTGGTGATTTTCTAATAAATACATAAAGAAATATGTGTTTCATTTGAGATACGACTCAAAATAAGATTGTTTGACTTAACAAGATGAAGCAATGTCTAAAAACAAGACCTGATATCTCACTGCAGGGTCACTTCTGAAGTTATTATGTCTCATATCAGGTGTAGAGACATATGACTAGATATTAGACAAATATACTTGGCAATATTTAATGTATTTGCAATATAAATATCATTACCATCATTAGAAAACACTTGCTGCTATATAACATGTGCAAACACAATGTGCAACGTGCAATTACCTATCTGCTACAACGTTTTTTTTGCACAACTAAATACTGGTAATATGTTCATTAATGATGTCACCGTCTTTGTTTCCTGTTGATTTTTAATTTCTCTTTTTACGGCACTGTTAGTGTACAGTTTTATTATTATGCTGCTGTTTATTGTATTTCTGTAACTCTGGCACAACAATTTCCTTCGGGATGAATAAAGTCCTATCTTATCTTAAGAACTGAAAAACCGTAATCAATTAAATTATCTTGAGATAAGAAGACGCTATGTTGGGATTATTTTCGGTGTGTTTGGCAAAGGATAATCTGTGATGTTTAAAATGTCCTCCTAAAGCCCCGGACACACCGAGACGATTTTGGCCAACGATGAGCGTCGACAGCCCTACTCGGATTGGTGTGTCCCGCACCGTCGTGTCTTTTCAGCCGGGCCGACACCTTTTCGGCCGAAGGCAGTCTGCAAAATAAATCACTCTGATTGGCTGTTCAGCTAGCGAATCAGTGCATGAGAAGCCAAACGGAAGTGAGGGACCCAAACAAACGATTAAGAAGGCAAATCTGAGATTTCATTTAACTCCAGCTCTCGACACAGGTTGGGGAAAGCCCCGTGAGATTCTCACTGTAGAGTGGAAATGGAACACACACGCTATTTGTTCGCTTCGCGTCGGGCCGAACCACGCCCCTAAGCTGTGATATAATGAGCATATACCACGGCCTGTCGTGAGCTGTTGCTTAATTAGATCACGCAGTCTGTTCTTCTTCTCTCGGTTATCTCGCAGTCTGTCTTCCGGTTGTTGCCTCTTTTGAATGACGAATACGCACTACCGCCGCCTGCTGGTGAGGAGAGTTATTGCCACTCACGCATGCGCAGTTCCTACGTGCTTCTTGGCCGTCGGCTGAAGTCTTTGTGATGTGTTCCAGTGCGACGCATGACTTAGACTTTAAGGCAAGACAATGCGACAGAAAGTTACGATTTTATGTAAACAAAGAAGCTTAATTTCCTACTTTCTTTAAAAGAAATGGATGATTTGCAAGGCTTTCCTTTTGGCTCGATGTATTCAACAAGAAGTCAAGACTTATAAGAAAACATATATTAGAACATTTGCAATATCTTTCTCAGTTCAGCAGGATAATAATAATGTAATTTGTAGTTAAGGGACTAGACAGTTCGAACTCAAAAGGAAATTCCCCAGAAAAAAGCTTTGCTCAGTGTTTTCTGCAGAATAAAGGAGAATAAAGCACATAAAGTTCTTTCTTTTGGGGGGAATATAACTCTTTTTGTATTCCTGTGGAGTGTGAGACACATTCTGCTCCTGTTTTATGGAGAATAAACCCTCCTTGGATTTGGTATTTCGAACCAGACCTCGTTCTGCTTTTGTTTTTTGTGGATACAGCAAAGTCTGGTTCTTTTTATTGGAGGGTAAAACACACTGTGGTTCTGTATTTGTGAAATAAAGCTCGTTCTGCTTCTGATTTAGGAGAATAAGGCCACTATTTAAGTACAATTATCGTTCTGTTTCTGAGCAATAAAGCTAATTCTGTCTCTGATTTGACATTTAGAATAGAATAGAAATGGGAGATGACCCCCTCTCTAATGGTCTCACATGCAGAGCACACAGTGACATGTGTTCTCTGCATTTAACCCATCCTAGTGCCAGGAGTCTAGTACTAGGAGCAGTGGGCAGCTAGTGTACAGCGCCCGGGGAGCAATGGGAGTTGGGGGGTGTCCGGTGCCTTGCTCAAGGGCACCACGGCAGGGCAGGAGGTGAACTGGGACCTCTCCAAGTAGCAGTCCACACTCCATATTTTAGGTCTGGTCGGGGACTTGAACCGGCGACCCTACGGCTCCCAGTCCAAGCCCCTACTGACTGAGCCCCTGCCGGACTACTGGAAGGTTTACAATAGTTTGTAATAACAATATAACACAGTATCCATTAGATTTCGGTTGTATTGCCTTTAACTCTTAAATGAAACCAACATTTAGGGAAAAATGTTTCAAAACACTGTCCACTTTCGAGAACAATGTCCACTGCCCTTTGATCCACTCGCGTAGATTTTGGACATTATGTGATGAAAAGATTTCGTTTTTGAGATGTATTATCTCACTTGTGTTCCCACGCTTTTGTTTTCAGGAACTAAGTGGACGTGTTCACTTTTAGTTTCTTTGCAAGATTACTTGGTCAACAACTCAACCTGTCTTCCAAACGTACAACATAAGCTGTATTAGAACGAGTATTAATATCAGGACGATGGGCGGTTTACTGACGTTCAGACTTTATATTTTCCAGCTAGTTGGTCGAGAAAAGACTGTCTGTGAGCAAGCAAAGGAAATAAACAGAGAAAGTTAGAGAGTCAGAGACTAATGGAGCAAAAGGGAGATAACCAAACTGTATTTGCTGATTGTTTATTGTCAGTAATGTTCTAAATAATCTTGAAACTCTGCAGTTCATCTTCTGATGCTTTTTGAATTCTCTCTCCACCGTTCAGCCGTTCAAACGTCTAAGTTATGCAAAAGAAAAATAGTTTCAAAACACACTAGGATTGTCCAAATTATTCAGAGCCAAGACCAACAAATACTAACGTAAAAGCTATAACGACGCAACCCATTAATAAGACCAGAGTGTTGAGTTGTCATCTCAACTTCTGGTATCTAAGAAATATCCTAAACCTAACGAAATGAATGTTTTACTGCAATGAACTCTACCCAACAGCGCGGTACCGTCTGCAAACAGGGTATCAACAACTTTGAACCTTAGCTTCTTCCTTTACCTTTGGTCAAACCACTGATGTTTAATTCCTACTGATGTAATGTTTGTATTGTTGTCTTAGAAACCCACAGGATTGGTCAGATGGACGACAGCACCTGGTTGCTGGGAAACATCAACCAGACCGGATACTTCCGCGTGAACTACGACCTGGCAAACTGGAAACTGCTGATTCAGCAATTACACAACAACCCTGAAGTATGTCTTTGTTTTACCGCAATATGTTTAACATTAGTTCTCATTATAATTTGATTTTAACCATAAGGGATATAGGGGATAATGAAGGTATTGTATCACCAGAGATGGCAAAAGTACACACATCCTTTACTCAAGTAGAAGTACAGATACTGGTGTTTAAAAATACTCTGGTGAAAGTAGAAGTACTGACTAAACTTCTTTACTCAAGTCAAAGTAAAGAGGCTTTGAAATGTACTTCAGTAAAAAGTACCCATAACTAGCAGCTGTTTTAAAGAGTACCTGACCTCCCTTTATATTAATAGAACAATAATGTCATTGTTAGCTAATGAATGTTTCCATGGTGACCAACGGCAACATGACAACGTTTCCATTGGTCCCTCTTCTTTAGAGAAGACCAGGAAATGATGGATACACGGATCGTGTTCAAATCAATAGGCACGCAATGACTCTAAATAATAATGATCACGCCACCAAACACACATTCAAACTAAAGGAACCAGCCTGTTTGGAAAATGAGAGAAGTAGAAAGTACAGGTATTTGTGTTCAACATGTAAGAAGTAGAAAGTACAGGTATTTGAGTTCAACATGTAAGAAGTAGAAAGTTCAGGTATTTGAGTTCAACATGTAAGAAGTAGAAAGTACAGGTATTTGTGTTCAACATGTAAGAAGTAGAAAGTACAGGTATTTGAGTTCAACATGTGAGAAGTAGAAAGTACAGGTATTTGTGTTCAACATGTAAGAAGTAGAAAGTACAGGTATTTGGGTTAAACGTGTAAGAAGTCAAAGTAAAAAGTCGTCAGACCAATAAGTAGTGGAGTAAAGTACTGATACCAGAAACATGTACTTAAGTACAGTAACAAAGTATTTGTACTCTGGTTTTCATTAAGACCCACATTGTCCCGCATACGGCTTCATACTAAATAAACCAACAACATGACACAATATTGATTTGAAAATGACCGTATTGCTTTTCTATTTGTGTGTTATTTCTCAGTTTGACTTCATGACAGCCTCTCTTTGTGTGTCACTCTCTTCTCCGTCTCTTTCTCAGATAATCTCCGTCGGAAACAGGGCAGGACTTATTGATGATGCCTTCAACCTGGCGAGGTGAGTCATCCGTTAACGAGAAAAAATATTGTTTCAGTCTGGTTTACAATCCCCTCCTCACAGACTGACACTCGGGGAACAGACAGGAGAAAGTGGTGGACAAATGATATCTGTTTCCAGTCCTTTCTGTCTGGAAAGCTCATCCATCACTCAGCCTGTAAGACATTTGGACACAGAGGGATAATACAGCCCTCTGTGTCTGTCTGTTTGTGTTTGTTTTGCAATAAGGATCCTCTTTCGTTGAGCAGAACGGGCTGAATATGTCTGAATATTTGAGATGAACTGATATATTTCAGTGTTCTTATCATCTGTTACACCAGCATTATATACACTGATGATTTGATCCAAAGGGACTTACAATAACTTCAACCATGAGGATGCAAACGCTAAAACAACCGGAATACAGCAGGTAGATTACCTTTTATTAAGCCTAACCGTTGTAAGTGCTGCTTCAAATCAACCAAACATTTCTAAGTGTTACGTAAGGCAGTGAGAATAGTTTTCATTATTGGACCAAACGCAGTCGAAACAGAAGACGTGTGGACTTTCTGCAGTCCTGATATCGATGGGGAGCTCGTTCCACTATTCTGGAGACAGGAGAACAAGCAGGTTTGTTGATATCTGAGGGAGTAGTGAGCAAACTGGCCGATGCACAGCAAAGTGCACATGCTGGAGTGTATGATTTAACATTTAGGACACTGGTGCTAACCCTTCCTACATTACTAACCCTAACCAAAATCACACCTGGCGCCAAAATGATGGAACAAACCCAATGTGTGACCTCAGGACAGCAGAAAGTATACACCACCTTTGTTGCAAACCGAAACATCCCACCTGCAATCCCACTGGCCCAACCATTGTACGTAAATAACCACTATAACTATACATCTCTATAAAGCAATTGTTCATATTTGGTTTATTCAAATAATTATATTGTGGTCATTGTAAAAAAAAAAATGCTATTGTTATAATGCGCTTTCTGCCTTCCTGTCATTATCAGGAGTTAGAAACGATTCGACCCCTCATTCTCCTAAACCGCTGGGACATTCCCCTGAAGCCAATATACCTTTTATATGTTCTACTCTTCACTTACTTGTCACTTAGGTGGGCATTGATGTACCGAGCCGACAGAAGACCTTGTTGATATTATATTGGCATCATATTGAAGCCAACTCCATCGATCAAGCCAGTGTGGCCCTCTTCTTCTTCTCATTCTCCCTGTCACTCTCCTTTAACTCCTCCGGTAACTTACTTTTATTTGAAGATTGTTTTTTGCCCGGTGGTTGGCCGTTTACCGCTGGTATTAAAAACATTTTGGTGAATGCTTAGGTGGCGCGAAAGTCTGTAAACAGCTGTTTGCTTTTCATCCAACAACGAAAACCACCTCACGAAACGCTATGTTGTATCGTTATTAAACGAAACAATTTAACAAAAATGCTTGTCAACATACCAATACCACAGGACCATGTGAATACAACATTTTAAGCAATATGTTTAGTGGCCCGAGCGGGCAAGTGGAAAGTACGTTATGCCCGGGGGTCTGAATAGTGCTTTCCGGCCAGCGGGCCATTTGTAATGTCGAGCCCTGCCTTTGTTTCTCTCGTACCTTGGCCATCAGATCAAATGAGACGGGACCCCATTCATTTCTATGAAAGCCTCTCAGTGGGGCACTTCCTGGAGGATTGGTTTAGCCCATTTGAAACTTAACGCCCCAGCTCTTACATTGGTTTGGCCCATTTGAAACTTAACACCCCAGCTCTTACATTGGTTTAGCCCATTTGAAACTTAACACCCCAGCTCTTACATTGGTTTGGCCCATTTGAAACTTAACACCCCAGCTCTTACATTGGTTTAGCCCATTTGAAACTTAACGCCCCAGCTCTTACATTGGTTTAGCCCATTTGAAACTTAACGCCCCAGCTCTTACATTGGTTTAGCCCATTTGAAACTTAACGCCCCAGCTCTTACATTGATTTAGCCCATTTGAAACTTAACGCCCCAGCTCTTACATTGGTTTAGCCCATTTGAAACTTAACGCCCCAGCTCTTACATTGGTTTAGCCCATTTGAAACTTAACGCCCCAGCTCTTACATTGGTTTGGCTCATTTGAAACTTAACGCCCCAGCTCTTACATTGGTTTGGCTCATTTGAAACTTAACGCCCCAGTTCTTACATTGGTTTAGCCCATTTGAAACTTAACGCCCCAGCTCTTACATTGGTTTGGCTCATTTGAAACTTAACGCCCCAGCTCTTACATTGGTTTGGCTCATTTGAAACTTAACGCCCCAGCTCTTACATTGGTTTGGCCCATTTGAAACTTAACGCCCCAGCTCTTACATTGGTTTGGCCCATTTGAAACTTAACGCCCCAGCTCTTACATTGGTTTGGCCCATTTGAAACTTAACGCCCCAGCTCTTACATTGGTTTAGCTCATTTGAAGCCAATATATCTGTATTTTCCTCGTCGTTCTGAGGTTGATCTTCATGGTTTATTGCACTTACTGTTAGTCATTTTGAATACAAGTCTCTGGTTGATGAAATACAACCAGCACGAGTGTCTTGAAGTGGATTCTAGCAGCAGACTCGAAGAGTTGTTACATGAAGTTTCTCCGAGTCAGCTGCACATACAGAGCTTTATATCCTGTATCTGAGTTAAGCTAAGACCCACACACACACACACACACACACACACACACACACACACACACACACACACACACACACACACACACACACACACACACACACACACACTGTGGCTTTGGGATGGAGCTCTGGCTGGGGGTGAGTCCTCCTCCACAGATAAGTGCAGCTGGAGGATTAACACGGTAGCCTTGCATCCTTTTCCTCGCTTCCTCCCAATAGATGTGCATGTTGAGCAAATCTATCATTGCACAGCCGAGGCGGTACATCAGGACTATTTATTCAGAAACAACCTTTGGTGTGAGGTTAGAGAAGCAGAAGAATAACACCAGAGGGGGCAAGAGCTGTGACGAAACTATAGAAAATGTCAAATTAACTCATTTTGTTTTTGGGTTTTTAATTGTCTTTTTCTAGCTTGTTCATCTAAAACCTTCCTCCGATCGTTCCTGCTGTGGTTTGTAGGACTTTCAGATGTTACTCGTGTCACCTTCTTTCAATGGGATGAATTAAGGTTAACAGATGAAAGGCCCACATGTAAAGGGGTTATCCTCTGAGGAGCAGGAAAATACAAAAAAACTTCTTAAAAATCTTATTTGAAAAGACAGAACAATGTCCACTGCACTTTGATCCACTCGGGTAGATTTTTTAACATTTGGAGAAGAAAAGATTTCGTGTTTTGTGATGTTCAGAGTGAATCAGGACGATGGGTGGTCTTTTCTTGTAACACTTCTTGACGTTCAGACGTTATATTTTCCAGCTAGTCACTGTCTGTGAACAAGCAAAGGAAATAGAGAAAGTTAGAGAGTCAGAGACTAATGGAGCAAAAGCGAGGTAACAAAACTTTATTTGCTGATTGTTTATTTTCAGTAATTCTCTAAATAACCGTGAAACTCTGCAGATCATCTTCTGATGCTTTTTGAATTCTCTGTCAAACGTTCAAACGTCTAATTTATGCCAAAGTACTGAATAAAGTTCTTTCAGACGCGTTTGTTTTCTAATCCATCCGCTTTGCCTAATCTTAAAAGTTCTGCAAGATGTTGTCAGTGAAGATTTAGGAAGGGACCTTTAGTTTGGTTTCAAAGTCTTTTTTGAGTCCTTCTCAAACATAGAATATTCATGGAAGCGAGACACAATGGGAAGGGAACTTTCCTTCATGCCAAACAAAGTCTTGGAAGAAGGTTTTCGTGCAACACATTGGATTGGAACAGCTTTTTGATTTACGATGAAAATATCTGACAGATATATTTGAGTTACAGCGTTGATGTATGAAATATTATATTTAATATTTATATACCGTAATTTCCGGACTATAAGGCGCACCTGAATATAAGCCGCAGCAGCTAAATTGAATGATGTGTACATATATAAGCCGCACTGGACTATAAGCCGCAGGTGTTTGAATGTTTCATTACCATATGTAAGGGTTCGTGCACAGAGGGGATTGTCGGGAAAGAGATGGCTGTTTGAGGAAGCTCCCATTTATTAACATTTCAACAAACAAGTTGCATATTTGCATAACGTATTCAAGTGTTAGCATTTAGTGCAATAGTAGCTACAGAACATGTGCTGTGTAAACTGTACTGTATCACATAGCGTTTCAGACACACAAACTTTTCAACTTTCAAACTTAAACGGTGCGCTCCCAGCGCACGTACCGGCAGTGATCTACAGCAGTGGTTTTCAACCAGTGGTACGGGGACAAAGTGTCTCGCTCTCGTAATGTCTGTCTGTCTTGCTCTCGTTCTGTCTCTCGTACCACTCTCGGTTCCACTTTTACTTTTGCGCGCTACCTGTCTCACTCTTTTCCGGCCTCCAGCTTTTCCTGCTGGAGCCCGCCGCTTAAAGGTGGGGGGCGCGGACCGGCCATCGAGCCCATAGAGTTAAAGGTGGTGGACTGTAACCTGTAAAACCCATAGATTTAGGAGGTCCCCTAGTGGCCGTTAGCTGTAACAATCCATAGATTAGCCGCACCGTTATATAAGCCGCAGGGTCGAAAAATGGGAAAAAAGGCGTGGCTTATAGTCTGAAAATTACGGTATTTGTGTTTTGGTAGCAAACACTTTACTCAGCCTCCACCTGTGATGGGCAAGGCTTTCAATTAACGAGAAAAAAGTGTGCTAGATGGCGGAAGACCACATTGTTAGTCACATTGTTTATAGTAGATCAAGTTTGGCACATTCTCTTACATATTTTGGACATTATTAGAGCGTTGTTTTCACCTGATCTTAGGCGATAGCCTGATAACAATAGTGATATTTTGATTTTAGATTAATTCGTTTTTTTCTGGAAAGTCAACCCTAGTTTATAGTTTAATGAATTGTAACTTTCAAGAGGAATTAAACTGCTTCTAGCATTCCAGGGTTTTGGAAATGTGTGACGGACGCTGCCACCTGACCTCATGTGGCTTCAGGAAGTTTAAAACCAAGTATAAGTCACTTCACTTTTCATTATGTGCATCCAAGAGATCAAGGTTGAAAGGTCCTGACCTGCGCTCATCCAACAAGGCAACATATATAATGAAATACAAAGTCGTGCAGAAAGTCTCTATACATGTAGATAGAATATGTAGAGTGTGTGCTTCAGCGCAGGATGTTGTAAAGATATATTTGAGCGACTCTCACTGGTAGAAACGTCAGGATCACATCTGGCTCTGCGAGGTGACCGATGCATTCAGAATACTTTAGGAAAAAAGATTCAGAAGCAGGCAGAAACTCGGGGATGAATTAGAGAGCGAGACAGGGAAGAGGAGGAGGAGGAGGAGGAGGAGAGTGCCGTTCTTCATCCTGATGCTCTCAGCCCGGAGCTTTCTGAGCCCTGTAACCAAAATCTACTCTGACACCAAGTCCATAACTCAATCCTCCCCCGTCTCTGCTTCTTCCCCCCGCTCCTCCCCCGCTCCTCCCCCGCTCTGCCATCTGGGCTCTGTCATGTTGAATGAGCAACAGCTAGACACGACTGCCATGGCATTCTCTCTCTCTGTGTGTGTGTGTGTGTGTGTGTGTGTGTGTGTGTGTGTGTGTGTGTGTGTGTGTGTGTGTGTGTGTGTGTGTGTGTGTGTGTGTGTGTGTGTGTGTGTGTGTGTGTGTGTGTGTGTGTGTGTGTGTGTGTGTGTGTGTGTGTGTGTGTGTGTGTGTGTGTGTGTGTGTGTGTGTGTGTGTGTGTGTGTGTGTGTGTGTGTGTGTGTGTGTGTGTGTGTGTGTGTGTGTGTGTGTGTGTGTGTGTGTGTGTGTGTGTGTGTGTGTGTGTGTGTGTGTGTGTGTGTGTTCAGCAGGAGGTTTTCCATCTGTACAGAAAGAGAAACAGATCTACAGATTAATATTCACCCTGACAGCAGAAGAGGCTCTTCTTACCTTAGACACATCTGTCAGAGAGGGAGAGAAACTACGCCACGTTGGAGGCGAGATGAAAAAAAAAGGGTCCTTGGAGTAGATCAGAGAAAGGGCAAGGTCGTTGAAATTACAAGAATTTACCTTTAAAAATAAGTTGTATTTGACTGAACACAAGAGACAAACGGAGGTCTCCGTATTAGTATGGGCTCAGAACAGTCACAATAGATTTATTGCGTTCATGACGTAGCGCTTCATCGCATTTTGCGCAGTCCGGAGCTGACAGGTCCATGGAGCCTGCCTGCAGGCGCTAATCTCAGGACACCTCCACTCTCTGTACATTGCCACTTTCCGAACCATTGATGAATATAAATATAATATATGTGTGTACACAAAAACGGATCAAAAATACACATGTAAAACTTTTTTCTGTGTTTGGATTTTATTTACATTTATATGAAACGGAACACATTTGTGTGTGCATTGAAAAACACAAGTGTGAATCCTTCTGTGTGCATGTGTTTATTATGAGACTGTTCTGAGTCCATATATTAGTTTGTTTGGTCTATTCATAAGTTCTGAGATTCAAATCAGAATTATGAGAAAACAGTCAAAATGTTGGGTAAAAAGTCAGAGTTTGGAAAGTACAGTCAGAATTCCAAGAAGATTAAAGCCACAATTATGAGAAACAAATCTTAATTTCGGGGAAAAAACTCTGAATTCCAAGAAAAGTAGTCAACATGTTGGGTAAACAGTCAACATGTTGGGTAAACAGTCCAAAAGTCAACATGTTGGGTAACAGTCAACATGTTGGGTAACAGTCCAAAAGTCAACATGTTGGGTAACAGTCAACATGTTGGGTAACAGTCAACATGTTGGGTAACAGTCAACATGTTGGGTAAATACTCAACATGTTGGGTAACAGTCAACATGTTGGGTAACAGTCAACATGTTGGGTAAATACTCAACATGTTGGGTAACAGTCAACATGTTGGGTAAATACTCAACATGTTGGGTAAACAGTCAACATGTTGGGTAAATAGTCAACATGTTGGGTAAACAGTCAACATGTTGGGTAAACAGTCAACATGTTGGGTAAACAGTCAACATGTTGGGTAAACAGTCAACATGTTGGGTAAACAGTCAACATGTTGGGTAACAGTCAACATGTTGGGTAACAGTCAACATGTTGGGTAAATACTCAACATGTTGGGTAAACAGTCAACATGTTGGGTAAATACTCAACATGTTGGGTAAACAGTCAACATGTTGGGTAAACAGTCAACATGTTGGGTAAATACTCAACATGTTGGGTAAACAGTCAACATGTTGGGTAAACAGTCAACATGTTGGGTAAATACTCAACATGTTGGGTAAACAGTCAACATGTTGGGTAAATAGTCAACATGTTGGGTAAACAGTCAACATGTTGGGTAAACAGTCAACATGTTGGGTAACAGTCAACATGTTGGGTAAATACTCAACATGTTGGGTAACAGTCAACATGTTGGGTAAATAGTCAACATGTTGGGTAAACAGTCAACATGTTGGGTAACAGTCAACATGTTGGGTAAATAGTCAACATGTTGGGTAAACAGTCAACATGTTGGGTAAATAGTCAACATGTTGGGTAAACAGTCAACATGTTGGGTAACAGTCAACATGTTGGGTAAATACTCAACATGTTGGGTAAACAGTCAACATGTTGGGTAAACAGTCAACATGTTGGGTAAATACTCAACATGTTGGGTAAACAGTCAACATGTTGGGTAAACAGTCAACATGTTGGGTAAATACTCAACATGTTGGGTAAACAGTCAACATGTTGGGTAAATAGTCAACATGTTGGGTAAACAGTCAACATGTTGGGTAAACAGTCAACATGTTGGGTAACAGTCAACATGTTGGGTAACAGTCAACATGTTGGGTAAATACTCAACATGTTGGGTAACAGTCAACATGTTGGGTAAATAGTCAACATGTTGGGTAAACAGTCAACATGTTGGGTAACAGTCAACATGTTGGGTAAATAGTCAACATGTTGGGTAAACAGTCAACATGTTGGGTAAATAGTCAACATGTTGGGTAAACAGTCAACATGTTGGGTAACAGTCAACATGTTGGGTAAATACTCAACATGTTGGGTAACAGTCAACATGTTGGGTAAATAGTCAACATGTTGGGTAAACAGTCAACATGTTGGGTAAACAGTCAACATGTTGGGTAAACAGTCAACATGTTGGGTAAACAGTCAACATGTTGGGTAAATAGTCAACATGTTGGGTAAGAGTCAACATGTTGGGTAAACAGTCAACATGTTGGGTAAACAGTCAACATGTTGGGTAAATAGTCAACATGTTGGGTAAACAGTCAACATGTTGGGTAAATAGTCAACATGTTGGGTAAACAGTCAACATGTTGGGTAAATAGTCAACATGTTGGGTAAACATCAGGAGTCAGAAACAAATCATATATTATCTATTTATTTTTCCTCCCTCCTCTGTATGCAGACAGAGGCTGGGCTTTGGAGCTAGAGTTCTCTTCCACCAATCAGGAGTCAGTTAACAATTATCAGCTTCCCTTCACTTTCCTTCGTCTTTACAATGGACGATAACGACCTACTGGGCCAACGGAGAGCAATCAGGCCATCACATCTCAGATCTCTGCTGATGATCACTGATCGAGATGTAATGGGCGGTTTGCCTTAAACTGATTACAGAGATTAAGGAATATTTCTCTGAATTTATATTAATAATGCTGTGTAGTCTTCTGCTGGCATTTTGATTGGCTAAAGAATGGGCACTGTAAAGCTAATTGTGTGTGTGAGCGTGTGTGTGTTCATGTGTGTGTGTGTGTGTGTGTGTGTGAAGCTAGTTAAGCTGCAGTTAAGCAGTATTAAATGGCTGTCTCTTTGAGTGTACTCTTAAACAGTGATGGATGTTGCCTTTCTGTGTGTGTGTGTGTGTGTGTGTGTGTGTGTGTGTGTGTGTGTGTGTGTGTGTGTGTGTGTGTGTGTGTGTGTGTGTGTGTGTGTGTGTGTGTGTGTGTGTGTGTGTGTGTGTGTGTGTGTGTGTGTGTGTGTGTGTGTGTGTGTGTGTGTGTGTGTGTGTGTGTGTGTGTGTGTGTGTGTCCGCCCGCCCGCAGCAGTCCCTCGTTACCTCTCCACTGAGCATTGCTAATGGCCAAACAATTAACTGGCCTTTAACGACGTTAACGAGGTAATGAGCTCGTTACTACGACAAAGCTGGGAAAGAGACACACACACACACACACACATGAACTCTCACACACACACACTGTAAATGAGAGGGAAAGTTGAAAATCTATAATCTTCTTAGTTCTCTGCTTCTCTAACAGAGCCAACTTACTTAAAAAATGAACTGAATTAAAGTGTGTGTGTGTGTGTGTGTGTGTGTGTGTGTGTGTGTGTGTGTGTGTGTGTGTGTGTGTGTGTGTGTGTGTGTGTGTGTGTGTGTGTGTGTGTGTGTGTGTGTGTGTGTGTGTGTGTGTGTGTGTGTGTGTGTGTGTGTGTGTGTGTGTGTGTGTGTGCGTGCGCGCGTATGCGTGCGTATGCGTGTTAATAAACTACAGTCACAATAAGATAAACTCGTCCTCTAAATGCCACCGCCGTCGCCCGGGTTACATCGTGAATGCCAATGAGTGCATTCGTTAACATTCGCCATGGCGACCTTCAGCCCCTCCCACATTGCATGAATATTAACGAGGCAGGAAGTGGAGGCAGTTGTATTGGTTTCCATTCTGATTATTGGAAGTGAAAGTGATAAGGAATGACCGCAGAGGGGTTTTATTATTTCACACCCAACAGGAAGTGACCTTTACTGAAGAGCTGTCAATCAAAGTGGCCTTGGTATTTTACCGGGACAATATTTAACGGAGTGTTATTTTAATTCACAGGTTGAGAGAGAGAGAGAGTTAAACTGTCCGAGATAAGACTCTGTCATATTTCCATAATCCAGCCTCCACACACTCATCTGCATTCCCATCATGCACCTGGCCTCCAAAACACACATTTCCATAATCCATCCAGTTTGCAGAGGAGAAAAAAACGTCCTGTTTACGAGATTCAAAATGAAGGCGGAGAAAAGAGAGAGTGGAGCAGCAGCTCAGTGTGAACGACTCCGATGTGTTTCTACTTTCAGACGTCATGTTTTCTGTAAAGGTGCTTCTCCTTCTCTGCCCTTACATCTAGTGATCGATGTTTATCAGGTACACACGTCCCTTCTGTTTCCTATCTTTCTTTACGGTGAAGTGAAGAAGTCAAACTAAAACATGTGAACAGGATTTTTCAGTTTTTGCACACGTCACTGCTTTTCGGGTGGTTTCAGTTCATATTTGTTCCTTTGGTTTCTAATCAGCATGTTTTCTTTCCAAGACATTATCCTGTTCTTGATTTAACGTGTACTCTTTCCAAGCAAGTTAAGCGACGACAGCGAGACACTGCGGAACTCAGCCTGAGCACACACACAAACTCCCAGCCAGGCTGCGGGTGTGTGTGTGTGTTTGGGCTGGGTTTCGCTGTGGCCACTGGGCTCACAGGGAGGGAGGGGGGGCAGGAGCTCCAACAAGGCTTTTAGGACAGAGAGTGAATACACATACTACACAGAGATGCTGTTTGAGAAACCAATGTGAGTTTGGAACATTGAACAATGTAAATCTATTCTAGTAGACCTTAACAATGGAGTTATGATCAGGAGAAATGGCCGTGACACGGGAACTTTAAGTTTTTCCAAAAACCATGTTTACTTTACCAGGAATCAAGGAGTTTTCTTTAAGGACTGATCCGGTTTTCCTCTCGAGGAATCAACGTGCATGTGTCTGAAATAACTTGTTTTCTTTAATTGGAATTTATGTTTCCTTTTTGTACAAGAAAATGACATTTCAAATGAACGAGTTTTCTTTCTTTTTGAATACACGTGTTTTCTTTACGAAAAGATTCACGTGTTTTCATATGAACTTTCTCTCTCTTTCTCTCTCTCTCTCTTTCTTTCTCTCTCTCTCTCAATTCAATTCAATTTCGGGAAGAATTGTTTCAGTACAGGTTCAAATTGTTGGCATTGTTAACTTCTCCCTCTCTCTCTCTCTCTCTCTCTCTCTCTCTCAGGGCGGGGTACCTCCCTCAGGGCGTTCCCTTGCAGCTGATTGGCTACCTGCCGGAGGAGCCTTCCTTCCTGCCGTGGCACTCTGCCAGCCGGGCTCTCTATCAGCTCGACAAGCTGCTGGACCGCACTGACGAGTACAGCCTGTTCAGCGTAAACACCTCAATCAATTACCATGGCAACAAGTCAATTAGAATAGAATGCTTTATTGCCATTATACAGGAACAATGAGAAGAGTAGAGCTACTCCTTTTTTGAAGGTGCCATCGAAAACATTAATACATTTCAAGAGTCATACAAAGTTAATTAAGTGTGTGTGTGTGTGTGTGTGTGTGTGTGTGTGTGTGTGTGTGTGTGTGTGTGTGTGTGTGTGTGTGTGTGTGTGTGTGTGTGTGTGTGTGTGTGTGTGTGTGTGTGTGTGTGTGTGTGTGTGTGTGTGTGTTTTATAACAGGACTACGTGTTGAAGCAGGTTGCGGCTCGGTATCATCGTATGGGTTGGCCGACTAACGTTCCCAGCAGTGAAGGCAACGTTCTGCAGGCGTCCTACCAGACTGAGTATGCTACACACACAAACACACACACACACACACACACACACACACACACACACACACACACACACACACACACACACAAACACCACATACACACACACACCACATACACACACACACACACACACACACATACACATTCATCTGTTTGCATTTTGCTAATTATCTATCTAATATATCATATTCCATTTAGTTTTCTTGCACAATGTCTATTTTATTTGTATTTCTTGCACATCTCAAAAGTAACATTCTCTTGCACTATTTCATCTGTTTTATTTGTTTTATGTCCTCTATATATTCATGTTGCTCTGTCGGAGGAGCCAGTGACTTCAGTTGTTCATAGCCATATCTACACTGTAGCTGCTGAGCACATGACAATAAAGCCTTGAAACACACACACACACACCAACACTCACACACTCCTATATGAGACTAATCCCACAGCCACATTGCAAGGCTCTCAGAATACAGCCGCTCTCAGTTCATGTTCTTGCATATAGATCTGTATATAACGTGTGTATTTTTAAAAAGGCCTTCACTTATCCATCACGGTGGCTTATATTCATTTGATTAAGTCCGGTAGCTTTCATTGCAAATAGTCTCTATGTCTACCTCACACATACTTGGATAGAAAAACTCCCACTTATTTTAATGTTAAAGCTCATATTTATGTATTTAAATCAAATGTGTTGACGTTCAAAACCCCAGAAACTGGCGTTTAATTCCTCCTTTTCCTCCACAGGGAGCTACAGAGGGAGCTAATCATGTTAGCATGTAGCTTCGGGAACAAACAGTGCCACCGTCAGGCCGTCACTTACATCTCTGACTGGATCTCCAGCAACAAGAACAGGTAACACACACACACACATACAGTCACGCACACACACATACAGTCACACACACACACACACACACACACACACACACACACACACACACACACACACACACACACACACACACACACACACACACACACACACACACACACACACACACACACACACACACAGTCACACACACACACTCCATGCTTTAATGTTCAAAAAGCTCTTTATTTTTCTCATGCTGCCTGTGCTGCAGCACCTCTTTTCGCCCTCTGTCTGAAACCAGAGCCCAGTCTGCTGGGTTAGCCGGCCTGTTCTGTTGTGATTGGTCAACCAGCTTAGAGATGTCCCGCCCCTTTAGCCTTTCACCTACAAAAGCTGTGTCCCAATTCAGAGGCTGGGTCCTCCTGAGGACCCAGCCTCTGAATTGGATTTTCTATGGGGTTGAGATCTGGAGACTGGCTAGGCCACTCCAGGACCTTGAAACGCTTCTTACGAAGCCACTCCTTCGTTGCCCGGGCGGTGTGTTTGGGATCATTGTCATGCTGAAAGACCCAGCCACGTTTCATCTTCAATGCCCTTGCTGATGGAAGGAGGTTGTCACTCAAAATCTCACGATGCATGGCCCCATTCATTCTTTCCTTTACACGGATCAGTCGTCCTGGTCCCTTTGCAGAACAACAGCCCCAAAGCATGATGTTCCCCCCCCCCATGTTTCACAGTAGGTGTTCTTTGGATGAAACTCTGCATTCTTTCTCCTCCAAACACGTCCAGTTGAGTTTTTACCAAAAAGTTATATTTTGGTTTCATCTGACCATATGACATTCTCCCAATCCTCTTCTGGATCATCTAAATGCTCTCTAGCAAACTTCAGACGGGCCTGGACATGTCCTGGCTTAAGCAGGGGGACACGTCTGGCACTGCAGGATTTGAGTCCCTGGCGGCGTAGTGTGTTACTGATGGTAGCCTTTGTTACTTTGGTCCCAGCTCTCTGCAGGTCATGGACTAGGTCCTCCCGTGTGGTTCTGGGATCTTTGCTCACCGTGCTTGTGATCATTTTGACCCCACGGGGTGAGATCTCGCGTGGAGCCCCAGATCGAGGGAGATTATCAGTGGTCTTGTATGTCTTCCATTTTCTAATATTTGCTCCCACAGTTGATTTCTTCACACCAAGCTGCTTACCTATTGCAGATTCAGTCTTCCCAGCCTGGTGCAGGTCTACCATTTTGTTTCTGGTGTCCTTTGACAGCTCTTTGGTCTTGGCCATAGTGGAGTTTGGAGTGTGACTGTTTGAGGTTGTGGACAGGTGTCTTTTATACTGATAACGAGTTCAAACAGGTGCCATTAATACAGTTAACAAGTGGAGGACAGAGGAGGCTCTTAAAGAAGAAGTTACAGGTCTTTGAGAGCCAGAAATCTTGTTTGTTTGTTATTGACCAAATACTTATTTTCCACCATAATTTGCAAATAAATTATTTAAAAATCAGACAATGTGATTTTCAAATATAGCATGATAGGTCCACTTTAAAGTAATAAAAGTGAATTTAAATGAATTAGTTGGGAGTGATTTGAAGGCTGCATCTCCAAACAAACAATAAACCCTTATTCCTCCCATGTGTGTTGAATAATTGAAATTACTTTGTACATAATCTTGTTCTAAATGTAATATATTATTTCTAATGTTTTTATCTGAGTGCAGAAACACGTCCCGGCGTTCCCATGTGACGTTCTTTTAATCAACCTGAGCCGTTCCCTCTCTAATCAATGGGTTTGATTTCTCACTTTATGCGCTCGTCTCTCCCGGCGGTTCTTTAACGAGATGATCGGGATTAGATTTCAGAGAGTAGATTAAACAGAGACAGATTAACAGAGACAGACGCTGCTGCTGTGTTCAGGGCAGCGGGGGGGAGAAATAAAAAATATCTAAATTAAACAAACGCTTCAGACGCCGGAAACACTGAGGGTGTTTCTCAATGCCTAGGAAGGATGCTCCAGAGCCACTATTTCAAGGATGCTCCGTCATCGAGTCCCGCCGAAGGACTGTTCCAATGTCCAGCATACTTGGAATTCTACCGAGGCCGGCGTCCTTCGTAGCGGGAAATCTCGAGGCTGCACATGTGTACATACTTGCCAACCCTGAGACTTGGGGGGGGTGCTAGTGGATCGCCGGAGCTGTATTGGCTTAACACTAACATGCTTATTGTAGTTGTAAGTGCACTGCCTCGCAGCCTGTAGCACCATCCTTGATGGATGGTCTCAGTTTTCTGTGACTATCTGCCTCACCCTCTCAGACTTTCAGTTGCGCACGACACTAAAGAGACGTGCTACCATGGAAACCAAACAATGGTGTAGCTGTATTAAAGTCCGAGTGGAAACAGTCCTGAGTAAATCTGATTTAGTCAGAAATCGGGAGAAATGCGGGAGAAATATGACCCCGGGAGGAAACCGGGAGAGGGCAGTGAAATCTGGAGTGTCCCGCGAAAATCGGGAGGGTTGCAAGTATGCGTGTGAAAATCGGGAGGGTTGCAAGTATGCGTGTGTAAACTCCGCGGTCATAAAATCCCCACAATGCTTTGCGAACGGACCAAGCGCGGACCAAGCACACGCTCCATTTAAGGCGGGGCCTCGCATATGAGGCACACCTGTTATCCTGTTCCACCATTCTTCGTTTTCCGAGGCTAGGAAGGATTCTTGCATCGCTTCTTAAGGAAGTGACTCGGAAGACATGTGCTACCAAGGAAGCATCCTCGACATTGAGAAACACCCCGAGTCTCTGAGAGGGAGCACATACTCATGTTGATTTGTTATTCTTATTACATAATAAAAAAATGTAATCAATTTTTTCTTTCATTTCACATTTTTTTTCTCAAGTTTATGTTTATTACCATTTTTTATTTATTATTTTTAAGTCATATTTTATTAACTTTTTCCTTTTTTTGCGTATTTTTTCTTGACTTCTTATTTTTTTACAACAGTTTTTGCATTTTTTGCTTTACTTTTTATTTGATTGCACCATCTTACCTAACCACTTATTTTTATATATTCTTTCTATCTGTTTTGTTTAATTTTTACTTTTTAATTCATCTTTTTTATTATAATAATTTTGCCTTTATTGCAATTTTTTCTCAAAATCTTATTTTAATATAATATTTAATTACATTTTTTATTGAAGATGTTTACTGTACTTATATTTTTTCATAACTTCTTATTTTGATATGTTTATATTTCTCTGCAATGTTTAATTTGAACTTTTAATGCATATTTGTATTCTACTTTTTTCTTTTAATTGTTCATCCCTGAGTTGGATCCATTAACACACATGTGTCAAACTCGAGGCCCGGGGGCCAAATCAGGCCCTTGGTGGATTTAATTTCGGCCCGCAGGATAATTTCTAATCACTATTAGATCTGCCCCGCCGGTATATTGCACGCACACCTTCACTCCATCCTGAGGGTCTCCTCAGCTCAGAGCCTGAGCCCAAACATTGATGACCTTATACCCAAGATGAGATGCCAAGTATCTGAACTAGCATCACAGAGCAGCTCACTGAGTTTAATGGATGTTTCCTTCTGCACTTTCTCTCTCACGTCAACAGGGCATGTTTGGTTTCTCTTTGAGGGAAATAGTTTTGTTGAAGCTGTTGTTGGCCTGTGGGAAAATGTACTCATAAGAAATGACTCTGGAGAAGCTGCAGATAGAGCCATAAGAAATGAATGAACTGATTATTTAATGTTTAATGTTGTTTTTATAGGCAATAACTTAAGCTTTGTTAGTTCCAGGTTTAATATGTGCAATAAGTTCATTTCAATAAGTTCTGCAATAAACATTGAACCAGTCCGGCCCTCGACTAGTACCCATTTTTTAATTATTGCCCACTGTGTATTTGAGTTTGACGCCCCTGCATTAACACATAAATACGTTTTAATTGTATAGCATTGAGAGAGAGTATCAGAGAGCCCCCCCCCCTCTCGCAGCACCTGCTGGAAAATCACTCAGGGTAAATTTCCATCCGGAACAAAGAGAGTAATTACTGCAGAGCTCGGATAATATTTAACATCCGTGAGGAATATTAATGTTTTCCCAGCGGCTCTCAGTGAACCCAACACACGGGGAATACAGAGAGGGTTTCTAAATCTCAGGGATTAACCTGGTGAGGGGTTCAGGGACCTAAATGGACCCCTTTCACTCATTCTCCCTGAGTGCAGGTTTATTAAGTACATTTACTCATGTCCTGTATTTATTATACAGTATTAGCTCATTTCCACCTGTTTTTAATTCAAACTGCTCACACACACAAACACACCTGTCGTCTTTTTAAAAAACTCACCTGTTCACCGTGACCTTTGACCCCAAACCCACCACAGCCTCCTGCTTCCACTCCCACCGCTATTTGTTTATTTATTATACTTTATTGTTTGTTTGTTTGTTTTGTTGTCTGTCCTTACCTCATGTCAAGCGGCCTTGGTACCCTTGAAATGCACAATATAAATAAAATATATTATTATTAAATTCAGATATATTGAACATAAATCAATATTTTCTTAATAAATAGTTAAATATTCTAATAAATAAATAGACTTTTTTTTTTTTTTTAAATATGATTGATAAATATATTTATTTATATATTATGTATAAGTGATTTTCTGTTAATGTTGAAAAAAATATATAAAAGAGTTCATTTATATTTTTAAATAACATTTTAACATTATATATAATTAATCAAATACAAACACATATATTTAGTATTAGTATTTGTTTTCAGCATTTATTCAGATGCACCCATTTAATTTACATGTATTATTCATATTTGTAATTTTATTCTAATTAATTTCCTTTTTTTTATGTTTTATATTCATTGTGGCATTTTTTAAATATAAATATATTTTTTTTAATATATTTGAATATGCTCTTTTGTTACGTCCCTCTATCGGGGCTTCAGTGTTTTATCACTCAGACGGTGTGCTCACTGTCAGGACGGGAGTTTGATGAAGAATGGAGTGGGAGGCAGAGATATTTCAGGAGAAAGATAGAGCTGTAGGACATAAAACACTCTCCACAGACTGTTAAACACACACAGACACACACACACACACACACACACACACACACACAGACACACACACACACACACACACACACACACAGACACACACACACACACACACACACACACACACACACACACACACACACACACACTGTTAGTTAATGGGATCAAAGCCATCTGGAGGTTCTCTGTTTGTTCTGCAGGGTAAAAAAGTCTTTACTGGTATTTTAAATAGAAATAGCATTGGTAATGACATATAAATACTAGCAGTACTAGAAGTAGTAACAGTACTATAGTAGATATAGCCTTAGTAGTAGAAGTACACACAGTAGTACTTAATATCGTACATGATAAATAACATGGAGAAGTTTATAGCCGATGTTAAACACACAGATATTCATAAACACACACTTAAGTGTTTGGAAGACGCCGTCAAGAAGGACTTTAACGCCACAGTTGGCGTGTGTGTGTGTGTGTGTGTGTGTGTGTGTGTGTGTGTGTGTGTGTGTGTGTGTGTGTGTGTGTGTGTGTGTGTGTGTGTGTGTGTGTGTGTGTGTGTGTGTGTGTGTGTGTGTGTGTGTGTGTGTGTGTGTGTGTGTGTGTGTGTGTGTGTGTGTGTGTGTGTGTGTGTGTGTGTGTGTGTGTGTGTGTGTGTGTGTGTGTGTGTGTGTGTGTGTGTGTGTGTGTGTGTGTGTGTGTGTCTTGAAGCTTGCACTTAAGTGGAGCATCTCTAAAATGATTTCCCAGGTCGTTGAATGGTGTAATTGTCCCTGCATCACTCACTCTGCAGTCGCTCAGAATACATACACACACACACACACACACTCAGCCACACACACTCTGCTTACACACACACACACACACACACACACACACACACACACACACACACACACACACACACACACACACACACACACAGTGTTCAGTACAGCATTGTTGCTGCCAGCTGAGCTCACTGTATTGTGATGAAAGTTTTAAGCTGTGCTTTACTGACAATTTAGGTCAAGTACACACACAAACATACACATACACACACACACACACACACACACACACACACACACACACACACACACACACATACACACACACGCTCAAACACTCACACACACATACACACACACGCTCAAACACTCACACACACATACACATACACACACACACACAAACATACACATACACACACACACACACACACACACACACACACACACACACATACACACACACGCTCAAACACTCACACACACATACACACACACGCTCAAACACTCACACACACATACACATACACACACACACACACACACACACATACACACACACACACATACACACACACACACACACACATACACACACACACACGCTCAAACACTCACACACACACACACACACATACACACACACACACACACACACACACACACACACACACACACACATACACACACACATACACACAATGACATTACAGTGTGAGGAGATGTTCACCTTTGTATTGAATGTGTCCAGCTGGGGCATTGTTAGTGTAGAACATAGTTTTATCATGTTACAGTAGTATAGCTTTTAAAACCAGGAAAGAATAATACTAAAGATTAAACAATGTCCAGAAATGTCACATTGCATTCTTCCAAGCCATACGTCCACAGGCCATTGGTGTCATTGGGACTTTTTGGAGTTCCAGTTGGTTCCGAAAGTGTCTTTAATTGTGTTTTTCCTCAGTAAATCCAGAGGTGAGGTGAGGGGAGTTTTAAAGCCGCTCCTTAATGGAATCAGAATGACTTATTTAGCTTCCACAGAGAGTCCTGCTTAATCCTGTGGACGTGTCTTATCTGGGTTTTTACTTCATTACCTCTCCTGGTCCACCCTAACTCTCACTTCCTGTCTCCGAAACATCCTCATACACTTATTGCATCACGACAATAGGCGCATTCACACCGCAGGTACTTTTCCCACAAAGGTTCATGAGAACTTAGTTCATCAGAACTCTTTAGTTCTGATGAACTAAGTACAGATCGCGTTCACACCGGAATAAATCCCTGGGGGTGGATTAGGCAAATGAAGCCGCTGACGTCACTTCTTCTTCTTCTGCTTTGGGTTTACTGGCAGGCCGCAAACAACTTCACGGCGTATACTGCCACCCGAAGTCCCCGGACCTGGGGACTGGCTTCAGTAGAAGCTGCTGGGACTCCCAGCAGCTTCTACTGAAGCCTTCCGAGTAAATCGCCAGAACACCGACACCTCCTCATCTCCACCGCTCCCATGTTTTATGTTGTGTTGCCATAAGTTAGTCTCTCTGCGTTTCTGCGCTGGGCTAATGCTAATGCTAATAATGCTAATAAAATGGTGGCTTCACAACACTTTTTTTGAGTTTTACGGGGCGTGGTTTGCAATCCGCCCAGCCAATCAGAAATATAGCTCTTTTCTCACAAGAGAGCCGCATGAGAGTCCCTGCTAAAAAGGTTTAGTTCCGGCTCTTTTTGGTGTGAACGCGACATTTCAGAACCAAATCGGAACTAAAGTGGGAAAAGTACTCCGGTGTGAACGCGGCTAATGGGACACAAACTTAACTTTTTTGTGTTTTTTTGTTGCATATGTTCTCCGTCTAATGGCTGGTTGTGTGTATTTGCAGGATTCCTCCCAACATCAGGGACATCGTGTACTGCACCGGGGTCAGCCTGATGGACGAGGACGTCTGGGAGTTTATCTGGATGAAGTTCCACTCAACCAGCGCCGTTTCAGAGAAGAAGATCCTGCTGGAGGCCCTGACCTGCTCCGACAACACCTTCCTGCTCAACAGGTAGCCTACCAATAACTCAAACCTGATTCTGGTCCTAAAACTATAAAAACAGACATCTTTAAACTCCGGTAACACATCCAACACGCTCTGGGTTTACTGGAAGCTGATCTTATCTGTTTGCACGTCAACTATCGTCAAATTTTCATGTCTGTGGAAGGCAATGTGTTTCATTACATCTGTTTTACCCTTAGGTTAAGCAGCACTAATTTGGTGATTACTGAGCATATGCTGTGTTAGCTTAGCCGATCTCCATTCAGAAAACACGCATTTTAAAAGGTGTTTCTCCTGCCGTCTTGTCTGCAGACTTGTCAAAGCATTAATTCATGGTTTTTACTAACCGGTATCAGTATGTTGTTACTTCGGCATCATTTTGAAACGTGTATTACAATTAAATCACGGTCAAATATGTTCATCTTGTTGTAGTTGCCTCCTCACCTCATACTTCAAAGACCATACCTACAGGGTAACTTGGAGAGGGTCCGAGTCTGACCCTTGTCAATGAACTACAGGGGTCCCTCAGGGCTCTGTTCTTGGTCCCCTCCTCTTCTCCTTGTACACAAACTTGCTCGGATCTGTCATTAGCCCGCATGGTTTTTCATATCACTGCTACGCTGACGACACCCAATTCATTCTGTCCTTTCCCCGCTCAGAGACCCAGGTCGTCGCACGCATCTCTGCTTGTCTAGCAGACATCTCTCAGTGGATGTCTGCTCATCACCTCAAGCTCAACCTTGACAAGACTGAACTGCTTTTCCTTCCGGGGAAAAGATTGTCCCACTCTTGACCTAACAATCAACATCGGCACCTCAGTTGTTTCCCCGACTCAGACTGCAAGGAATCTGGGTGTGACCCTAGATAACAAACTGTCCTTCACTGCAAACATCTCTGCTACAACCCGCTGCTGCAGATACACTCTTTACAACATCAGGAGGATACGTCCCCAGCTGACCCAGAAAGAGACGCAGGTTCTGGTCCAGGCTCTCGTCATCTCACGCCTAGACTACTGCAACTCCCTCCTGGCTGGTCTACCTGCATGTGCCATCTGACCTCTGCAGCTCATCCAGAATGCAGCGGCTCGTCTGGTCTTCAACCTTCCTAAATGTTCCCACACCACGCCGCTCCTCCGCTCCCTTCACTGGCTTCCAGTAACTGCTAGAATCCACTTCAAGACACTGGTACTTGCGTACCATGCTGTGAATGGATCTGGCCCTTCCTACATCCAGGACATGGTTAAACCGTACACCCCAGCACGTGCACTCCGCTCTGCATCAGCCAAACAGCTCGCTGCACCCGCACTGCGAGGGGGACCCAAGTTCCCATCAGCAGAAACACGAGGGTTTGCTATCCTGGCTCCAAAATGGTGGAATGAGCTCCCCATTGAAATCAGGACAGCAGAAAGCTTACACATCTTCTTCAGACTGAAAACTCATCTCTTTGGACTCCACTTCCAGAGATAGAATTACTAACAAAGCACTTATATACTAATAAAGGACTGGCTTATCTAAAGCCAGTTGAGTAGCACTTGAAATGTTTGGCTCTATGAAACCTGATGGACTTATATGATTCTGTTTTCTTCAAGGTTGTATCTTCCTGGTCGAATGCACTTATTGTAAGTCTCTTTGGATAAAAGCCTCAGCTAAATGTAATGTAATGTATTTGTAGCCCCCTTGCCAGCGATTCTCTCACTAGGTTAGCATACTCAGCCCGACTCAGCCCTGTTGTTGGCCCGGAAAGAACCTGGTTTTGGAAGGCCAGAAAAACTGTGAGAAATGACCCGCTAGCCGGAACTACGCCAAGTGGAAACGCAACCAAAAACGGGCCGGGCACGGCACGCTTAAACCGTGCTCCGCGCTGTAGTGGAAATGCACCATGAGTGAATACTGTAATGAAAAGTTTACTTTAAACTTCCTTTTTTTGTATTTCCTTTGTGTGTTTGGAGAGTGTTTGACAGAACTGTTTTTGATCTGGAGCTAACTTTTGAAAGAAATTGCAACAATGCATTTCACACACACTCTCACTGTACAGTGAGACCGATCAATGTGTGTGTGTCAGGTATGGATTTTCAGCCAAGGTAAACTGTTCTGCAATCAGAGAGGTAGTACTGCATGTTCAGATAGCAGCTATTACACACACACACACACACACACACACACACACAT
>NC_136908.1:62669996-62677496 GCF_949606895.1 Notothenia rossii | reverse complement strand
AATAACTTTTCTGTCATCTCCTTTTCCTTCCTTCCTCGTTTCTTTTTACTCTCCTTCCCTCCGTTATCTCCCTCTCCTCCTATCCTCTCTTCCTATCCTCTCCTCATCTCCTCTCCTCTCCTCATCTCCTCTCATCTCTTCCTATCCTCTATCTTCATCTCATCTCCTCTCTTCCTATCTTCTCTTCCTATCCTCTCTTCATCTCCTCTCCTCTCTTCCTATCCTCTATCTTCCTCTCCTCTCTTCCTATCTTCTCTTCCTATCCTCTCTTCATCTCCTCTCCTCTCTTCCTATCTTCTATCCCTCTCCTCTCTTCCTATCTTCTCTCCCTCTCTTCATCTCCTATCCTCTCTTCTCTTCCTGTCCTCTCCTCTCTTCCTCTCCTCTCTTCCTATCCTCTATCTTCCTCTCCACTCTTCTCTTCATCTCCTCTCTTCCTCTCCTCTCTTCCTCTCCTCTCTTCCTATCCTCTCTTCATCTCCTGTCCTCTCTTCCTATCTTCTCTCCTCTCTTCCTCTCCTCTCTTCCTATCCTCTCTTCCTCTCCTATCTTCTCTCCTCTCTTCCTATCCTCTCTTCATCTCCTATCCTCTCTTCCTCTCCTCTCTTCCTCTCCTCTCTTCCTCTCCTCTTTTCCTATCCTCTCTTCATCTCCGATCCTCTCTTCCTCTCTTCTCTTCCTCTCCTCTCTTCCTCTCCTCAGTTGAAGGAGTTCATCCAGGCCAATGACCTGGGGGCGGGGCCTGCGATGCCTCGCTCTCTGGAGATCGTGGAGGGAAACGTCCGCTGGCACCGCCTCCACAGACGGCATTTCTTCCAGTGGCTTCGCAAATCTCCCAACTCTAACCTCGGCTAACGCTTCGCCGGCTAGCTAGAGTGAAGCGACTGCTAGCTTCCTGTTAGCACACTGCTAGCTTACAGACGAGGCGGTCGGATCGAAAAACTGGACGAAGAGACAAAGAGAGACGTGGACTTGACTGGCTGTTCTGTTTTTAAGAAACTGGTTTGCAAAGGTTTTATTTCAGATGTCATTTTTCAAAGCTGAGTCACTGATTCAGTCATCGCTAGCAGTTAGCCTTCAAACCCCCCAAGAACAAAGAGAGAGGAATCTGCTTTCAGACTAACAACAACAACAAAGTCCTGAATTTAAACCAAAACCAACAAACTTTTAATATTAACTATCAAACATTGCAGTATGTATACCCTACGTTTAAATATAAACACATTTGAAAGACCCTAAATTGCCAATACACAACAAATACGATAAGAACACTCTTTAAAGTTGGCCAAACTGGATAGGAATAGTTGATAACGATGGATGAAGTTAGATGTTTTTTTTTTAGGTGAACCAACGTTGACATCGTCCTGAAATCAGCCCAAACCTCCCAACTCTAACCTCGGCTAACGCTTCACCGGCTAGCTAGAGTGAAGCGACTGCTAGCTTCCTGTTGGCACACTGCTAGCTTACAGACGAGGCGGTCGGGTAGACATACTGGACGAACAGACATCAACTTGACTGGTTGTTCAGCTGGTTTTGTTTTAAAGAAACGTTTTATTTCAGATGTCATTTTTTATTTCAAAGCTGCTAGCTAGTTAGCAGTCACTGATTCAGTAATCGCTAGCTATCAAATTAGCCTTCAAACCCCCCCAAGACTTAAGTGGGACAAAGAGAGAGGAATCTGCTGTCAGACTAACAACTGAAAGTCCTGAATTTAAAACAAGACTGACTATTTGACGAACAGTTTAACACACTTTTAATATAACAAATCAAACAGGGCCGTATATGAACCCTACGCTGAAATATAACACATTTTAAAGACCCTAACTCAACAAACTTTGAATGCAAAACCCAAAATTGCCATTCCATAACAAATATGATAAGAAAACTCTTGAAAGTTTGCCAAACTGGATAGCAGTAGTTGACTTAAAATGTGGGTTAATATTGACTTAAAACACAAACCATCTTGACATACATGAAGGTTAGAAGTATGTAATGCAAACTTACATGAAGTTAGATTTTTTTTTTATGTGAAACCAATGTTGAAATTGTCCTGAAATCAGCCCAAATGGACCAGGGAAACGATGTTTTGTTCTTAACCCCCCTCCCCCCTCCCACCTTATCACCTGAATCTCCTCCTAGAGCACCATTGTGTTCTTTGTAACCAAATCTCTCTCACGGCCCGTCCACACAGTGGCGTGCTTTGAAAGCTTCACCATTCACTTTCAATGGGGTGACGTCACTTTTCGCCAAACTGCATTGTGGGAAGCGAAGCGGAGCTTTGCTGGCGTGGCTCTCTGCAAAAGTTGAGCAATGTTAAACTTTTGAAGCCTCGGCAGAAGCGTCAGCCAATCAAATCATATGCCAGTACAAGCTCAAGCCAATCAAACTGCTGCTTGTGTGTCAGGGGCGGGAGATTCATGTGATTGGTTGTTGGTCGAGTTTCAGACACGCCCACCGGCAAGCTTCAACGCACGCCGCTGTGTGGACGGGCCGTCAGAGGGGCGTGGGGAGGGGCTCCTTATTTTCATCTAAAGTAACAGACAGAAAATCAGCACTTTGGAAACAGGGCTGAAACAGAGGGGATTATGGGTAATGCTGCAATGATCTGTTTGGTGTTTCAGCCAATCAGAGACAGGCTCTGAATATATAAAAGTATAATAGGGGACCTTTAAATTGGTTAACTAAAGATGTAGCTTGTATTTTTTTTGCTCATGTTGGCTCTAATCCAGATTCATCAGTAACCAGAGACCTGACGGTAGAGATCCTTCCAGTGTGCGCCACATTAACCCGACGGACATTAAAAGGCAGATTAAGCAGCAGCCGTCAGCCGCATGTCGATCACTGAACAAAGATGTAATTAGCGCGACATGGACTCTGTGTCCTCTGATCACAGCTCTCAGCGGACTCATCTAGGTTCATTAACTCCCCGGCAACATCCAAACTGCTTTAGCTTTCATTTAAAGAGCAGCTTTGGGGGTTTTCTCAGCACCCTAGCTTGAATAATATCAGCAGGTGTGGTTAGCTTTGTTGCTTCTAAAATGAACTTTGAGTATAAAAGAGATAGCAGCAGGGATGTTGTGTTAGGGGTGCAATTCAAAAAGGTTAAATTGAAAATAAGTAATCATGGGTTCTCACACATAAGGCATAATGCGATGTAGGAACTGTGCAAGGAAAAACAAACCTGACATTAATTAGAAATCTGCTAGAAGTTCGATCTAAAAAAACTGGAAATCCATTTTTGTTTTGTGGGATTTCCAGTTTACTTTCTGCTGTGTGTCAGAAATGGCTTTCTTTTAAGTTGTACATTTTGTAGTTCATTTATATTCCCCGAAAAGTGTCAAACGTCATATTTCTGCTGACACTCAAGTGTTTTCTAGCACTTACAAAATGTGGCCCAAACGGTTTGTTCTCTAGACTCTAAAGTCCCAATTTTACAAAGTAATTCATGTCCCTAGAAAGAACGTATTTTACATCTGCAATTCAGACAAAAGAAAGTAAGTTCATGGCACTAGAAACCAATCGGGAAAGTTTTAAAAAGTTTGCCCAAGCCCAACCCGTCTGAGATCTGTCAGCCAAAGGAAGTGTTAATTATTTAGTGAATTTGAATTCCAGAAAAGTGTCAAACATCATATTTCTGCTGACATTAAAATGTTTTTCTAGCACTTACGAAACCCTGAATTATGTAAATCTAGCCAAAACGGTTTGTTCTCTAGACACTAAAGTCCCAATTTTACAACATAAGTAATGTCCCTAGAAAGTATATATTTCACATCTGCAATTCAGACAAAAGAAAGTAAGTTCATGGCACTAAAAACCAATCGGGAAAGTTTTAAAAAGTTTGCCCGAACCCAACCCGTCTGAGATCTGTCAGCCAAAGAACTTGTTCATTATTTAGTGAATTTGTAAAACCTGACAGAAAGTCCTAAGAGAGACTAAATGGATTTTAAAAATGACAGATTGATGAGAATGAGCAGAGGATCTGGAAACCTGAAGAAAGTCAGAACTGACAGATACCGACTGACTGCAACTTTTGGAGATGACCAAATAGAAACTACAAAAGCACAAAACCATGTTGGACGAAGCACATCGGCCTCAAGCGGCTGAACACAAACTCAGCGGCTAGCTTTCAATCCTTTAATGTTGTCAAAGAAGTTTGTGGCGGAAAGACACGACAGTTGAGATCTGGTTTAAGTGTCTTTGTATTCAGAGGATGTTTTAAATGAAAGGGTTCATAGGGTAAAGAATTCAAGCCGAACCTCAGTGGACTTTACGGCTTGTAGGACACGAAGGACAGGGTTTTAAAAGATAATCGAGTGATTGATATTGGAAATGCAAAGCCTGACGAACCTTTCGAGGCTTTGAATTCTTGTTCTGACGGAGAATCCAACGGACAACGCTGTTTCCCGAATGAAGAAATGATACTACGGATTCTTTGGCGAGATGGAAAATGGGGATTTTGCGGTGTGATAGAAACCACAACAGCACTTAAAGTTCAAAGAGTCAAATGGATTCTGCAGGGTGAAAACGTTTGGATATCTCCATCACCTTCTACATCTGAGGTGTAACGGGTTCTAACGTTGGACTGAACTAACTGTGGATTCTTTGAAACGATGAACAGTACAACAAAAAATAGACTTCTCTCGGGGTCCAACTCCAAAGTCCAGATTCATCTTTGCAGAGTATTTAGAGGTAAAAGGAATTGAAATGAATAAAACTGAACTTTTTAAAAAGTCTCGTGCGTTGAACCTCTTAGACTCGGCTTTGGTGTTAATAATTGAGCCATATATGAATTAATGGGCCTGCCTGCTTCTATACACTGTGTGTCCAGTGGTGTGTGTGTCTGTGTGTGAGTGTGTGTGATGACGATGATGATGACGAAGGTAACAGCAGAAGTGCTGGCGGTCATGGTGATTTAAAACGATGATAATTAAAATGGTTGGTCTTACGATCAGGACGATAATCTAACGATGACGGTTGAAAACGGTAAGGATGATTGTTGATGATGTGAAAAAGCTAATCAGTATTATTTTTTGATTATTACGCTAAATATTTTGTGCATTTTGTCGGGGAATATGTCAGACATAAAGCACACATGTACAAAAAACACTGTTAAACAAATATGATATAAAACAATTGAAATGTGATTTTAAGATGTTGGAGGAGATGTTGTTCATGATGATTATAAGCTTAATGATGATGATGACGATAAGGACCAAAATGTGACGGGAACAGGAAGTTGTAGAGGCGAGTTTAATTCTACTTCCTGTATGCACTGCTGTGGTTTCCTGTGTTTTCTGATTGGAAGATATTAAAATGGTATTTACCTTGTGTGTGTGATCCAGTCTGAGTCAATTAAAGGGGACCTATCATGCAAAATATAATGCACTTTTTGATGTCTTTTCTACATCAACATGTGTCCCCGGTGTGTCAGGGAACTCACGCAGCGTCAGAAAATAAAACCCTCTCTCATTTCATCCGTACCCAAATCTCTAAAAACGGGGGAACAACGGAGCTGATCCAGATTTGCCTCCGATATGACGTAATATCTGAAATGTGGACCCACGGCCCTATCAGAAACGTTGCTATCAGAAACAATGCCCGACTGTTTTGGACGTAATATGGTCGGTGTTTACATTAGCATGGCTAACACTCAGAGCTAACCTGTACTGGAGAGCATGTGTGTGAAGAAGCAGGAAGTAAAAAGGAACTCACCTTGTGGTATAACCGGCAAGAGAGAAAGCCTTTGAGCTCCATACTGTTTCAGAAATAATCCTTGATAATCCATGATATGGCGTTTCATCACGGCAGTATTCAGTTTAGACAGTAGCTGCCGGGTCCCGCATGAGCTCAGACCCCTCCTCTTTAAAGCTTTATACCCAAATCAGCAATTTAGAAACAGGAAGTGAAATAGAGGGATATGAGGCATGGCTAGAATGGCTCATATTTTGTAACCCTTCATAGACGTGTTTTTTATATATTTTATATATCTGAGACCTATGCTATTGCCTAAATATAGCATGATAGGTGACCTTTAAGGAACAATTAAAGGAGGTTTCGTACTGAATTATTAAGTAGAAATAAGTGGACCTTGAATTCCTGACTTTAAATATTTGTGAATTTGTCTTTTTGATTATGAATCCTTATGGTTTCAAGATTTTTTTCAATGACTTTCTGACAGCTATTACTTAATGTATTTTTCATAATGGTTCCTCCAATCCCTGTATTAACCAATAACTAACCAACAAGTGCAAAGCTGGAATATGTCGCTGCCAAATTTGCCTCAAACAGAAACTTCCCTTTACACTAAAAAATACTTTAAACTCGGAAAAACCACCCATTAGCTTTGATGCTAATGCTAATGTCCACTTTTGTGTTGTAGACTGTTGGTCTTTATTTTTCCTTTACAGCTGCTGGAAATCGCTGTCTGACCTTTTTTTGTAAGCTTTATCTTCAACATTTCTACTCCCCTGCTGGTGACAGCTGTACAACCCTCCAGAGACACTTCTTACTTCCTTTTAATAATAAAAGCGAATTTAAAAATCACTTTGATTCTATTTTTAGATGCACAAAGGCATGGTTAATGGGTGGACTTTGTCATAGCAAGTATTAGCTTTGTTGGAGCAAGTAGTTGTTGTTTTAAAGTTAGTATTAGTAGATTATATCAGTCTGATATTTTTGCCAGTATTTCAGATGTTGGCATTCAACAAAGTGAACAGTCAGATGGAACATTTCTCCAAAAGATGTCACAACAAACCACATCTGGCACGTGTTTTATTATTTAACTTTAGCGACAAAACATATGAGCAGATTGTCAAACGGGAATCAAACCAGCGACCTCCAGAGGTGTGTGTGTGTGTGTGTGTGTGTGTGTGTGTGTGTGTGTGTGTGTGTGTGTGTGTGTGTGTGACACATCTCAGTGATGAACGAGTCCAGTGTTTACCCCACAGCATCATGGGAAATCACACAGCGTGGATACACACTGAGATTTTGGTTTGGTTTGGTGTGTGTGTGTGTGTGTGTGTGTGTGTGTGTGTGTGTGTGTGTGTGTGTGTGTGTGTGTGTGTGTGTGTGTGTGTGTGTGTGTGTGTGTGTGTGTGTGTGTGTGTGTGTGTGTGTGTGTGTGTGTGTGTGTGTGTGTGTGTGTGTGTGTGTGTGTGTGATTAATGGCACTGGGTGTGGAAGTGACAGAGAGGAATGAGCTGAACAGATGATAGAGAGCGAGGAAGAGGAGCACTTTGTTGTTTTATGAATGGAAAGAGAGCGCGTCGCTCCGCCTGCTCGGCCCAAAACCAAATTGACTCTGTCGGTTTGTCTCGGGGAAAACGCAGAGTTCATAACCGAGACCAAGAGCTGCTGGAAGGAGAGGAAGATAACAAAAGAAGGGATGAAATTGGAGGATGTAACCGGGTTTATTGATTACTTCATCAGGATTCCATTACAGTCCCATAAAGAAATCAGATATCTGTTACTTTCTAAAATATGGGGATGATTAGTAAAAAC
>NC_136908.1:62661746-62669796 GCF_949606895.1 Notothenia rossii | reverse complement strand
AACCAATTAGCTTTGATGCTAATGCTAATGTCCACTTTTGTGTTGTAGACTGTTGGTCTTTATTTTTCATTTACAGCTGCTGGAAATCGCTGTCTGACCTTTTTTTGTAAGCTTTATCTAAAACATTTCTACTCCCCTGCTGGTGACAGCTGTACAACCCTCCAGAGACACTTCTTACTTCCTTTTAACAAAAAAAGCGAATTTAAAAATCACTTTGATGCTATTTTAGATGCACAAAGGCATGGTTAATGGGTGGACTTTGTCATAGCAAGTATTAGCTTTGTTGGAGCAAGTAGTTGTTGCTTTAAAGTTAGTATTAGTAGATTATATCATTCTGATATTTTGCCAGTATTTCAGATGTTGGCATTCAACAAAGTGAACAGTCAGATGGAACATTTCTCCAGAAGATGTCACAACAAACCACATCTGGCAGGTGTTTTATTATTTAACTTTAGCGACAAAACATATGAGCAGATTGTCAAACGGGAATCAAACCAGCGACCTCCAGAGCTGTGTGTGTGTGTGTGTGTGTGTGTGTGTGTGTGTGTGTGTGTGTGTGTGTGTGTGTGTGTGTGTGTGTGTGTGTGTGTGTGTGTGTGTGTGTGTGTGTGTGTGTGTGTGTGTGTGTGTGTGTGTGTGTGTGTGTGTGTGTGTGTGTGTGTGTGTGTGTGTGTGTGTGTGTGTGTGTGTGTGTGTGTGTGTGTGTGTGTGTGTGTGTGTGTGTGTGTGTGTGTGTGTGTGTGTGTGTGTGTGGACACATCTCAGTGATGAACGAGTCCAGTGTTTACCCCACAGCATCATGGGAAATCACACAGCGTGGATACACACTGAGATTTTGGTTTGGTGTGTGTGTGTGTGTGTGTGTGTGTGTGTGTGTGTGTGTGTGTGTGTGTGTGTGATTAATGGCACTGGGTGTGGAAGTGACAGAGAGGAATGAGCTGAACAGATGATAGAGAGTGAGGAAGAGGAGCACTTTGTTGTTTTATGAATGGAAAGAGAGCGCGTCGCTCCGCCTGCTCGGCCCAAAACCAAATTGACTCTGTCGGTTTGTCTCGGGGAAAACGCAGAGTTCATAACCGAGACCAAGAGCTGCTGGAAGGAGAGGAAGATAACAAAAGAAGGGATGAAATTGGAGGATGTAACCGGGTTTATTGATTACTTCATCAGGATTCCATTACAGTCCCATAAAGAAATCAGATATCTGTTACTTTCTAAAATATGGGGATAATTAGTAAAAACCTAAAAAGAGCATATAGTGTTAGTTGTAAAGGATCAGATCTTATCTCTTCTCTTTTTCATGTCTTTTATACATCATGTGTTTGTGTTCAAAGACTGAGGCCCAATCCCAAACCGCCACCTATAGCCTACCCCTACACACTACCCCTAAACACTAACCCTACACCCTACCCCTAAACACTAACCCTACACCCTACACCTACACCCTAGCCCTACATCCTAGCCCTACACCCTACCCCTACACACTACCCCTACACACTACCCCTACACCCTACCCCTACACACTACCCCTACACACTACCCCCTAACCCTACACCCTACCCCTACACCCTAACCCTAACCCTACACCCTACCCCTACACACTCCCCCTCCGTTCGCGCGGAAGGTCCGCCATATTAAGAGCTGTTCCAAACCATCGAGTGTGGAGCGGTGTGGAGGGGGAGTGGGCTACCAAGCCCTCAAACAGCGAGTCTGCAGCGGCGCTGATTTGAGACCGGTCTCTACCTGGACGGAGTCACGCTGTGTGTGTCCGTCAGGAAACAAGCTGTTTACAAACAGTTCAAACATCCACTGATAAACTGAGATGTTAACAACCTCATATTTTTAACACAATGAAAGATGTTTGGAGTTTTATTTGAGTTATTAATTTACATGTTTTGTCAAAGAGATGCTGATTTGAAACCGTTGTTACATACAGTTACGGCATTTCCTGTTTCTGCCGGAGAGAGGGGAAGGCCGTCCCAAAGCTTGCTGCTGTATTTACTCCCTCCATCTGACAGGAGGAGCCTCATGTGTCACTCCACGGAATTCACTCCGTCACGGAGGGGGAGTGTGTAGGGGTTAGGGTGTAGTGTGTAGGGGTTAGGGGTAGTGTGTGGGGGTTAGGGTGTAGGGCAGGGGTCGGCAACCTTTTTGATATGAAGTGCCATTTAAAAAAAAAAAATTGATCAGCGTGCCAACGAGCGAGAATTATCAAAGGGGGGGGGGGGCGGTTGAGGAGCTTGACGCTCGTGAACTATCAGCAGGAGGGCGGGGGAGCCTCGCTGAGGGGAAGCAGTGTGTGGACCTGTCAGCGCAACTTACATGATGTCGAATTTAACGCATTTAAATAATTGGTTTAAACGGCATAATGATAAGGACGATCGTCCGTTCTGTGATTCTCCAGAGCACACATGTTATGATATTAGGGTCATGCAGAGTGAGATGAGATCGCTGTCCCTTTAAGAGAGAGAGAGGGGTGTGGCTTGTGCATGTGTGTTTGTGGATGGTAGAGCGACAGTGAGGGAACGTGTATGTTTCTGGAAGTGAAACGGGGAAGCAGAAAAACAGAGGTCTGTGATGTATTTTGTGAAACAGAAGAACAGCTAAATAAATGCAACGGCCTCCCAAGAAGAGCTCGCCTCTCTCCAGTCATTTAAGCTAAAGTGGGTTATTGAACCTGAAGCTTGTTGCTTCTGCCCTCCTCGATACGGTCTGGGAGCCGACAGGAAAGTTCAACACACAGTTGGCCAGTCCGCCCCTTTGTAGCATATTATTTCGATGAGAGATGAGCAGATCGCCACTGGGCTTTCAACTAAAGACACAGCCACGCAAAAACTGTGGCATTTGTACAGCTCCTTATGGGTACTGCAATTAGTGAAGTGCTTTCCTCCGTGGTGAAACGATCAGCACTGCACCACGGAGGAAAGCAGCAGTAAGTCACCTGGAGTTAAAGAGAGCGGGCTGCGTTGAGTGCATGGCTTCCTTCTGCAGGTAACGGGGAGACGCGCTCTGGCGGTGGTCTCGTTCAGGATCCGAAAATACAATTTAAATATTTTGCACACTTATTCCACTTATTCATAGTGTGCCACTGGTTACGGTGCCGCGTGCCAATGCTGGCACGCGTGCCAGGGGTTGCCGACCCCTGGTGTAGGGTGTAGGGGGAGTGTGTAGGGGTAGGGTTAGGATGTAGGGGGAGTTTGTAGGGGTAAGGTTGTAGGGTTAGGGTGTAGGGGTAAGGGTGTAGGGGTAGGGTGTAGGGGTTAGTGTGTAGGGGTTAGGGTGTAGGGGTTAGGGTGTAGGGGTAGTGTGTAGGGGTAGTGTGTAGGGCGTGGTTTGGGATTGGGTCTAACAGTCTCAGGAACAAAGACCCCCTCTCTTTCTGTATATTTCTGAGACCTGTAATATATTGAGGGGAAAGAGTATAGGGACCTTTAAAATGTGAATCGATACGCCTACTACCTGGATCTGCTCTGATTCACTTCCTGTGCTTCATTTGTTCTGGTTTTAATTCAGCAGCTGAACCTGTGTGTTCATTAAACAGTGTGTGTGGGCTTCACTGTGTGTTAAACTAAAACGGAGCATTTTCTGTCCGCTCAGATTCTATTCCTTATTTTTAGACACAGAAGCTGTGATCGTGTCTTGAAGCAGTCAACCCAATACTTTTTAACAAGAAATATGTCCAATTCCAAGTTGGAAGTACAAAATCTACAGCTTCTTATTGCTTTGCACCATCATTCTATATATTCTCTTATGTTTGTAACCCTGGTCATTCTTGTTCTGCAGCAACATTTACATCCACTTAAATTGTTAATGAAGGTCTCCGTGTTCACATGCAGCATTATTAAGAATTAATGCACATTAAAAAAAGATTTTTTTTTACTTGACTGAGCTTTTTTTTTGTCCCCAATGAAAATGAACTGCTGCAAGAACCGTAAGACATACAACTACTTAAAGGATTAGATCTTGAATGACTTATTATATCCCCGCTAAACTCAATATTTGTTGTGTTCTTTTTGTGATATTGTTTGTGGAAGAGAAAGAGAAGTAAAGTGGAAGAAATAAAAGAAAGAAAGGTTTTTTTAAAAATGAGTTTACAAAAGGCAGGAGAGATAAATGAGAGAAGAAGTGAGGAGGAGGAACAGCTGCAGAGAGGAGGTAGTTGTTATTCTAAATGTTTTCTGTCTGTTCAGAAGAATCCCATTTTAGATAACACACGCACACACACACACACAGACTCACACACACACAGACTCTCACACATACACACACACACACACACACACACGCACACACACACAGACTCACACACACACACACACACAGACTCACATACACACACACACACACACACAGACTCACACACACACACACACACACACACAGACTCACACACACACACACAGACTCACACACACAGACTCACTCACACACACACATGCACGCACACACAGACTCACACACACTCACACACACACACACACACACAGACACACACACACACACACACGCACACACACACACACACACACAAACTGTAATTTACTTTCTGGTAGCAAGAATAATCCACAGTTTCCATGGCAGCAGTTTAACTTCACTTACTGCAGACTCACTTAAATAATCACCGTGTGACAGGATGTTACTGAGCTGAATTAAACTGTAAAGACGTTATAACTTCTCTGCGTTACCCATGGTCACACTTTATTATCTCAAGCTGGTATTTAAGGTTCACGGTGAGATAACGCTGCAGTTATGAGGCTGCAGTGCGAGGAAAGGTGGAGTTACTTAACCCTGAAGTTAAAAAGAGAAATGTTAAACCTTTCGCAGGATTTTTCCAAATAATATCAATAAAACAGGGAGATGTTTTTCTAAACGGGGTGTTTTTTACAGGAAAAGCGATGCAAAAAGTCACATTTTTAGCAAGAGTCAAGTAAGAGGGAGGTGAAGGAAGGATACAGGGTTATATATACAGTATTTAATACATTTACTTATTCTGATAAAATAAGGATGGGTTAGAAAACACAATAAAAAACAGATAACTTTCGCAAAAAAATGGGAAAATAATTTAAAAAAAATTAAATAAATATAAACTTTAAAGGGGACCTATCATGCAAAATGCACTTTTTGATGTCTTCTCTACATCAATGTGTGTCCCCGGTGTGTCGGGGAACTCACGCAGCGTCAGAAAATAAAACCCCCTCTCTTTTCCTCCGTACCCAAATCTCTAAAAACGGGGAACAACGGAGCTGATCCAGATTAGCGTCCGATATGACGTAATATCTGAAATGTGGACCCACGGCCCAATCAGAAACGTTGCTATCAGAAACAATGCCCGACTGTTCTGGACGTAATATGGTCGGTGTTTACATTAGCATGGCTAACACTCAGAGCTAACCTGTACTGGAGAGCATGTGTGTGAAGAAGCAGGAAGTAAAAAGGAACTCACCTTGTGGTATAACCGGCAAGAGAGAAAGCCTTTGAGCTCCATACTGTTTCAGAGAGAATCCTTGATAATCCATGATATGGCGTTTCATCACGGCAGTATTTAGTTTAGACAGTAGCTGCCGGGTCCCACATGAGCTCAGACCCCTCCTTTTTAAAGCTTTATACCCAAATCAGCACTTTAGAAACAGGAAGTGAAATAGAGGGATATGAGGCATGGCTAGAATGGGTGATCTGTTTGGTGTTTGGAGCAAAACACTTCATAGACATGTTTTTTATTTATTTGTATATATCTGAGACCTCTGCTATTGGCTAGAAATAGCATGATAGGTGACCTCAAATGATAATAATAATAATGATAATAATAATAATAATAATAATACTGTTTATTTAATTAAAAAAAGATGATATCACTCATAATAATACTGATACATTTTATGTAAAGGATATATATAATACATTTAATTATTCTTATAAAATAAGGATGGGTTAGAAAAACAAAAAAAGGGAAAATAATTTAAAAATAGAAAAACTAATAATACACTTATGATAATAACAACAATTCAGTTTATTTATTTGAAATAAATATTCACTTGTACTTCCATAACTAACAATAATAATTATACATTTATGTAAAGGATAAAGCATTTTTCAAGGCATTTAAAAACACTTAAAGGTGGGGAAGGCCATTTTGGAGAAACCAGGTTGAGTGCGCTAGAATTTGAAAATACACAACCGGAAACAATCTGCCCCTCCCTTCAGACTTCCTCACAGAGCCCCTCCTCCAACACACACGAACGCGCACATTGTCACCAATCATCTGAGCCGGCCCGGCTAAAATAACTGGATGGCCTACCTGCCTGTCACTCCTGATGTCAAGTGTCCTTCTTGGGTTGCCGTACGGAGTCGTCCAATATGGCGGACCATCTCTCACATGTGCACTGCAGATAGGGCAGGGCGGCAGATCGGGTAGTGACAGGCAGGTAGGCCATCCAGTTATTGTAGGCGGACCGGCTCAGATGATTGGTCGTGCTTGTTACAGTACCATGGCTTCCACAGATGAATTTTTTTGTATGGATTTATTGTCAAAGCATTTAATATATTCATAGCTATCGGGATGTTAAGAGCAGTCAACAACTTAGAGATGTCCCGCCCCTTAGCCTATCACCTACAATGCGTTGGAGCGTTAGCCAATAGGAGCGTGAGTGTCAGAAACTAAACTACTGAATCAGCGTTTCACAGACTCTCTGTTGGTATGGAGTTATGTTATATTATTATTATATAAAATTATGGAAACACTGACTCAGGATAAGGATTTGTGCAAAAACCTTGGAGCACAGGACTCTCTGTTGCCATGGTGAAGAGGCATGAAATCTGTTGCTGCTAAACACAGACGGAGATGGACGTGCTTCTTGAGTCTTCTGAGAGCTCAGCGTGACCTGAAGCCTGGGTTTAATTACATTTTGATGATATGTTAATTATTTTCTTACAGCAGCAGCAGTGGGTTTTCAGGGAGTGCATGTGAGGTAAAGTAAAAATATAATAAATATAATAATTAGAAGCGAACAAGAGACATTTTACATATTGAGAATATCATTAATTATAACATTAAAACAGACTTAAAATATACAAGATATCTAATTTGTATTATGAAAATTATACATTTTGGTGTAACTGTAACCTACATACACACACACACACACACACACACACACACACACACACACAAACACACACACATAGACCAGTTTTCATTGTGAACGTAATGTTTGCAGTGACGAGGAAAATAATGAATATTTTGTGTGTGTGTGTGTGTGTGTGTGTGTGTGTGTGTGTGTGTGTGTGTGTGTGTGTGTGTGTGTGTGTGTGTGTGTGTGTGTGTGTGTGTGTGTGTGTGTGTGTGTGTGTGTGTGTGTGTGTGTGTGTGTGTGTGTGTGTGTGTGTGTGTGTGTGTGTGTGTGTGTGTGTGGCTTCAAGGAAAGTCAGCTCAACTTTCATTCATATTGAAATCAGCCAGCCAGCGAGCGAGAGGAGAAGAAAGGAGGATTAGAGGAGAGGAGATAAGGGAGGAGGAAGTGAGGAGTCAGTGTTACACCCTTTTCACTGTTGCTGTCAGAGAGAAAAATAATCCACTGTCACACACTCACACACTCACACACTCACACACACGCACACACACACACACACATCAGTAACAAAACACACACACATAAATACAGAAAAATACCTCTTTAGTTTCTTTGGAAAATAAATAAACGACAGTAGCACATCAGCACAAAACACACACACACACATACTGCACTCACTTAGACACACACACACACACACACACACACACACACACACACACACACACACACACACACACACACACACACACACACACACACACACTAAAGAACACTTTGAACACACTTGTTCACCGTTTTTCTGATTTGTTCTTGTTTTGTGCCTGAACACATAAAAACACCTGATGGTGCAAAGCTTAAACACACACACACAGACACACACACACACACACACACACACACACACACACACACACACACACACACACTACTTCACTGTTTCTCAGATTTGATTTGTGTCTAAGTGCATTTCAAATGTTTTTCTG
>NC_136908.1:62634246-62656746 GCF_949606895.1 Notothenia rossii | reverse complement strand
ATCAATGTGGGCTCACTATTTGGCAAGAGGACTAAGCCTTATATTGGCTACTTACAGTACGGATCAATGTGGGCTCACTATTTGGCAAGAGGACTAAGCCTTGTATTGGCTACGTACAGTATGGATCAATGTGGGCTCACTATTTGGCAAGAGGACTAAGCCTTATATTGGCAACTTACAGTACGGATCAATATGGGCTCACTATTTGGCAAGAGGACTAAGCCTTATATTGGCTACTTACAGTACGGATCAATACGGGCTCACTATTTGGCAAGAGGACTAAGCCTTATATTGGCTACTTAGCGAGAATCAACTCAGTGAGCAACAGATACCAAGGATGCTGGCTGATGAAGAAGACGAAGTAAGCTAGGTAGCCAATATAAGACTTAGCAGTACAGATACATGTGGGCTCACTATTTGGCAAGTAACCGGTCACAGTTGCCCTGTTTATCTCATGTCTTATAAAAGCTTATTAATGATTTATAAAGTGTTCACAACCTAATTCATTAATCAATTACAAACTATTCGTAAACCCCTTATAATGGTAGTCTTATTGTAAAGTGGTACCCTAATATTTGATGTATTATCCAGGCATCAATTAGTAAGAAAGGGAAGACATCTTGCTCCATCCATGCCTTAAGGAACAGCTCTGGCCTGACATAAAGCAGCGTTTAGCAGCTAAGGAGTCCGACTTTTGGGCGATTTTGGTCCAAAGCGATGCTGGAGACCAAAAACGGAACAAAAAGATCGAGTTTTTTGGGACTTATATTTATATTTTATGTATTGTAGCTTCAAGCGTCAATAAGTAGGAAAGTAAATACATGTTACTCAAGTCTTGCCTCCAGGAACTGACTCCAGGGATTGTGTCGTAATGCAGCGTTTAGCAGCTAGATTTTCAAGATTTCGTCATGGTGGAAACCAAAATCGGAGCGAAAAGATCGAGTTTTTTGGACTTTCAGTCGTCCTCTAATATTTTATAGTTTCCAGGAATCAATTAGTACGAAAGGAAAGACATCTTGCTCCACTCAGGCCTCCAGGAACAATGACCTGTGGTAAAGCAGCGTTTAGCGATGGTGGAGACCAAAAACTGAGCGATCGAGTTTTTTTGCAACTTATACTCATATTTGATGTATTGCAGCTTCAAGGCGTCAAAAAGTAGGAAAGTAGAGACATGTTTCGTGCTCCCCTCCGTGTTTGCTTTTTCTGTCTCAGGTGCGCCTGGTCTGCCCCTGGCTCCGCCTCTGCCCAGGTGTTCCTAATTCCACTCAGCCGGGTTATAAGGAGGAACTGGAGGAGAACGATCTGTCGCCTCTCCTAACTCTCCTTTGATTACCTCTGAGCTGCAGGCCTTGATCTGCTGATGTGTTTATGTTCAGCCTGGAGGACCTGGTGGTCCAGTTTTCAGGGCTTTGTTTTGTTTCCCACAGGACATTTATTTGATTTCTGGCCTCGGGTTCCCTCCTTCTTTCAGCCAGTCCTCCTCCAGACCTCTTTTCCTTTGTGTGAGTAAACGGCTGTACTTCAATAAATGATCGTTATCAAATACTGGTTGTTGCGTGTTTTCTTTTATGGCGGGTCATAACAGTTACTCCGCTGACAGGCAAGGAACTTTGTGATAAAGCAGCGTTTAGCAGCTAAAGAGTCAGATGTTTGGGTGGAGCGATGGAGGAGACCAAAGCGGAGCTAAAAGATAGAGTTTTTGGGACTTTCAGTCAAACACTTATATTTTATTGTTATATCTTCTAGACATAAATAAAGGAACAAGGAAGACATCTTGTTACATCCACGCCTCCAGGAACAGCTCTGGTCAGTCATAATTAGCATTTAGTGATGGTGGAGACCAAACACTGAGCAAAGAGAGAGTAAATATAGGACAAAATGGCAACAACAAATTTCAAATGTCAAAACTACAGGCTTTCAAAACCCTAATGTACAACTTGTTTGTGACCTCTGATTCTTATGTAGAGATTTTTAAAGTGTCTTCCATTATAGCTACCATTATACATTAAGGACACAAAGCTGTCTTACTTTAATTTCATGCGTCTCTTCAAGACTTTTCCAATGTTGTAATGCAGAGACGTGTTCAGTGCTTGAATTGGGCCGGTACTCACCGGTACGCAGTACCGGCACTTCTGATTTTTACCCATGTGGTACAGGCACTTCTTACTGAGTACCGGCAATATACGTATATATTGTAAACGCAACGCAGCGCAAATGTGGGTCTGACTCTGCCTCACAGATGGTGAGTGGCTGTCTACATGACGTGGCCTGCCGACATTGCCACTTTCATACAGATCATACTAATGCCCTCGATTGGTCTCTGTGTGTCATTCAAGCTCGGGAGGGTGTGTGTTGGTGTATGTGTGGCGCGCGCGAGCGAGAAAGCGCGCGCACCGGTTACGTGTATTGTTGTTAGCATCTGGTGCTAGCTAGCTGCGCTAACGGATATAAGGAGCTGTTTCAACAACAAGGTGGAGGGAGAGTCCTTTGCTGTCAGACTGAGAGGCTGAAACTACAGCTCTGGTGAGGTAAATTACTCTCTGAGTCTTTAGATAGTTAACTTAGTTTAAGTTATCTCAGTGGGTCTCAAACGGTTCGGTCACCATTTATGTAAACACGTATTTCCATTTGAGGGGGTAGTGATGAGTAAAATATGCATGAATAATACAAACAAAATGTTAACTAGGTGAAAAAAGGTAAGATAAACTTGTTGAGAGCTAAAACTAGTCTTTGCTGTTGCCTCAAAGAGGAGCAGGGGGAGAGGAGGGAGACAAGAGAGGCCGATTCAGGAGCCCAGACACACTCACAACTATAAATGAACCAAAAACAAATAAATAAACAAGTTTCAATGTTTTTTCATATTGGATATTGTATGTTATTGGTTATGGCCATGTACTTATGATTATTTAAATGTATACATTTTTGTTTCATATGGGTGTAGTCTCTTTATTTCCCCCTCAAAATGCACCAGATTGATGCATTTAAGTCCAACATTTAAAAGAAAATGTTACCGGGGGAGCATGCCCCCGGACCCCCCTATAGGATTTGAGGCCCGGCCCCACTGTTCCCAAATAGATTTGCAATTTTTTTTAAATAGTAACCCATCTCCATATGTTTCTTTTTGGGTAGTAGATTTAAACTAGAGGGCTATCACTTTGTGCAGCAACGCTATTGACAAATAAATCCAGCAAAATGGCACAAAAACCTGGTAGTGGCCTCAGGGACGAGGAGTCATTTAACCAGCCAGTAGGAGTCAAGCTTTACTTTCTTTTATATCCATAAAGAAAAAGTAAATCTGTTTACAGTTGTTTCATTATGGATGTTGAGAGGTATCCATATATCTCTTCATTTTGCTCTCAAAGTGCACCAGATTGATGCATCTAACTTCAATATTTAAAAAAAAATGTTCCCGGGGGAGCATGCCCCCGGACCCCCCTAGACTAGAGGGTGTCAGGTCCACTCCCCACTTATAAAAATAGCACTTTACCACTGCACCCCCTCTAATCTCAGATGCACCCTGAGTCCTTTTGTTTAAGTACAGTGAGCCTTTCTAAAATATACAGTAAAGAGACAAACCCACCAGCATTATAGGATATACTATGACTTTGTGCCAAATACTTGTTGCTGATTTAGAGTAATGGCACCTTGTTTATTCCAATTCAAGCACTGGACGTGTTGGCTTGCTTCTGAAGGAAATGAAATATAATAATCATTGTTCACTTATGGATCTTTTTAGGTTAACCCAAACTGAAGACCATAACGAGGAAGCAGCCTCACGGCCTGTTAGCGTTTCTCAGCTCCTAACGGATCAAACAGCCTCATTTCAAACAAATGGACTATTTCTAGAATAGCACGACCCTCTCAGTGCATTTGGAGAGGAACTACTTTCTGGACTGTTCTGAATGCAGTGAGACTCTTCATTCGTTGGGTTCAGTTGTGTTCTCATATCATGCATTGTACTCAGATCGGTTTTCATGTCAGAGCAGTCTTTCTGAGAAATGACCGTACCATCCTGAAAGAGAAGAGCTCTGTGTGTTCTCTTTGTTTGTCCTGCAGGCTGAACAGTGTGTGGGTAAAGGTTAATGTTGCTTCTCTGCAGGCTTCTTTGAAAGCTGAACAGGAAGTGGACACCTTGGTATTATCTGGTAAATAAAAACAGAAACACACCGTCGCTTATTTCTCTCATCCCGCATGTCTTTGTGTTTTGTATTCTGTGCTTCAGGTGTTCTTCCCCCTGCTGCGCGGCGACTTACGGATGGAAACTACGGCTTTTTATTTCATAACCAAAGAGCGGCGTTCATTAAAAGAAAGTTTGCCATTGTTGAGCTGGTTATAGAGAAACAGAAACTGCGTGGTTCTATTAAAGCATCCAGTCGGGCAGAACCAGCGTAACAGGAATTTAAAAATGTCACATCACTCTCAGAGAAACACAAACTGCGTGTGTGTGTGTGTGTGTGTGTGTGTGTGTGTGTGTGTGTGTGTGTGTGTGTGTGTGTGTGTGTGTGTGTGTGTGTGTGTGTGTGTGTGTGTGTGTGTGTGTGTGTGTGTGTGTGTGTGTGTGTCGCACAGGGGATTGTAATGATTATTTAAAGATAAGACATAAACCGTAATGACAGAATAAAAATGTCACGGGCGTTTGTAAAGTTAGAAAGTGTTTGTGCTCTTTTCAAGCTGTTGTTGTTGACCCTTTTAGATGATCATTTGTGTCTCTAAAACGTATATCGAAACTATTTCCTTTTAATCAAGAATGTATTTTCTTTGTTTAGATGAAGCGGCTAATCCTGGGTTTCAATCTTTCCTCATCCACACAAGGTTTGGCGTCCGACACACATTTCCAAAAGGCTCGCTCAGAGATGTTGTTCCACTTGAACATAAGATTTATTAAACAATAAACTCCGGTTGATTTTCCAAAAAAACAATTTATCTAGAATTCAAAATTGTTCTGATTAGGCCATCGTTAGGTGAGAAAGTTAATGCTTTAAATGGTGCCCCAAAGTACTTAAAAAAGTTGTCGAATAATAGGATCTACTATATAATAATGCGTATACTGTGTCTAATAATGTAGTCGGAAAAACTATAGGCCATCCAACCCAAAAAGTGTCTCGTCCTTTTAATGGACCACATATGGAAGCAGATGTCATTCATTCACAAAAACATCAAAACATAATTATGTAAATATTAAAATCTCGATCGCGTTAATATGGGAGGCGTGTGGCGCAGTGGGTTGTGCGTTGGTGTTGAGATCAGGTTCAAACCCCACTGCAGTCAGCATGTCAAAGTGCTCCTGTGGGGATTGTCCACAGTATTGAGTATGTGAGTCACTTTGGATAAAAGCGTCCAACATGTAATGTAACATCTTAACAGTTCTGTTAAGAATTATATTTATAGTATTATAAATATTATATTTAATAAATGACGCTTTAACTCAAATACACCTGTCAGATATTTCCATCATGAATCAATCAGAGAATCAGAAACAGGTTTATTTCAGGTAGTTTGACACGTACGAGGAATTTGACTTGGTGTCATGGTGCGTACATAAAAGTAGAACAAACATTTAAAAATACAGAAAAATAGTTGAAATAATAAAAAAATAGCAGTATTTACATAGAAATGGAATAAAATGGAATAAAATCTGGAATACTAATCGGCAGTAATAAAAAAAGAAAACAATAGAATGTAATAATAATTTAATTGGTGGCGCCAACAATATCAATCTAAAAGTGTTTCTGTAGTTTCCTGTTTCAGGAGTTTGTGTTAAACAGGAAGCAGATGAGAGGTGTGAGCTAGTGATTAGCATGTGACGCTAACGGGTTCACGCCGGATGAAGGTGCTTTTCTTTCTGCTCGTCTTCGCTCTATCTGTGAAAACGCTCAGGATGCTCACGTCTTCATCTTTACACTCAGCGAGAATGACACTTCCTCAGGAGATCACAATCACTGCAGAGCCCCTCGGATAATTATCACGTTTTAAAGTTTCCTTCTGAAGTTACAGTCGTACAGGAGCTACTTCTGTCTACTTTTAATACAGATTTAAGCAAATATGGGCTCTCACAAAACTCCCATCCCTGATCTGCAATGACGAGCTTCTTTTCTATCAACAGAAGCAGCACATTATCACTTTCTCTTATGGTGAAGCTTTTTAGAGACTGCTTACACTAAAATGCTAACTCAAACATAATAACTCCAAATAAAACTTTTGTATTGATTTGTTTAGTGGAAATGAGTTTTAAGAGCAATGGGACGTTGTTTCCTCCGGAGCGTCTGTCACTACCCGATACGTCCCTCTGCCCGATCGGTACTGCGCGTGTGCGAGATGGTCTGCCATATTGGACAACTCCGGACGGCAACCCAAGAAGGACACTTGACACAGTGGCTTTTAGCAAAGCTCAAAAATAAAACCAGAGAGAGATGGGTTATTGTTATTACAACGTGACTTCACTATTAGTTAACAACTCTTTTTATTGGGTTCTTTTATTTGGGGTTAAGTACATTGTCAGAATAAGTGAGAAATGGAATTAACTTCTGTTAGTCAGCTATATGCCATACATTTTTGCATACATTCACAGTAAATATGTATTCAGTATGATAGCTGTCTAACAGAAGTTAAATCCATTTCTCACCTGTAATAAGAGTTTTATTTTTCAGCTTTGCTAAAAGCCACTGTGTCAAGTGTCCTACTTGGGTTGCCGTACGAAGTCGTCCAATATAGATAGGATAGGATAGGGCAGGGCGGCAGATCGGGTAGTGACAGGCAGGTAGGCCATCCAGTTATTTTAGCCGGGCCGGCTCAGATGATTGGTCGTGCTTGTTACCATGGCTTCCACAGATGACTTTTTTTATGGATTTATTGTCAAAGCATTTAATATATTCATAGCTATCGGGATGTTAAGAGCAGTCAACAACTTAGAGATGTCCCGCCCCTTAGCCTATCACCTACAATGCGTTGGAGCGCTAGCCAATAGGAGCGTGAGTGTCAGAAACTAAACTACTGAATCAGCGTTTCACAGACTCTCTGTTAGTATGGAGTTATGTTATATTATTATTATATAAAATTATGGAAACACTGACTCAGGATAAGGATTTGTGCAAAAACCTTGGAGCACAGGACTCTCTGTTGTTACGTGACTTCACTATTATTTAACAACTCTTTTTATTGGGTTCTTTTATTTGGGGTTAAGTACATTGTCAGAATAAGTGAGAAATGGATTTAACTTCTGTTAGTCAGCCATATGCCATACAATTTTGCACACGTTCACAGTAAATATGTATTCAGTATGATAGCTGTCTAACAGAAGTTAAATTCATTTCTCACTTATTCTGACAATGTAATTAACCCCAAATAAAAGAACCCAATAAAAAGAGTTGTTAAATAATAGTCTCAAGCCACTATCTCAAGTGTCCTTCTTGGGTTGTCATCCGGAGTTGTCCAATATGGCGGACCATCTCGCACACGTGCAGTACCGTTCGGGCAGAGGGACGGATCGGGTAGTGACAGCGCCACGTGAAGCGACGTCCGTTTGTGATGACGCCGCACAGCTGATCGTCTGACAGCAGCCAGATCAGTGCAAGCGCTGCATCGTCCAATCAGTGAGCGATACACAGTAAGGGGGCGGGGCGAGTGTCTGAGGATTTCACCGGAGGATGGTCTGGTGGTTCCTCGGTTATCGCTCCTCGGTCCTCCGGCACAAATAAGGCCACTGGGACGCTACTCAAGATGGCGCAGACAAATCAACTTCCGGTGATACCGAGCCCGAGGAGCGAGGACATGAAAAATAACCGAAGTGAGACGCACCCAATGTCTGTGAAATCCGTTATTTACTTCTTCTGTGGTTACTAGAAAGTGGAATTTAAGAGTAACACAACCTCAAATTCACTGCAGATCAACAATACTTCAGTCTTAAAATACTACTAAATATAGTAAAAGTCCTGAATTCAACCTCTCACTGAAGCAGAAATATAATCAGCTAATTTACGCCCCAAAGTAAAATGACACTGTATTCAGAATCGCTCTTTTCACAGCATTATTTTATTAGCATAGCGTATTACATGTTCCTCTTTGTATCACTGAGATGTTTTGTGACAGGGAAATAGTTTCTGGGATTTCTCCGCTTCATTGGCTGCTCCAGGAAAATAAATCTGCCGCTGGTAATCTGGGGAAACTCACGCTTTACGAGTTAATGCATGAACGCACCATTAGCTTGAGAAGCTAGCGGCTGCGTGGGGTGAAAGAGCCAAAATGGCGTCTTTGTAGCCAATCAGTGGCCTGGCTTTAAGATAAACTCCTGGCTAGAGTGGGATTTCTTTCTCCTGATCGATGTTTGTACTCCCTGCACCTATACACTGCTGCTGCAGGAAGGTAGAGAGTGAAGAAGAGAGAGGGAGAGGAGGGAGAAATACGTTGTTTCGTTTTTTTGCCGCAGGAAAGAAACTGTAGAAGAAAGGAAGGCAGAGAGGAAGAAGAAGAAGAAGAAGAAGAAGAAGAGTGTTTCCCTGCGGCCGAGAGAAATCAATCAACCTGACACACCTGCTGTCCGTTTGAAATAAGCAAAACAAGTGGAGTGAATTATTTAAATGGAACTGCTTCTGAAAAGTATGCTCGAATAACTACACACACACACACACACACACACACACACACACACACACACACACACACACACACACACACACACAATCAGCTGTGTCTGTTGCTCAAAGCAGAGAGTTTTTGTTTTGTTTACCCCCATACCATCCTTCGTCTCTAATCACAGCCTGGCAGACTGTAGCTCAGTCAGTGTGTGTGTGTGTGTGTGTGTGTGTGTGTGTGTGTGTGTGTGTGTGTGTGTGTGTGTGTGTGTGTGTGTGTGTGTGTGTGTGTGTGTGTGTGTGTGTGTGTGTGTGTGTGTGTGTGTGTGTGTGTGTGTGTGTGTGTGTGTGTGTGTGTGTGTGTGTGTGTGTGTGTGTGTGTGTGTGTGTGTGTGTGTGTGTGTGTGTGTGTGTGCAGGGAGGCATGAAGTGAAACCTGAGGAAATGATTCAAACCACAAAGTGAGAGTGTGACGGAATAATAGAAAGATGGCAGGATATAAAAGAAGAAGAAGAAACATATTTTTGTAGTGGCCTGAAGACAGAAAAACAGCTGCTGCAGATGGAGAAAACACACACACACACACACACACACACACACACACACACACTCAAAAGCATGGACAATCAGTCGATGTGTTTGCTCTCTTTCTCCCAGACTAATCCCTTGTTCTTCTAATGCTCGTGTAATGGTGCTTTCACTGACACATTTTAAAAATTGGAAATCCAATTTTAGTAAAAGCACAGAAGCCCAAAAAAAGCCCTGAGGGTCGGCTGGCTCTCTCCAGCTGCCCCGAGGCGTCGTCCCTTCATTTCTGCTTCTGAAGATGCACCTGCTATGTTGAAGAACTTGCACTTACAATGTTGAGTATATCAAAGTATTCATTCACTAATTAATTTCTTATTTTTCTTTTTGTTTTTGTATTTTTTTTATTGTGCAAATACATAAAAAACAAGCTAAATTCTACTTCCTGTCACTGGTAAACATACAATAAATATATACACGTAAAATATAATTAAAAATCCAATCCTACCTGCTAATAAGGTATAATATTTTTATTCCAATTTGATTCCAATTCTATTTCAATGTAAATACTGCTATATTTTACTGTATCTTTTAAATACTTTTTAATTTTTGTTTTCTATCTGTGATTTTACTTTTTGTTTTACTTTTATGTTTGCACCACAATACCAATTCAAATTCCTCGTACATGTCAACCTACCTGGGGGGTATACTACGAAGCAGGATTTTCTCTTAGCGGCTAACTTCAGGGAAAACTGGGTTTCCGGTCCTACGAAGCTGGTTCTCTTTTTAGCAGGCTAGATCTCCATGGTAACTGATGCTGAGCGGCTAACCTGCCCCGGAGCAGGTTAGGTTGCAGGCTAAGAGCTCAACTCAGTGAAAGCACTGCCTGCTGACCAATCAGAGCTCAGTGTGCGGAGTTTAAAGCGATCAAGTCATATTACAGGAGAAAGGAAATACAGAAAAGCTGCCGTTGCAGGAAAGACGGCCGGCAAAAATCAGCGACTGTGTGAACGTGAACATTAATAGAATATCACCTCCCATCTTCAGAGCAATCTGACTATTATAACATTAGCGTTAAGAAAGCTTACTTAAATATCTGCCACAACATAAGTAACCGGATCAGAGTAACATTAAGTACAGTCCGCGGCATATCACATCATAATGTATCATATATCTCCTTATCTGAGTCAGCTGAGCCGTATCTGGCCGTGCAACACTCACAGTGTCACATACTGGATGCAGAAGGATTATTTGAAGCAACACATTAAGTTGAGGAAACACTCGAGTCAAATGTAATGAAAGTCAGATGGTGTCTTAGACGGGGCAGTGATATCATAAACCTGTTCATGTACGCATTCAAACACTTGTTCTGTTACCAGCTGTATTCACCTTGCAGGTGCAGCTATGTGGCTTTGATCCTGGATACAGTGTTTAAGTCATGGATGTTTAAAGTTTAACTTCTTCATATGTCTAATATTATAGTTGACTTTTCATTCAGGAAGTATGACGCTGCGCTGTCAGTACGCTTCTCCATGTTTGTGATTGGTCGAATGCTCCAGATACCACCCCTTTCATGTGAACACGCACCTAACTAGATAGGACACGGCTGGCTTGAGCGATCCACTTGATAACCCGCGTCGTAGGACCGTTTAGCGAGAGCGCGTATGTTTTGGATTAGGCCAACCGGCTAACTCAAACATATCCAGGTTAGGTTGAACTAGCTTCGTAGTATACCCCCCAGGTGATAAACCTGTTTCTGATTCTAAAATATCAACAGCTACGGTCCAATCACGCACCAGTGTTTGTCCCCAGGCTCTCTCTGATTGGCCGACAGCTCATTTTACACCTGAGTTGAGCTCAGTCGTTAGAAACTGATTGGTTTACTGAAGCAAAATGAAACTGTGATTGGTTAGAAATAGAAGAAAGGCTGTTTGTTTGAATCCAATTCAGTGGAAACACAAATAAATCCCTGCAGACATTTCAGGGTCGATGTTCTATCTGCTCTCATCTTGATGGGATGATAACACTGTGAAGAAAAACACTACACTTATCGTCTAGAGATTTTGAAGCATGCTTATACAAACACACGCTCTTCAACAGACACACATTCATATGATAGCTGATTTAAATGCTGCTTCTCAACTCCACTTATCCTCGTCTACTTCAGATAACAGCTGCTTCAAATTCACAAGAACACACAAAGAAAAGAGGAACAAGAAAGGCACCTTTTGAATCAATCATAAAGCTAGAAACTGTACATATAATTAATCATAATTTCACACCCGTCTCCACCTCCGTACAAATGAGCAACACATTAATGATTTAGCGTTAATGAAACACTCCTACACACACTTGGAAAAAGTGGAAAGAAGAGTGTGTGGGAAGAGTTACACAACCCGCCTTCAGCCAGGTTGCATTCATTTAACTTTATCAGAAACAAGTCTTTAACATTAGCTTAAAGCAGGGAATACCATTATTCATCATTATTTTAATAGGAAATTGTGATATGTTTCATAAATCAGTCATAAGAAATATGTTTTCATCATTTAAATCTGACAAGTCCTATTGATAGACAACATGATGATTTAAAGCTTTGAGTTCAGGGCTTGGCGTTCCCCTCTTGGTTTTTAAACATCGCCATCTTAGCTTTAGTCGTCACCATCTAGCTTTTTGGCGGCAAACATTTTGATCATAGACCATAAATATTTGTTTTGTAGCCAACCACCATCTTGCTTTTTTGAAGCCACCATCTTGGTTTTTAGAGATCACAATCTAGCTTTTTTGAAGCCGCCATCTTGGTTTTTAGAGATCACAATCTAGCTTTTTTGAAGCCGCCATCTTGGTTTTTAGAGATCACAATCTAGCTTTTTTGAAAACGCCATCTTGGTTTTTAGAGATCACAATCTAGCTTTTTTGAAGCCGCCATCTTGGTTTTTAGAGATCACAATCTAGCTTTTTTGAAGCCACCATCTTGGTTTTTAGAGATCACAATCTGGTTTTTTTGAAGCCACCATCTTGGTTTTTAGAGATAACAATCTAGCTTTTTTGAAGCCACCATCTTGGTTTTTAGAGATCACAATCTAGCTTTTTTGAAGCCACCATCTTGGTTTTTAGCCCAGTACCATGTGACCTGCTCCATCGAAATCAGTCGCATTGACCCGAAGACACATTTTGAGTTGTATACACTTTTGGAAAGAGGAGATTCCTAGCTTTCTAATGATATCAGGATTGTTGTTGTTCTCCAAACATTAAAGTGGACCTATCATGCTATATTTTAATAATATAGTGTAGGACCATACCTATATAAGGCATATTTATACTTTTTATTTTTCAAAATACCAAACAGATCATGCATTTTAGCCATTTCTCATTTCGCTCAATTTAACACTGTCTTTGCATCATGGTCTGATTCAGTGAGAACAGCTCCATCTACAGGCCTGGCATATGTACTACAGCGTCTCCAGCGCTTTCGAACGGCTATGTCCGTGGCTGTCTCCTCCTGATTGGTGGAGTTGGCCCAATAGCCGTAGCGCCACTTCTGTGACGTCATAGAAGTGTTCAAATCTGGATCAGTCTGTATCAGATCCGTTGCAGACCCTTTTTTAGAGATTTGGGTACGGAGGAAAATAGAGAGGGTTGTGTTTTCTGACACTTGGTGAGTTCCCTGGAACACCGGGGACACATATTCATGTAGAACAGACGTACAAAAGTGCATTTTGCATGATAGGTCCCCTTTACAGTTTTTCTCAATTGCTAAACCCACTATTTAGAATCAAAATTCATTTCTTCAAAACAAGAACATAGCCATCTAAACAGAAACACACTTGCCATAACTCTGAATATCTTTTGCAAAATGCACTTACATGACCAAAACTGAAAATACTGGTCACAAAAAAGAATAAGTCGATCGAAACAGAACAAATTGTCCTCTAATGAGACAAATGTGTTTTCATAACTGAAACTCCGGTCACCATAACAACCCATTCTACCATAACAATATACATTTCTTGCAAAGTGCTCTAAGGCACTCAAAACTAAAAATACCCCTTCCAAAACCAGATACCTTCTCCAAAAACAAACATTTGTCAGCTCATGAGAAGACTATTTGAACAGTCATTACTAAGTGGCACACTAAATACTGACTACAATCATCAATACACAAACCTCAAGCTATCGATATTGGAAACTGAACGGAAAACTGACAAGTTGGGAGAAACAAACTTACATATAGGAAAAACAGTGTGTTACTGTAACTATGTCATTGTTTTTATGTCTCATTCTCAGTAGAGCACCGTAACAGAAACAAAAGATGAATAGCAATACTCTGGGAAAAAAATGATGTAAATCAGCAGTAAAGCAGAGAATGAGATCTATATAACTTTACTGATCTGCTCTTTGCCGTCTGTCTGGCCACATAGCCTCATCTACGTCACAGCGTATGTCTTCCCTTGCAAGGCAGCGTGGGAAATATCTCCTTGCGTGTCGACACCACCCTTGACAAACATCTTACTGAAGTGAGGGAGATCTTTTATAGGATTCTCACTAATTACAATTACTATAGGAAATTCATTGATGTCAGCTGTGAGCAATTCATTTACATGGAAGTGAAGTACTCAATTCACCCCAATACAAAAAAAAACATTTCTCAATGTGCAAAAAGGAAAAGACCACAATTACTGACTGTAAAAATGTTGTATCAGCTATAGCTAATCCTCCCCATATGAACATCTCAAAGAGCTATGCAAGTCATATCAACACTATTATAGCTTTACCGGCACCATTTAAAAAAATATTTTAAGTACAGTCATGCAAATTCTATCTTGTAAATGTTTTCAATGTAACATCATTACTGTAAGGTATACAGTACATTCCATGGAGTTACCTTTTTCAATGGGGTGATTGACTGATAACAAGTGTTAATATTTTGCACATCAAGTGTCAATTAGTGAAGCTATGGTCTAAGTTTATGAGGAAGTGTTATCCACTGTGAGAAGATATTTTTTTGTTTTGTAGACATGAGTTACACAAAAGATTTTTGATCTTTGTGTAGAGAATTGTAACTTCAGTTAGAGAATTGTGTGATCTGTTTTGCAAAACACTGCTTAGCATCTGCATTTTGTGTGATATCAATGATAAATGGTATACTGTTGTAGAGAAATGGTTTTCTGTTTCGACGGCTGTGCTGTTGGTTTGATGAAAGGAATTTTGATTCTAAATAGTGGGTTTAGCGATTGAGAAAAACTGTAAGCAAAACATGTCACATTATTATTATTATTATTAATGACCTTCACTGAGTCATCATTTTGAGAAAAAGGCCTTCAAAGTGTCCTCCTCTCTGGAATCCATCGATCTGATTGGTTATTAGCAAATTATCAAAATGCTACGGAGGGAAGATATTTTAGTTTGGATTACTGGTCTGGGGGAAGCTCGCGGGTGTATGTGCGTGTGTGTGTGTGTGTGTGTGTGTGTGTGTGTGTGTGTGTGTGTGTGTGTGTGTGTGTGTGTGTGTGTGTGTGTGTGTGTGTGTGTGTGTGTGTGTGTGTGTGTGTGTGTGTGTGTGTGTGTGTGTGTGTGTGTGTGTGTGTGTGTGTGTGTGTGTGTGTGTGTGTGTGTGTGTGTGTGTGTGTGTGTGTGTGTGTGTGTGTGTGTGTATACGTTTGTGTGTATTGTGTTTGTTTCCCGGGGAAAACCCTCACGAGAAACACCGGCTGTTGTTATGTAAGTTACTCCGTTCTCCGCTTGTAATTATGCCGAAGCTTCAAAACTGTATTTATCATCTGAATTTGCAGAAACAAGTTTAATATTCTGAAAGCCAAGACTTTGTTTGTTTGAAATCAAATGAAAACAAACTGTAACGGACCCTGCCGTGTTATCTATGATTACTAAATGCCTTACATTCATAATGTCAGCTGGAGGGAGGGGGGCGGCGCTGAGGAACAGCAGAGTGAGAGCTGTCACCATCTTGGCTTTTAAGCAGCCATCACCGTGGTTTTTAGAGATCACCATCTTTGGTTTTTAGAGATCACCATCTTGGTCTGAAGTCGAATAGTCCATTTAGCTTAGGAACCTTCCTAACGGAGTGAAATGACCCGGAAGTCCCTCAGTGGCAGCCATGATAAGTGCCGTTCTAATTCTCTAGAATGATAGGAAAGGAGGTTTCAAACTTCCTTTCTAACCTCCTTTAGCTTAGGAACCACTGGACCTCCCTAACCGAAAGGAGAGGAGAAAATGCTGCCCCACAATGCCTTGCAGCCGCAGCATTTGCCGTCACTCAACAGTCGGCCGTTCACAGAAACAACCGATTATGACTGAGAAGTGATATCATGAAAGTTACGGTGCTTATTAAGCTTTTTAAAACGTATGTGGTAAGTTGCCAAAGTGCTTTGTTTCGAACGTTCATCAGTATTATAATCAAAAAGAGAAATATGAACGTTACTTTTTACTGAAATGATCAAATAAAGTCAACATTTCACTGAGCTGTGTGGGGTTTGTTCAACTTTTAAAAGATGTTTGAATGGTGATATACACAGTGATAGATGTTAAAGACGAACGTTTATAATAAATACATTTGTATTGATTTTAAGATCTTTTCATACAATCATACGTATTGGGATCATTTGTATTCATGTGGACCGGAGGGAGAGGGTGACGAGCATAAGTTTCACTTTCCTTTTTTATTTCAATTCCAACTTTGGTCATGAAGAATATGTTTCTCTGTTGTTCATAAAGCATAAAGCAACAGCATCAGAGCACGGTGCAGAGTCTCTAGATGAGTCCCTCGTTCTTATTAAACATCCATGTAGTCCGCTGTATAGAAAACTGTAGTTTCCATAGTTTCCCCACAGCAGCAGACGCACATTCATGACGTCCGCTGGCCCATCATAAACACGTCGGATAGTGAAAGTGAAGTCGGATTCTCTAAAGCACTGCAGTCTCTTCTCATAAGTCCTTTTGAATTCTCCTATCCACTATCCCTTAACCCTGTGACGTTTCACTCAGAGGTCAAGGAATAGGAGATACGGTTAGACGTTAGGAGCTGATTTTTGGATTATCCGACCGCAATCTTGGTTTTTGACCATAACCATCTTTGTTTTGTAGCCCAACAACATATTGGTTCTAACTGTCACCATCATGGTTCTTTGGGGTTATCATCTTGGTTATGTAGTTGTCCCCATTCTTTGTTTGAGTCTTCACCATCTGGCTTTTTGGCAGCCATCATCTTGGTTTTTAGAGATCACCATCTTGGCTTTTAAATGTCACCATATTGGTTTTAAGCCCTCATCTTCAACCCAGTCTCACGGCATTTTGGGTGATAGTCACAAATTAATTTAGTCTATTGATTCAAGTTCACCAATACGATTTCCCCCTTTTTTTCGTGTCACACAGAACGATTTTAAAAGCAATGTATTTCTATTGATAGTATGTTTCGTGCCTGCACCACGTCTTTCTGTCCGGTCGGGTCTTGGAAGACCAGAAGCTGTGTGGTTCGTAAAAACATTTTCTTACTCAACATCTTACCCTAAACTTAACCCTAACCCTTTTATTTTAGATTCTATAATGAGAGTTTTGTTGCCGTCCGCGAGGAAAAGAAATGGGGCTCAGAGCAGAGTCCTGCACGGGTCTGATTTTCAAGACCCGCTCCCGCACCCGCAATACCGAACCCGCCCCGCTACCCGCACTTATTGCCAATTAGTTCCGCGACCCGACCCGTCCCGTCGGCACTAGATCCGCAACCCGACCTGAACCCGCATATATGAGCAGTGAAAACGTGCAATTATTAACACACGCAGTTGCATATTTGTCTCAAAAAGCCTGGGATGTTGTTTATTTTCTCCATCTAGGATGACACCAAAAGCCTCCAGACGTTGGATTTCGCTCTTGAGGAAGAGTTATTGAAAATGCTGTATTCTCCGCTAGAGAGCTTCACCTCAGCTGTTCAGAATGTGGCGCGCTCAGCAGCAGATAGATGCGCTGCAGGGGTTATGGTTATGCGCGGTCCCGCGGGGGAGAGGTCTGAGGATTTGAACATTAAACTAAATTATTATTATTTGAATATATTTATTATGCAACACCCGCGACCCGACCCGCATCATCTTTGTTTTACCCAAAACCGAACGCGGAAAAAAGCGTTTGAAAAAATACCACCCGCGAATCACCTTTGGATCAGGTACCCGACCCGATGCAGGACTCAGAATACTGACATCCGTATTTTTTTTTTATCTTTTCTTTTCCTTCTAATTAGTTATTATTTGGTGCAGGCACGAAACATACTACCAATAGAAATACATTGCTTCTAAAATCGTTCTGTGTCAGAATACTGAAATCTGTATTTTTTTTTATCTGTTTTTCCTTCTAATTTGTTATTATTTACATTGCTTTTAAAATCGTTCTGTGTGACACGAAAAAAATGGGGAAATCTTGTCGGTGAACACGAATCAATAGATTAGATTCGTGACTAGGCCTATAACACGAAATGCCGTGAGACTGGGTTGTCATCTTGGTTTTTGGCCATAACCATCTTGGCGTTTAAATGTCATAGACAAAGTTATTGCAAGTCAAAATTCTCACAAACTGTGAATAAGTCTCAGGATTCAGGCTTCATGCTAAGTTAAAGAGGGAAATAAAGAGTGGGAGAGGAGGAGGTGGAGTCTCACTCTGACACATCGCATCAGTGTTTTCTTCTCACAGCCTTGAACACACACTCCTGCAAACAAACAGACGGAGTTGCAAACTGACAGTGCAGATGTCGAGCCGTCATTTCTGATTTAACCTCTCTTGTTTCTCCATTCCTTTGATTTTTCTTCTCGCTTCTTTCTCCTTTATTCATTCCTGTCTTGCTTTGCTGGTTTCCCTTTGTTCACGCTTCTTCCAGTTCTCTCTCACACTCTCTCTTTAACTCTGTTTCTTCTGCTCAGTGGCAAACCTGTTAACCTCAGTCCATCTAAAAGTTATTAGGAAACAATGTTAACCTGGGGGGGGCTCCCAACGTTTTTTTTCGAGACTGTGTCTCAGGGCTTCTTAACATTTATGAAACTATAAATGTGTAGCACCAGATTAACGGGAAGAATCTCAGCTAACTGGAGATATGAACCATTGTTACCAAAACAAAACACAAGTCTCATAAGAAGCATCTAAATTACCCCTGAGCAAACTGACTTTAGCACAGAACTCAAGATAAAAGTACCCTTATTACTTATCGTAGCTGCACATACAAGATATCCGATTAAAGCTGAGACTCCACAGATTATTTAGGTATACGGTATCATCCCTGAGTGATCCGAAATCGCGACAGGGGAAGCAAACATAGACATCACAACACGGACCTTTACGGAGCTTTTACAGGAGATCGTCTCACCGTAGCTGTTAATTTGATCAAAAGACGTGTTCAATGGCATTAAAACGAGAAACGCGGCTGAATCGGTTAATCCATAGGTTGATAATGTGTCTGTCGCTTTGAAAAAATTATTTATAATCCATAATTCAATTTTTATGTGAAATTCTCTGAAAAAAAGCAGAATTTGGACATTTCAATAAAAAAGTCAGAATGTTGACATCTTTAGGAAAAAAATCTGAAAAGCACCACTTTTTGAGATTTCAAAAAATATCAAACTTTCTCAGATTTCAAGAAAAAAGTCAGAATTTGGGCAAAAATAAAAGATATTGAGATTTCAAGAAAAAAGTTAGAATTTGGGAAAAAAGACAAAATGTTGATATTTTCTGTAAAAAAGTCAGAATGGTGAGATTTTAAGAAAAAAGCTAATCACATCTGTCTGTATGTTTCTGTTTGCTGCGCCTGGCAGTGTCTCAGCTAGATTTCACTCCTAACTTTATGAGGTGGTAATATGTCTCGACTGTTTATATTTAGTTTGTTTATGCAGTGCTTCTCAAAGTGTGGTCCGCGGACCACTGGTAGTCCGTGAGCACCCCCTGGTGGTCCGTGAGTATATTGGTAACATTTCACGTTTGAAATAAATAAATACATTTAAGTTTTCCGCACTCTCACGGGAATATCTCTGCAATGGAGCGAGTTTTGAGTTTCAATCTTTTGATTGCATGATATAGCCCAGCGCAACACCTTCGTCACACATGTTGCCACTTCTTTGTACCATTCTCAGGAGATTTGTAATCTGTTCTAGAAAAACGATGTGTTTTTGTTAGTGCTGTCAAAATTATCGCGTTAACGGCGGTAATTAATTTTTTGAATGAATTGCGTTTAAATATTTAACGCATTTAACGCATGTGCAGAATGGCCCGCCCCATACATCCCACCAGTGGCAGCGCTGGGGTAGGCTACAGCCATACCAAGAAATGGCTTAGCCCCACCATGAACAATGATGTTAAAGTAAGCAAACTAAAGTCAGCCAACTCGCGCGGAATAAATCACACAGACAGCAGTTAGTAAGACTGATTTCAGTAGCCACTTGTGTGGAAATACTGAAGACTAGAAACGGTTTTGAAAACTTTTGTCACCTAGTGATCGTCTTCTCAATAGAACATCTTTGATAATGTCTTCTGGCCAATCAGAATCAAGATAACGGCGTGGTGTTGTTGCAGGAAGTCCCGACGGAGAATACTTTTGCTGTAGTGCATCTCTATATACATTGATACAACATTACGTGTTGATAGAAATCAACACGTAATGAAATAAGACCCCACGGTTTGATGAGTGATAGGTGTGTGGGCTGTCTTTCATTCTGACACACAGAACAATGTTATAATAAACATACTGTATGTTAAACGGATATATCCGCCTTCTTTCAATTATCTTTCCATTCCCACAACAATATACATAAAGAAATGGCATATTTTGGACATAGTTCAAATGGTGATTAATCTGATTAAAATTGTAATCGTTTGACAGCCCTAGTTTTTGTATATTTGTGGAGTTAGGTGGTCCACGAGTGTTTTTTTATTGGTTAAGTGCTTGGTATGAAAAAGTTTGAGAAACCCTGATGAATGGGTTCATTCTGCCCACAAACTGAAACTCAACACGGTTAGAAAAGATAAAACCTTTGTACAAATCAATCTTAAAAGCCAGGGATCTTTTATTTATATTGACATTCAGTGTAGGTTACTTCCTCATGTGATGCACTCTCAATATCTCAGCTGGCTTTTTAGGAAATCACTCACTTGTGTAAAGTAAATTAAATCCCACTTGAAAACAGTCCATCAGCCTCACGGCTAAAAGTAAAAAGTCAATAAAACGTCTTGTAGTGGTTCTGTTTCCCTCCAGGTGATTCTAATTCCTCACCTCCAAACTATATATCGAGCGCTTTCATTTCACACGTTTAACATCTTGTTTATAAGCGATCAAACTTCAGGCTCCTAAACGTCACGCCAGAGACATCCATAAAACCAGAAGAAGCAATAAGGGAATACAAATGATCTGTTCTTTAGAGGACGCATTGACTGATAGATCCTGGCGTCGACACACACACACACACACACACACACACACACCCACACACACACACACACACACACACACATAGACAGAAACACAGAAACACACACACACACACACACACACACACACACACACACACACACACACACACACACACACACACAGAACGACAGAAACACACACACACACACACACACACACACACACACAGAAAGACAGACACACACAGACACAGACACACACACACACAGAAAGACAGACATACACACACACACACAGACACAGACACACACACACACACACACACACACACACACACACACACACACACACACACACACACACACAGACACACACACACACACACACACACACACACAGAAAGACACACACACACACACACACACACACAGACACACACACACACACACACACACACACACACACACACACACACAGAAAGACACACACACACACACACACAGACACACACACACACACACACAGAGAAAGACACACACACACACACACACACACACACACACTCACACACAGAGAAAGACACACACACACACACACACACACACACGCACACACTGGAACAACAGGAAGTCACGGTGATTACAGTTTGTTTTGGCGTGGAGGGGATAAAAGAGAGATAATTGGCTGTGGCAGGATGAAAGTGCTGCAACAAAAACAATTATGTTAGCGGAGAGAAGAAGAATGAGAATGAGGGTGTGCAGATTAAAGCAGGCGGCGGTGACACGGCTCATTAAATCCCTAAAACAAGGGGGGAAGTAAACTCCAAATATGGGCACAGAGCAGAGTTTAACTCCATTAATAATACAGAGCAAACGTGTTGTGCTGTTGGGAGAAGCGACTGAGGTCAGAGGTCAAATCATTGTTATTGTGATCTGGAAACACAGCAGATATCTGATGTTATGAGACGATTGAATAGGCGTTATTGATTCCATTGTAATGCATCAGGAGGGAAACACTGCAACTTTACTGAGAGGAAGGAGTTAAAAAACAACATCTGAAACTTATCAAAATGTAACTTTGGTTAAAAATACTACAATTTCTTTAGCTTTAAACACCAAAACTACAACTTCTTTTACAGAGTTGAGAAGTAACTAAGTACATTTACTCAAGTACCGTACTTAAGGACCATTTTGAGATACTTTTACTTTACTTGAGTATTTCCATTTGATGCTACTTTGTACTTCTACTCCACTACAGTTTAGTATTCCTACACCGTGGTACTTCTACTTTTACTCAAGTACAAGATCTGAGTACTTCTACTTTTACTCAAGTACAAGATCTGAGTAGTTCTACTTTTACTCAAGTACAATATCTGAGTACTTCTACTTTTACTCAAGTACAAGATCTGAGTACTTCTACTTTTACTCAAGTACAAGATCTGAGTACTTCTACTTTTACTCAAGTACAAGATCTGAGTACTTCTACTTTTACTCAAGTACAAGATCTGAGTACTTCTACTTTTACTCAAGAACAAGATCTGAGTACTTCTACTTTTACTCAAGTACAAGATCTGAGTACTTTTACTTTTACTCAAGAACAAGATCTGAGTACTTCTGCTTTCACTCAAGAACAAGATCTGAGTACTTCTACTTTTACTCAAGAACAAGATCTGAGTACTTCTGCTTTCACTCAAACGATTTAAATGAATATCCTCCTCTTCCTTATTGATCCTCTTGTTTCCTTTCCCTCTTCTTTCTTTCTCACCTCTTGTTGTCTCAGTCACAATGGCTTAATTAAGTGTATGTGTCAGAGAGAAATAATTCATGTTCATAATTAATGCAAATCAGGCTGTACACACACACACACACACACAAACACACACACACACACCTCGTCCCTCCTCTGAATATACAACTGTTTCACCTTCCTTCCTTTTTTGTGTCATTTCCTTTGTCTCTCTGCGGATTTGCCTTCATCCTCCGTCAGCTCAGTGTGTGTGTGTGTGTGTGTGTGTGTGTG
>NC_136908.1:62569246-62626746 GCF_949606895.1 Notothenia rossii | reverse complement strand
CTTCTACTTTTACTCAAGTACAATATTTGAGTACTTCTACTTTTACTCAAGAACAAGATCTGAGTATTTCTACTTTTACTCAAGTACAAGATCTGAGTACTTCTACTTTTACTCAAGTACAATATTTGAGTACTTCTACTTTTGCTCAAGTACAAGATCTGAGTACTTTTACTTTTACTCAAGTACATGATCTGAGTACTTTTACTTTTAGTCAAGTTAAGTACAAGATGTGAGTACTTCTCCCACCTCTGTGTAAAGTGAAGAAAGCACACCATCATTAGAGATTGAAAGTACTTCAGTGAGTATGTCTCTCCTCCTCTACAGCCTGATGGAGGCCTGATGGGTTATTGATGGACGGATCGATTGGAGGAGGAGAAAGAGGCTGCAAGTCTGAAAGTAGGCCACCCATCTGCCCATTTATCTGAGGATAAGAGTTTAATCCGGACTGAAAGTGAGGAGTCAAGTAGAGAGGATATAAATTAGGAAAGAAGACAGTATAGAAAGAAACAAGGAAATGTAAAGTTGGCTATCAGGAGTGAATGAGAAAGTTTTGAAGGACATGAGGAAAAGGACATTTGAGGAAGTAAAGGGAAGGATGAGTAGAGAAAATAGGACGTAGAATCGGATAAAAAAACTAGGCTAGGAAAGGAGACAAGGAAGTGAAACAAGCTAGGAAACACTTCGGTCTGATCTGACGAATAGAAATCTGACCATATCAATGTTTGTGGTGACGGACAGATGTACAACGTCCCCCAGTGGCTTCTGGGAGATGTAAACACATGCACACCACACACACACATCCCCACACACACACACACACACCCCCCCCCCACACACACACACACACACACACACACACACACACACACACACACACACATACACACACACACACACACACACACACCACACACACACACACACACACACACCCCCACACACACCACACACACACACACACACACACACACCCCCACACACACACACACACACACACACACACACACACACACATACACACACACACACACACACACACACACACACACACACACACACACACACACACACGTGGCCGTTTCATTATAAACTTTATATTAAAGCTCCACATCATTACACTGATGGAGTTAATACACAATATCCTGTCGTCGTCCCCCCCCCGCTCTCTGATGAGAATAAATGAGTGTCTCGCCTTGAATGAGAAGGTAATGGAATATTGAATAAATGATGCTTCCTCTGTGTGTGTGTGTGTGTGTGTGTGTGTGTGTGTGTGTGTGTGTGTGTGTGTGTGTGTGTGTGTGTGTGTGTGTGTGTGTGTGTGTGTGTGTTAATGTTGCTTTAGTTTGACAGGATTTCCGTTTTTCAACCCAAATGCAAGTCATCCAACAGCAAAGGTAAAAGTTTGATAAAAGAAAGATGTATTTTGTTAAACCCCAGTTTGCCGGCAATACGTGCGTGTGTGTGTGTGTGTGTGTGTGTGTGTGTGTGTGTGTGTGTGTGTGTGTGTGTGACACTCTCTCTCACACACACATACACACACACCAAGCAGTGTTCATTGCAGTGATAGATCTGCTCTGTGATTGGTTGCGACGTTGTAATGTGAGGAGTCAGTGGGAGGATCTGATTGGATGAGAGGAATTACAAACCCTGATGGATGGTTGGATGGGAGGAAGAATCAGTTTAAACCTCGGTACAATCTGACCTCCTTAAATTGACTGATGTTAACACAGGCTAACGACCAATCACGTGACCCGGATAACGAGAGGGTCGGGGCTAATTGCTATTTAATCATTTGACCCGAAAAGGAGCAACCAGCTAATGAAGCAGAACATGTTATCCTCTCCCTCTCATCATTACACTTTAACAGAGTGTGTCTGTCTGTCACCTGTCGGTCTGACACCTGTCTGTCTGTCACCTGTCGGTCTGACACCTGTCTGTCTGTCACCTGTCAGTCTGACACCTGTCTGTCTGACACCTGTCTGACTGTCTGACACCTGTCTGACTGTCTGTCTGTCTGACACCTGTCTGTCTGACTGTCTGTCTGACACCTGTCTGTCTGTCACCTGTCTGACTGTCTGTCTGTCTGACACCTGTCTGTCTGACTGTCTGTCTGACACCTGTCAGTCTGACACCTGTCTGTCTGACACCTGTCTGTCTATCTGACACCTGTCTGACTGTCTGTCTGTCTGACACCTGTCTGTCTGACTGTCTGTCTGACACCTGTCTGTCTGTCACCTGTCGGTCTGACACCTGTCTGTCTGACACCTGTCTGTCTATCTGACACCTGTCTGTCTGACTGTCTGTCTGTCTGACACCTGTCTGTCTTACTGTCTGTCTGACACCTGTCTGACTGTCTGTAACCAGTCTGTCTGACACCTGTCTGTCTGACACCTGTCTGTCTGACTGTCTGTCTGTCTGACACCTGTCTGTCTGACACCTGTCTGTCTGACTGTCTGTCTGTCTGTCTGTCTGTCTGTCTGACACCTGTCTGTCTGACACCTGTCTGTCTGACTGTCTGTCTGTCTGTCTGTCTGTCAGTCTGACACCTGTCTGTCTATCTGACGCCTGACTGTCTGTCTGTCTGTCTGTCTGTCAGTCTGACACCTGTCTGTCTATCTGACGCCTGACTGTCTGTCTGTCTGTCTGTCTTTCTGTCTGACACCTGTCCGTCTCACTAACGAGCCTCGTTAGTGGGAGTTAATTGATCGCTCCCTGTGATTGGTTGATTATTCTGTTGACGCTCAGAGATCCTGGAAAGTCGTGAATTTTGCAGAAAAATCTATAAACAGTGGGGAATTCCTGCGGGGGCCAATTATTTTCAATCACACAAACTCTACTCACAAACACACTCACATATATATATATACACTACATATATTAACAGCAGAGATGTGAGAGAGAGTGAATTCACATTAAGGGTTTCCATGTGAGGGTTGATCAGACAAAGAGACACAAAGACATGTAGAGCAACAAAGAAAAGGCACTACATTTCTACAAAAATGCATAAAATACTATTAAAGTAATGTGGACAAGTTGTCATTTTTAAAACTTTAGGACAATCTTAAACATCAAAAACAGCAGCGGAAACTCAGTGGATAGTCAAAAACATATTTGTACTATTTAGCCTTTAGTGAAGCTCCTGCTGTCTGCTGCACATTTCAAGATCTGAGTACTTCTACTTTCACCCGTCGTCCTGTTAATCTAAATGTATTTTTTATACGTCTATTCTATTGTTTGTTTTAATGTGTTTTACTGGTCACTGTGATGTGCATTCTCTGTGAGTATTTTAAGAGATCCTGTGAAGCACTTTGAACTGCAATTATTGTATGAAAGCTGCTATATAAATTATTATTATTATTATTATTAAATAAAAACCATGGCTAGCATTTTTTTGTTATATTTTTTACATTTTTCGGAATAATTGTTTTGCAGACAAGATTTATTTCAGAGATATTTACCGTGCAACTCATTTTGACATGAATTCCCTTTTAGAGGACGTATTATTAAGAATTAAATATAGAGGAAATAAACTTCACATTGCCTTTGGGTTGATGGTTCAAGTTATTCTTGATATGTTTTTTTGGGTAAAATGTAATTTTCTTGGTTTTATTCCCATGTTTGTTCTTTTTTTAATTTAACCTCTAAAAGTTGTTAAATCAACAAACTTTTATAATAATAATTCCCCATCTTAATCTACATTATCTATTTTATAAGCAGTGTTCATGGTTGATTTAGTGAAAAAGTGCAAAGACCGTTAACAGACTAATTAGCAGCTTTCATTTACGCCTTTTTTATCTAGAAGTTATATTTCTACTAAACAGATGTAATCAGATGTTGTTTTCCACAACATCAAATCTGAAGATTAACGGTTTGTTGAAAACTGATTAACGCACTCAGTTTAATTTGACAACAATCAGTGACATTGTGTTCATGCCTGAAGAACATCGTGACAACAAAATATGTTATTTATTAAAGAGGTCATACTCTGCTGATGTTCAGGTGTATATCAGTATGTAGTGTCTCTACTTTAAAGAGTCCTCTCCTGCTGATGTTCAGGTGTATATCAGTACGTAGTGTCTCTACTTTAAAGAGTCCTCTCCTGCTGATGTTCAGGTGTATATCAGTATGTAGTGTCTCTACTTTAAAGAGTTCTCTCCTGCTGATGTTCAGGTGTATATCAGTATGTAGTGTCTCTACTTTAAAGAGTCCTCTCCTGCTGATGTGCAGGTGTATATCAGTATGTAGTGTCTCTACTTTAAAGAGTCCTCTCCTGCTGATGTTCAGGTGTATATCAGTATGTAGTGTCTCTACTTTAAAGAGTCCTCTCCTGCTGATGTTCAGGTGTATATCAGTATGTAGTGTCTCTACTTTAAAGAGTCCTCTCCTGATGATGTTCAGGTGTATATCAGTATGTAGTGTCTCTACTTTAAAGAGTCCTCTCCTGCTGATGTTCAGGTGTATATCAGTATGTAGTGTCTCTACTTTAAAGAGTCCTCTCCTGCTGATGTTCAGGTGTATATCAGTATGTAGTGTCTCTACTTTAAAGAGTCCTCTCCTGATGATGTTCAGGTGTATATCAGTATGTAGTGTCTCTTCTTTAAAGAGTCCTCTCCTGCTGATGTTCAGGTGTATATCAGTATGTATTGTCTCTACTTTAAAGAGTCCTCTCCTGATGATGTTCAGGTGTATATCAGTATGTAGTGTCTCTACTTTAAAGAGTCCTCTCCTGCTGATGTTCAGGTGTATATCAGTCTGTAGTGTCTCTACTTTAAAGAGTCCTCTCCTGCTGATGTTCAGGTGTATATCAGTCTGTAGTGTCTCTACTTTAAAGAGTCCTCTCCTGCTGATGTTCAGGTGTATATCAGTATGTAGTGTCTCTACTTTAAAGAGTCCTCTCCTGCTGATGTTCAGGTGTATATCAGTATGTAGCGTCTCTACTTTAAAGAGTCCTCTCCTGCTGATGTTCAGGTGTATATCAGTATGTAGTGTCTCTACTTTAAAGAGTCCTCTCCTGCTGATGTTCAGGTGTATATCAGTATGTAGTGTCTCTACTTTAAAGAGTCCTCTCCTGCTGATGTTCAGGTGTATATCAGTATGTATTGTCTCTACTTTAAAGAGTCCTCTCCTGATGATGTTCAGGTGTATATCAGTATGTAGTGTCTCTACTTTAAAGAGTCCTCTCCTGCTGATGTTCAGGTGTATATCAGTATGTAGTGTCTCTACTTTAAAGAGTCCTCTCCTGCTGATGTTCAGGTGTATATCAGTCTGTAGTGTCTCTACTTTAAAGAGTCCTCTCCTGCTGATGTTCAGGTGTATATCAGTCTGTAGTGTCTCTACTTTAAAGAGTCCTCTCCTGCTGATGTTCAGGTGTATATCAGTCTGTAGTGTCTCTACTTTAAAGAGTCCTCTCCTGCTGATGTTCAGGTGTATATCAGTATGTAGTGTCTCTACTTTAAAGAGTCCTCTCCTGTCTGTCTGTCTTTGAAACATTTTGTACATTTTTTTTCTTCTGATTTCTCTGTTCAGTGAAGCGATTTATTTTGTTCTCTCCTCAACAGACGAGATTCTCTGCTTCAACATTTCCCTGCTCTGATTCACACCCTCCCCGAGCGTGTGTGTGTGTGTGTGTGTGTGTGTGTGTGTGTGTGTGTGTGTGTGTGTGTGTGTGTGTGTGTGTGTGTGTGTGTGTGTGTGTGTGTGTGTGTGTGTGTGTGTGTGTGTGTGTGTGTGTGTGTGTGTGTGTGTGTGTGTGTGTGTGTGTGTGTGTGTGTGTGTGTGTGTGTGTGTGTGTGTGTGTGTGTGTGTGTGTCTATAAGTGTGTGTGTGTGTGTGTGTGTGTGTGTGTGTGTGTTTTGATAACAGTGCTCCTCTGATAATCAGCCACAATTACGTCGCAGCGGAAAGGGAGAGAAAAAGTAGGAGGAAGCTATCAGAAGGAAACCATTGATATGGAAATATCTCTGACACACACACACACACACGCACACACACACACACACACACACGCACACACACACACACACACACACACACACACACACACACACACACACACACACACACACGTACGTTTGCAGTGTGACAGCAGGAGAATAGGAGGGTGTCTCAGAAACCTTTTATTACAGCACAGGACTGAAACTCCTCATTAGAGAAAGGGGGAGGGCGTCCATCACTCTCAATACTCATGATTACACTTTCTGCTTTTGGTCTTTGTTCGTGTTCTTTCTCCGTTTCATTTGATATTTCTATCTCTAGTTTGATGATTCTGTCAATTCTAGATTCTAGTTTAAGCCCAAGGTCTGTCCTAGTCTTTAGGTTGTTGTTGTTTCTCTCTGTTTCTCTCTGTTTTGGTGTTTTTAGTTTTACATCCTGGTCTTTTGGTTTGGTATTTCTGTCTGTTGAAGAGTCTTGAGGTTAACATGTATTCTTTTACGGCCCCTACACTGCCCATTCACTTTGAATGGGGTGACGTCACGCTTTGCCGAACTGCATTGTGGGAACGTTGCTTCGCTTTCCTCGCGTTGCTCGCTTCAAAAGTTGAGCAATGTTCAACTTTTGAAGCTTCTACGGAAGCGTCAGCCAATCGAATCAGATGCCAGTACAAGCTCTAGCCAATCAAACCGCGTGCTTGTGTGTCAGGGGCGGGAGATTCATGTGATTGGTTGTTGGTCGAGCTTCAGACACGCCCGCCGGCCAGCTTCAACGCACGCCGCCGTGTGTAGGGGCCGTTAGAGTCTTTAAGCAAATATTTCTTTGGGTTTCATGGTCTCTCTAGTTTGATGATTCTGTCAGTTCTAGAGTCTAGTCTAAGCCCAAGGTCTGTTCTAGTCTTTAGGTTGTTGTTGTTTCTCTCTGTTTTAAAGTCTTTAAGCTGATATTTCTGTCGGTTTTGGTGTCTTAAGATTTACAAGCTGGTATTTTTGTTTGGTATTTCTCTCTATTTTAAAGTCTTTAGGTTAACATTTCAGTTTTAGAGTCTTTAGGCAGATATTTCTATGGGTTTTATGGTTTTAAATTTGACGATTCTGTAAATTCTAGAGTTTAGTCTAAGGCCAAGATCTGTTGTCTTTAGGTTGCTGTTTCTCTCTGTTTTAGTCTCTTAAGTTTGATCCTGGTCTTTTTGTTTGGTATTTCCGTCTATTGTAGTCTTTATTTCTGACATGTTAAGGCCTAAGTTAGTTGCTTCCGTATGTTTTTAGAGTATTTTGCATGTTAGTTGTTTCTGTTATCAGATTCTTAGTGTAATATTCATCGTGATTTGGATTATTTAACATTAAAACGCCCGTTGTGGTGTTTTTGGTTTGATCTTACCGTAAGTTTTAAGAGTTAAACTTGACGTCATTTAGCAGTTTTACATTCTGACACCTCAATAGCTTTTGTTGCTAAACGGCACAAAGTCAACAGGTTTCAAACATGCAACCCAGGTGACAGGAAACACGCCTGTTACCACGGTTACCCCACAGAAAGAGAGAGAAAGAGTCTGTCATTCATTCGTCTCTCGTGTTCGGCTTCAGGTTTCTGTGCCTGACAGGATTATAACCTGAAATGAAACCCTGACACACACACACACACACACACACAAACACACACACACACACACACACACACACACACACACACACACACACACACACACACACAGACCCTCACACACACACACACACACACACACACACACACCCTCACTCACACTCAAACACACTTGACATTGATAGAAAATAGAATTGAAGGCTGCAGAGTCACAGTACAAATCAGACGCTATTTACCCTGGAGCACACACAGTGAAACCAAACACACACACACACACACACACACACACACACACACACACACACACACACACACACACACACACACACACACACACACACAGAAGGAAAACATACAGACTTTTGTGATCCTTAACTTTGTCATTTTGCGCCACAATGAGGTTGACATTTGCTGCTTTTATTGAAATATTCCCACAACGTTATATATCTATATCTATCTATATATACAGTAAATACTTTATTGAAAAAATGAAGCATCCAGATGAACAAACCAGTGGAGGATGGAGCTTATTAAAGTGCTTTTTCCATATATTTTAATACAATATTTTAACAAAGAGTCTTCATTGCCATTGGAAACCATTTGAGGTGAAGACTGCAGATCTACAGGAGGCGAGTATTTGATACCCAGAGATCATATTTTCATTGGAGTATTTCTTTTCACAAGGCCGTGCAACCGTTGACTTATACTGAAATAACTGTGCGCAATTTATAAATAGTTTGAAAACAAACATATGCTCGATTTCTCTGGAGTGAGTTTGCTCAATTGTCCTATAAGATGGATGTGTTGCATGCTTGGTCGCTGAGTTGATTTTACATGCTGCTTTTTGATGATTATATATATTTGATTATGTATTTATTAGAACAAGGACCATGCATACAAATACATTAATCTCAGAAAAGAGAAGATATGAATTATGCCAGATTATAGCTATTAGCTCATTTCCATCTGCAGTCCTTAGGCAGGTACACAACAAACATTGCATAATCTCTATCACACAAACAATTATAAAACATGATTTAAGTACAGGTCAATAAAATAATACATAGTACAGTTAAAATATAATATTACAATAAGGTTCAAATGTAAAAACTCAGATTACAGTGTAATTAATGTTGGCATGACTGGTTGCTTAATATACATTTGTTTGCACCATAAGAGAAAAAGTTAAAGTCAGTCCAGGTTTTAAATTCAACTGGAAGATTATTCCAGTGTTTGATAGCCGTGAATGAAAATCTAAATTAACGTTTACTTTGTTCAAGTTAGCTCAGACCACATTTCACGCCGGCTGAAGCTCCTCTTCTTAGCATTTGATGAATCTACAGTGGACAGAATATCATTCAAGATAAGATCGGAGATGCCAGAGTTACAAACATACAATAAACACAGCAGCACAATAATAATAAAACTGTACACTAAAAAGAGCAGCTAAATATCTACAGGAAACATAGACGGTCACATCATTAATGTAAATAGTAACAGTATTTAGTAGTGCAAAAAACGTAGTGGCAGATACGTAATTGCACGTTCAGAAATAAAGACTAAAACAGACGGAAACATCAAATTAAAGATATTAAAACAGTAATAGACTGTAAACGCTAATTACTCTTAAACAGACATAAATATCAGCTTAAAGAAGATTAAACACATAGAAACAACAAAAGACTAGAACAGATCTTGGGCTTAGACTAAACTCTAAAATATACAGAATCGTCAAATTTAAGACCATAAAACCCATAGAAATATCTGCCTAAAGACTCTAAAACTGAAATGTTAACCTAAAGACTTCAACAGACAGAAACACCAAACAAAAAGACCAGGATGTAGAACTTAAGACACCAAAACAGCAGTGGCGAACTGTCAGGGCCTTCAAGGTATTCAGAGAACACCTGGAACACTCAGATAAAACAAACAAAACATTGATTTAATTATATAAATAAAATGAATAAATGAGAATGTTATCTGAGTTGTTGATCTGTAATATTACAGTGTTACGTTGATTTGTTTGTCCTTCTCGGACCATGCACTACGCATTTCAGTGGTTTTGTGTTAGAAAAGAAAGCAACCAATCAGATCTCGTTCTGGGTCTCTGGGTAGAATATCCTTCAGCAAGGTATTCTACATCCTTGATAGAATGCCCTGGCCGTTGCACTGAATGAGAGCGGACGTTTGGACTGACAGCTTGATCAACCAATCATATATTGATTTGTAGCCAATGGGCGTGTCCTTTCAGAGTTCCCCTCGGTTCCAGGGTAGTCAGAAGGCCGCTGTTCTCGAGACAGAGGATCTAGAATCCCACGAAGCAATTCATGCCATTTTATTGCTTTTAAAGTTGAAATGAAAAGTGCAACAGATGAAGATGAAGTTGTTGAGGAATTGTTGTGAGTACCCTTTTCAAGACGACAATTCAGTGAAAAGACGGACATTATCACGTCGGGGAGGGCGGGGGGGGGGGGGGGGGTATGTGTATGTGTGTCTACAGAAGGTCCAGTTGTGATAGACACGGTTCGCCACTGCAAAACAGACAGGAATATCAGCTTAATGGCCAAAAAACAGAGAAACAACAACCTAAAGACTTCCAGAGACATCAATACCAAACAAAAAGACCAGGATGTAAAACTAGAAACACTAAAACAGACAGAAATATCAGCTTAAAGAAGATCAAACAGGGAGGAACAACAACAACCGAAAGACTTCAACAGACCTTGGCCTTAAACTAGACTCTAGAATTTACAGAATCGTCAAATTGAAGACCTTAGAACCTATAGAAATATCTGCCTAAAGACTCTGAAGAAGAAATGTTAACCTAAAGACTTCAACAGACAGAAACACCAAACAAAAAACCCTACAACAGACCAGGATGTAGAACTTAAGACACCAGAACAGACAGGAATATCAGCTTAATGGCCAGAAAACTGAGAGAAGCAACAACCTAAAGACTTCCACAGACATCAATACCAAACGAAAACACCAGGATGTAAAACTAGAAACACTAAAACCCATAGAAATATCTGCCGAAAGACTCTGAAACAGGGAGGAACAACAAACAAAAAACCCTACTATACAGAACATTTTTAATAATGAATAATAATGATTTCAGGAGGCCCATTGTCTTTGGATTCAGTTCAGAGTGATCGGTCCAATGTCTTCCCTCAACAGCGGGAGGACAAGCGGTCATCTTCCACCTCACAGAGTTTCACTGACGAACCGAAGCCATTCCCGAACCCGAACCCGAACGCAGGGAAAAGAGGCTGCGTGAACTCGGACTTGAATGTGTGGAGGGGCATCAGCTTGTCAGAGGCCACTTTGTAGAAGCTCAGAGTCCCGGCAGGATAGTCCAGAAACACTGCAACTCGTTGTTTTCCATTTGCCGCTGCAGGCGACTCGATGCTCGTAGTTCTGTCTTCATGCCGGACGGAGTAGCTGCCGTCATCGTCACAGAGCAGCATCCAGGAGTGATCGTTGGCCCCCAAACAGCCGTCGGCCCCCTCTCCTCTCCGTCTGATTTCAGCACATGTCACTGCTATATAAACCTTGCCTTCCCACTCCACCTCCCAGTAGCAGCGACCAGTCAGAGCAGAGCCACAAAGCACCTGAAGCCAGCAGTTGAATCTCAGATCGTTGTCAGGACGACGCTGCTCCTCTGTAACGGTTGTTGCCTTCGTGGAGTTATCGGATAGTTGAATGAATGAGTGCGCCGTGTTTGGATCCAGCGTGAGGTCACAGGCATCTGAAAACAAAATGGAGGCAAAATCTACGTCAACATGTGTCCCCTCTTCTCCATGTCTCTTCTACATCAACATGTGTCCCCTCTTCTTCATGTCTCTTATACATCAACATGTGTCCCCTCTTCTTCATGTCTCTTCTACATCAACATGTGTCCCCTCTTCTTCATGTCTCTTCTACATCTACATGTGTCCCCTCTTACTCATGTCTCTTCTACATCAACATGTGTCCCCTCTTCTCCATGTCTCTTCTACATCAACAAGTGTCCCCTCTTCTCCATGTCTCTTCTACATCAACATGTGTCCCCTCTTCCTCATGTCTCTCCTACATCAACATGTGTCCCGTCTTCTTAATGTCTCTTCTACATCAACATGTGTCCCCTCTTCTTCGTGTCTCTTCTACATCAACATGTGTCCCCTCTTCTTCATGTCTCTTCTACATCAAAATGTGTCCCCTCTTCTTCATGTCTCTTCTACATCAACATGAGTCCCCTCTTCTTCATGTCTCTTCTACATCAAAATGTGTCCCCTCTTCTTCATGTCTCTTCTACATAAACATGTGTCCCCTCTTCTCCAAGTCTCTTCTACATCAACATGTGTCCCCTCTTCTTCAAGTCTCTTCTACATCAACATGTGTCCCCTCTTCTTCATGTCTCTTCTACATCAAAATGTGTCCCCTCTTCTTCAAGTCTCTTCTACATCAACATGTGTCCCCTCTTCTTCATGTCTCTTCTACATCAACATGTGTCCCCTCTTCTTCATGTCTCCTCTACATCAACATGTGTCCCCTCTTCTTCATGTCTCTTCTACATCAACATGTGTCCCTTCTTCTTCATGTCTCTTCTATATCAACATGTGTCCCCTCTTCTTCATGTCTCTTCTACATCAACATGTGTCCCCTCTTCGGAATATGGCAGCAGGTGATGGTATTCACCTTATGTAGCTCCGCCCCTTTCCCCACCTCTGATCCAAACGCTTATATCTTAGCTATTCTGGTTAAGCGCGAGTCTTTCAACGAGTCTGTAAACTTACATTTTTTAAGCCCAGGTCTCAATCTTTCCTCTCCACCATGATCGAGGCTAGAGGAAGGAACAAAGGCAGAAACAACCGTCATTACTTTTCAAATGGTGAAAACCCATATCCCTATTTTTGGAGAAATCCTGAATGTCCTCTTCCAATATCAGAGTAACATGCTAACAAAGGTATCAACTGTAGCTGTGAACCTGACAGGATGTGTGATTAGCTAGAAGAGCATCAGGACTGTTTGAGGCATATGATAGCTATGTGATTAACATGATGATTCAGCCTCTATGGAGAGAGACATATGACAAGCATGATCATTTCTGACGTGGAGCTAATCTGAAGTAAACATTGAATACTGCTTTCTATTCCTCCATCTTGTGACTGTGGAACTCCCTCTCTTGGATATCAGCATGTGAAGGACACTGTTCAGGAACTAGTTGATGCTCTGTATGTGATGACTCCTTCCATTCTTGAGAGGATCACAGATACATGGATCCTGAGATTGAAGCTCAAGCCGGTGACGAATAACATTTTTCTAACACCTATTTAACATCCAACACTCTTGATAAGTAAGAAATCATTTGGTTTTGTTGGTTCATACTTGAGAGTGTCCAGTTTTGCAGACAGCAGCATCGCTCCGGATTCACCTGGATGATTGTAGCTCAGGTCCAGCTCCTTCAGACAGGACGGGTTGGACTTCAGAGCCGAGGCCAGAAAAGCACAGCCTTCCTTTGTGATCATACAGCCGGACAGTCTAGACAAACACATACATATAGTTGAGCAGAAAGATGTATCCAGGAAGCAAGGAGTCAACGTATTGTACTTCCTGTCTCAAGTTACGTTTCCAAGTTGCAGCGGGTGTTTAGACAGTAACGTTGATCAGGTTTTTTTAATGTAGTGGGTATATTTTTTAAAGTTGTTAGCAATATATCACAGGTCTCAGATATATACAGAGCCTGTCTCTGATTGGCTGAAACACCAAACAGATCATTGCAGCATTACCCATAATCCCCTCTGTTTCAGCCCTTTTTACAAAGTGCTGATTCTCTGTCTGTTACTTTAGATTAAAATAAGGAGCCCCTCCCCACGCCCCTCTGAGAGACATTTGGTTAAAAAGAACTTAATGGAGCTCGAGGAGGAGACTCAGGTGATAAGGTGTGTGTGTGGGGGGGGGGGGGGGGGGGGGGGGTTACCTTGGTTGCTGATTGGCTAATGGTTACACAAGACAAAACATCGTGATGACATCATCAAGTGGCCAAAATCTGATCAGCTCATTTTCAGACAGGTTTTTATAGAAATGGATCAAAAAGAGAGAGAATCTTTGTTCCTGAAACTTTCAGAGTCTCTTTCCACAGAGGGGACACATGTTGATGTAGAAGAGACATGAAGAAGAGGGGACACATGTTGATGTAGAAGAGACATGAAGAAGAGGGGACACATGTTGATGTAGAAGAGACATGAAGAAGAGGGGACACATGTTGATGTAGAAGAGACATGAAGAAGAGGGGACACATGTTGATGTAGAAGAGACATGGAGAAGAGGGGACACATGTTGATGTAGAAGAGACATGAAGAAGAGGGGACACATGTTGATGTAGAAGAGACATGAAGAAGAGGGGACACATGTTGATGTAGAAGAGACATGGAGAAGAGGGGACACATGTTGATGTAGAAGAGACATGAAGAAGAGGGGACACATGTTGATGTAGAAGAGACATGAAGAAGAGGGGACACATGTTGATGTAGAAGAGACATGAAGAAGAGGGGACACATGTTGATGTAGAAGAGACATGAAGAAGAGGGGACACATGTTGATGTAGAAGACACATGGAGAAGAGGGGACACATGGTGATGTAGAAGAGACATGAAGAAGAGGGGACACATGTTGATGTAGAAGACACATGGAGAAGAGGGGACACATGTTGATGTAGAAGAGACATGAAGAAGAGGGGACACATGTTGATGTAGAAGAGACATGAAGAAGAGGGGACACATGTTGATGTAGAAGAGACATGAAGAAGAGGGGACACATGTTGATGTAGAAGAGACATGAAGAAGAGGGGACACATGTTGATGTAGAAGAGACATGAAGAAGAGGGGACACATGTTGATGTAGAAGAGACATGGAGAAGAGGGGACACATGTTGATGTAGAAGAGACATGAAGAAGAGGGGACACATGTTGATGTAGAAGAGACATGAAGAAGAGGGGACACATGTTGATGTAGAAGAGACATGGAGAAGAGGGGACACATGTTGATGTAGAAGAGACATGAAGAAGAGGGGACACATGTTGATGTAGAAGAGACATGAAGAAGAGGGGACACATGTTGATGTAGAAGAGACATGAAGAAGAGGGGACACATGTTGATGTAGAAGAGACATGAAGAAGAGGGGACACATGTTGATGTAGAAGACACATGGAGAAGAGGGGACACATGGTGATGTAGAAGAGACATGAAGAAGAGGGGACACATGTTGATGTAGAAGACACATGGAGAAGAGGGGACACATGTTGATGTAGAAGAGACATGAAGAAGAGGGGACACATGTTGATGTAGAAGAGACATGAAGAAGAGGGGACACATGTTGATGTAGAAGAGACATGAAGAAGAGGGGACACATGTTGATGTAGAAGAGACATGGAGAGGAGGATCTTGCATAATAGGTGACCTTTAAGGTGGGTCCCAGATACCTTTAATAGTTGAATATTTGTTTCCGTCTGTCTTTACTTTCCATTCTAGGTTTGTAATAGCCATTACTTCTTCCTTTTGCATTCGGTGTATCTGAGACCCCTACAACATCACTGATCAGATACAAACAATGATGGCATTCTGACCTGAGAGTTTGCAGAACACAATGTGGACTTTTCAGTCCGGCAGAAAGAAGTCTCACTCCTGAATCCTGCAGGTCGTTGTCACTGAGGTCCAGCTCTCTCAGTTTAGACGACTGAGAGCTGAGGACAGAGGCCAGAGCTTCACAACCGTTCTCTGACAGTTTACAGCCATTCATCCTGAAAAAGATCAATGTCAGACATTAAAGAAAAGTTAACAGATAACTCGTATGGGTTACAGCAGGGGTGTCCAAACTGTTTTCACTGAGGGCCACATACAGACAAATATACAAAGGGCTGGGCCGCTCACTAGAGGTATACTGCCTCATAAGTTCAGTTATAAGTTAGCAAAATCAATCAAATGTAGGTAAATGATGCTTGTGAGCTGATCCATTAAAACAGAAGCCTCAGATTGATTATAATAAGGAGAAATAGGAAGGGTCTATTTCAAGCTTGTTATGTAAATAAGTCATTGGACTTTTTTCTTATCAACTAAGGTATAACATGTTTCCAACGTTAATTGACTGAATTCATTTGAAAAGTGGTGTTATTAACACATGAATACTACTGTGTAATATATTTTTACATTTATATTTAAGAAGTAGACAAGCACAAGTTTCATTTGTCGGCCATATTCCATTATACTTTTTGAATTTGCTAAAGCCGATTCAGTAGTGTGGTCAGTAGTTTGGCCACCCCTGGGTTACAGTAAAGTCATGTAGTTTCCTGTGCACATTAGGGCTGTACCCGAATATCCGAATATTGTTCGTTGGAGTACTATTCGGGTTTCAATTTCGTTATTCGGATATTCGTTTTGTTTGTCTTTTCGTTTTTTCCCAGTTTCTTTTTCAAATTGAATTTATTGAAATCTCCAATATCAACGTGAGAGCTTGTTCTGGGGGTGCTAACACTTAACCATAAACATTATCGTTTACTTCCTCCGTCTTTATATGTAGATATTACTTTTCTCCGTTAATCTCCGTCACGTTGTTTCCATAGCAACAACAACTTCCGGTCAACTGCGCTAACTCTCCTTCAAAATAAAAGCATGTCTACAAATAGGAAGCCAAGCCAAGTTACACTTAAGACATATACAACTGCAACGAAAGTGACACACACGATGCGATATCCTTTTCAATTTCAAAGAACACAAATTGGGTTACATTAACAAATAACAATAAAACAACAATACTGTAGAATAACAAAATGAATGCCGTGAATAAACCGAAAAACACGTGTTGAAGCGGTTCGCTGCTGATTACTATGTACGCCCCCCCCCGCGGGCCGAATATTCACTGCTGATTACTACCGAATATCCGGAGCCCAAAATGTTTTATTCGGGACAGCCCTAGTGCACATACAGTGATTTGGTGGAGGCCTTGACCACTGGCAGCAGCCTCAGGAGACCCTCCTCAGAAGCAGAGTATTTCTTCAGGTCAAACACCTCCAGGGCTTCTTCCGATGACAGTAGGATGAAGACCAGAGCTGCCCAGAGAGCAGGGGACAGATTTCTTGTTGAAAGCCTTCCTGAACTCAGGTACTGTTGGATCCCGTCCTCTAGAGAATCGTCTCTCAGCTCATTCAGACAGTAAAACAGATTGGTGCTCCTCTCTGACGATTCATTCTCCCTAATCCTTTCCTTGATGGACTTGATTGTTTGACGGTTATCCTCGGAAAAGTCTTTTGGGATCGTCAACAGGTCCTTAAGGAGATCCTGATTGGTCTGCAGGGAGAGGCCCAGGAGGAAGCGCAGGAACAAGTCCAGGTGCCCGTTTGAACTCTTTAAGGCTTTGTCAATGGCAATCTTGTGGACTTCTGTTATGCATTTTTTCTTGCAAGGCATGCAGAGTTTTTCCAGTGTTAGCTTAGAGAGTACATTCATGTTGTTGTTAATGAGTGACATGACCACATGGAGAGCAGCCAGATACTCCTGAAGGCTTAGGTGGACAAAGCTGAACATCTTGCCCTTGTCGTCTTTCTTCCACCTATGCTCCTCTTTAAAGACCTGGGTGAAAACTCCAGAGTACTCCGCAGCTCTACGGATATCGATGCCACTGCCTTTCAGGTCTCTCTGGTAGAAGAGCAGGTGGCCTTTCTCCAGCTGGTGAAAAGCTAGCTTTGCCAATGACTGGATGTAATGAATGCTCTTTTTTGTGCCATATTTCTTGGCTGTCAGGGTGATCTGAAACACCACGAATTCTGTGTACATCTCGGTCAGGGTTTTGGGCAGCTCTGCCTGTCCTCTCTTCTTCAAAACGTCCTTCAGAACTGTAGCAGTGATCCAGCAGAAGACGGGGATGTGGCACATGATGAACAGGCTCCGTGATGCCTTGATGTGGGAGATGATTTTGGTCGATTGCTTTTCATCTGGAAACTTCTTCTTGAAATACTCCTCCTTCTGTGGATCAGTGAATCCTCCGACCGCTGTCTTGCATTGGACGAAGCGTTGAGGGATCTGATTGGCTGCTGCAGGCCGTGTGGTTACCCAGACGCGAGCCGAGGGAAGCAGTCTCCCCTCGATGAGCGCTGACAGAAGCGCATCCACTGAGGTTGACTTTAGCATATTAAATTCAGCCGGCATCTGTTCACTGGCAGTAAATTCCAGCTGAAGGCGGCTTTCGTCCAGTCCATCAAACACAAAGAGAAGCTTGAATTCACTCTTGTTAAAATCACGGTTTCCCGATCCCTGTAATTTCGTGAAGATCTCAGTAAGGTCAGTCTTGTTGATGTCTTTGGTTTCCCAGATGCACTTGTGGATTAGCTCAGCCAAGTGAACCTTTTCTCCCTTCAGTAAATTCAGTTCGCGGAAAGTGAAGTGAAATATAAGGTGAACATCTTGGTTTGTTCTTCCCTTGGCCCAGTCCAACACAAACTTTTGCACCAGGAATGTTTTGCCAATTCCTGCTACTCCAGTTGTAAGGACTGTTCTTATGGGTTTGAGGTTTCCAGTAGGGCTTTTGAAGATGTTACTCGGTTCAATTGGTGTTTCTGTGCCCGCTAACTTCCCTTTTACTCCAATCTGCATGACCTCGTGCTGGTCGTTGATGGGCACCTCCCCTCCAGGTGTGATGAACAGCTCTGTGAAGATGTCATCCAGACACTGATCCTGATCCATTGTCTCTGTCATACCCTCAGGGGCACACGTAAATTTGCTCTGGAGGTTAGATTGGAAGTTTTTTTGGAAAAGTATGATGTTTGTTTGAGGCGTTGGCACTGCAATCTTGTCATCTATGAGAAACAAAAATGAAATCAATGGTCAATTACAAAAAGTTGGTATCCAGTCCGATGAGCATAGGCCCATTGGGCGTCATAGGGGAATACATCTGGGGTAGTGGCTTTTAATCCTTGCTTGAGTTACGATACATGGAAGTCACGGTTTGGTTGATACCCCAGTGTATGGCTCATGGTTTGGTTGATAGCCCAGTGTATGGCTCATGGTTTGGTTGATAGCCCAGTGTATGGCTCATGGTTTGGTTGATACCCCAGTGTATGGCTCATGGTTTGGTTGATAGCCCAGTGTATGGCTCATGGTTTGGTTTTAAGAAGAGAACAAATGGGGGTCTTAATACTAATCTGTAATCAGAACATAGTCGGACAACGGACACTACACTTTTTTAAAACTAAAAGTGAAAGTGACTGCTACTTACTAAATTGCAGCTGGAGTCAGATTGCACAGAAATTGGCATAGAGTTTGATTTCAAAGTATTACGCGAGAAGGCCTTTGCATCCATATTTTGAGTGACACTAATAAAGTGAATGATAAAAACTGTGTTTGACGAGCTGCCCCATGGCATTCACAGCACTTGAATTATGTTTTGCGTTTTCATTCGGACAGAGATTATTTTCAAACCGTGCTTGTGACGACTGTGAATACCTTGTTTACTAAAATATCAGCTTATGTTTTGACAAGGACGGAGAATGCTGCTTGTTTTTAAGGGAACATGTTTATGTGGGAGGCAGTATTCAGCAGCTTATGGTGCTAACACGTTTCTGGGTAAACTCTGGAACATTGGTTTCACACACTGATAAAAATCTTCTCAAAGATTGTTGGTCAACCCTGTCAGAGACTTTATGACTTTATGAGCCTATCATAAGAACCTAATAAGGCTGTCCAACAATATCATCTCGGACCGAAACTTTGTTCTGAACAGAGAATATGAACCGCTACCATCTAATGGAGATTCAATGAAGTCAGACTGAAGCATCCTTTGTGCTCCAGTCTGTCCTCTCAGTGAATACAGAGCTGAATCCAGATCAAATGCACGCTGAAGGCTCTTTGAGCAGCTTCTCTCTCACTGATTGAGATGTTATGATCAATGTTTTTCATGTATTGTGTCTTGATATCTGTCTATATTGATGTTACACGTGGAGCTGCTGTGATGCAAGTCAAATTTCACACTTGATCTGACCATTAAAGCATTATCGTATCGTATTGAGTTGCTTCTGGGGGGGAAGGGGTTTAGATTACCAAACTGTAAATTGAACAGGTATAAGTTTTCCTTTGTTCCACTGTCAATCAAGCTGCTGAACAGTCAGAAGCAATTGTGATTATTCTGGGTTCGGAGTTGTTGGGAGGTGAAATGTTTACAGTGTAGTTTGTGCAATCGAGAAGGTTAAATAGGGAAAGTGCAATATGTGTAAATAGGTATGGACAGAATAGGGATATGTGCAATTTGACGGACACTAGGTGCAATAGGGAAAGTGCAATATTTGATGTATGTATGTGCAATAGGGAAAGTTCTGTACCTGTATGTTTCTTGTTTGTTTCTTTGCCATGTGATATGTGATCTCTGTTCTGTATCTATGACTGATTGTCCTGAATGTTTTATGTTTATTATTTCGATGCCCAAGACAAAGGGAGACAAAGCTCTATCTAATCTAATCTTATCGTATCGTACATTACATGCATTGAGCTACGGCATAACCCAGTCTGAATCCATCGTCAGTCAGTACCTGTTCTGGGACTCCTGTCAGTTGGACGTTGAGGAAGAGGAGAAGACTGTGGTTCAATGGGAGAAGATGTTGGGATCTTTGTAGTCTTCAAAACAACACTTGCATCCCCTAAGAATGATTGGGTACATGATATTTAGTAAATCAAAGACTGACTGTTTACATTTAAAATAAAAAGTGATACTCGATTTTCATGGCCTTGTTCATGACACGAATGGGTTTATTTGATTGATTTGATCATATTGTGAGAACAGAAAATCATCTTCTTACTAGGGTTAGGGTTAGGGTTAATGTTTTTGCATTTTGAAGGATATCTAATGTGTCTGAATGCTGAAATCTCTGCATCAATACATTTTGTTTTTGCTTTCCCACATCCCTTACCTTTTAGTTCTGAGCTTCTCTTTGCCAACGTCTGTGCCAAATCGTTCCTGCCGATATTCCCTAAAATCTTCGTGGCCACTTCCACAGCCTGTTGGTTGTATTTCTGCACCATCACATTCACTGTCTTATGCCTGTCTGGATCTTCCAGGCAGGAGGCAGGGATGGGGGGAAAGCCATCTGGAACGTCGTTCAGAAGATGAAACTGGAAAGATTTTAGCTCCTCTTGAAGCAAATTTTCCAGCGTTTCCAAAAGCAGCACTTTAACTGTCGCCATGTCCGATTCCTGTTAAAGAGAGATATTTAAAGAATATTCATGCCATGTTTTTCAGTGGGTAGATTAAAGATTAGGGGTGTAACGGTTCACCGAATTCACGGTTCGGTACGTACCCCGGTTTGGGGGTCACGGTTCAGTACGGGTTAGGTAAAACAAGAACAATAAAAAAAAAGTCCCAAATGCATAATTCCAGGTTTGTTGTTATTTATTTTTGAATAGTAGTGCAAGTTTCAGTACAACAAAAAGGAACTCTAACATTTTGAATAATTAACTGTATTACACTGTTACAAAAAACAAACACAAACAGTACTACAGACACTCAGATGGTCATATTATCTATAATGGCTAATGTCAAACAAAAAGGCTTCATCTAGCTGTTTTTTTTTAGACAACAAAAACTGTGAAAAACACTTTCTGGTAGCTTACAGTCAGCCACAAGGTCACTTTGCCTATTACTGTCCGCTGGTTAATCGTCTTTTTTACTCTAAATGGAACCAGAACTCAGGTTTTAGAGAAAAATATTTGGTAAAAACAGTTTCAGATGATTTGTATTATGGTCTGGGAGTTTCCAGATGTTGACTCTTCCTGGAAGAAAAATGTCCATGTTGCTTACGAACCTTTATGAGAATTGTATTTTTTCCCGGAGCGGAGGAGGGATACGTCATCTTATTTCTCCTCTCCTGTTTACTTTTTGAGATGATCCGAAGTCTGCGATGAATAATCTCTTATCTGAAGTTGCAGCCATAAAAGACATGACTGTATCTTACTGTAACCAATATGACTCAAATTTGAAACACAACAACGACACGATAGAGATATTTAAGCAATAGCTCACGACAGGCCGTGGTATGCTCATTATGTCACAGCTAAGGGGCGTGGTTCGGCCCGACGCGAAGCGGAAACTGTTTGCAGTTTGCTTTTCAGCCCAACTGTATACTGTTTTTCTCAGATGCGGAGGGACACTGACTTACAATTCTACCCGTGGTATACGCTCAGTATATATCACGGCTAAGAACCAATCAGATTGCTTGATTTGACTTGTCCGTTTTATAAACACAGTTAGACTCTGAGAGAATGTGAAAAAGGACTAGTACACAACCTTAAAGATCTTTTACAAAGAATATATATTGGTTATAATGGGTTAAAGCATGTTTGACTGCTCCTAACACCAGGATGGGTCAAATGCAGAGAAATCATTTCGTTACATACTACCTGTACTACGTAATGACAATCTTGAATCTTGATCTTGACAGCTAACTATTGAGATGTAATACCATTGTCTCAGTCACCATTGTAATGTAGTTGTTAAAGGAAGTTGGCCTCATGAAGAATACTGTTTTAGAGTTAAATTCCACAATTTGTCTTGTCTGTAGTAAACATTGGAGGCTGACATTTAACAAAGGTTAAACTGCTGGTTTCAGTCGTCCCAGTGCATTGTGACCAGCCAATGATGTGAGTTAACATTAATAATACCAACTATACCAACTCATGCAGGAAAAGTGTTGCGCTAAAAAGTACCTCCAACATTTTTTATGCTTAGGAAAACAATGTTAAGAGAGTCAAACAAAGAAGAAATGATTCACTTACTCAAGTTATTCCAGATCTCATTCCCGTAGGTTTGTCGTTTAAAACAAGAAATACAAATAAATGATCTGCTCGACCTACGAAGGCTGCGTTTGTGACCAACTGTGAGAGACTCGATCATTTCTCTCCTTCCTGTAACACTAAGACTTTAAGAGCATGACTGTTAGTCTTTAATGACTTTTTACGACAAGTCAAAGTCCTTAACTCTAACGGTATTAAATCAACAAAAACCACCTGACGTCAATGTGTTGGAAATGACATAATTACATAACTGGATTAAAGCTAAACGGTCTATGATCAGTATATCAGTATATACAGTAGCTGCTCAGTCAAATTACTTTTTACACTGTACAGATGAAACAAACAAACACACACACACACGCGCACACACACACACACACACACACACACACACACACACACACACACACACACACACACACTTATGAGTCTACAGTAATTTTGTTCAGTGAGGTCGGATTAATCGGAGCCTCCGGCTGCAGCAGAAACAACCTTAACCATCCATCAGCTCTGACACCTGATCTGATATAATTATTACACACACACACACACACACACACACACACACACACACACACACACACACACACACACACACACACACACACACACACACACACACACACACAGACACACACACACACACACACACACACACACACAGACACACACACACACACACACACACACACACACACACACACACACACACAGACACACACAGACACACACACACACACACAGACACACACACACACACACAGACACACACACACACACACACACACACACACACACACACACACACACACAGACACACACACACACACACACACACACACACACACACACACAGACACACACAAACACACACACACAGACACACACACACACACACACACACACACACACACACACAGACACACACAAACAGACACACACACACACACACACACACACACACACAACTATCATCTCTAGCTAGTAATCTCGATTTCTCTTGAGAAAACCACCGTGAACATTTCAATTCAACTCACTTCTCTCTTGTGCTGCAGGTGTACAATTAAAAAGGAAGATTCTCCTGCAGACTAGTAGTATGAAAAGTACTCATGACACAGGATGAATGTTAATATATGAGAGACGTGAGAGACAGACACACACCTCTGCAGACAGACAGGAAGTTAATCTGTGTGAGATAAGACTCTCTCTAAATCTTTGAGCTCTGGAGGAAAAACCTGAAATCCAGACTATCATATTTCCATAATCTGCAGCGTCTTCTCACCAACACGCTCCCGACACACTCATCATCTACATTCCCATCATGCACCTGGCCTCTGACACATTACCATAATCCATCAGGCCTGTGCAGACTCTCGGCTGCGGGGAAACGCTGACACTTTCTGCAGGTGAGGATCTCGCAGCTCACATGTTGGTGTATAAATAACCATTCCTGCAGACAATGAAGAATATAGTTACCTCACAAAGTCCAAACATGTAAAGTACATCCATCACAACCATAAGAAGGTACCAGATACCATCCATATTGGGTCAAATGAAGGCGGAACAAGTTTATTTGGAGCTCATTTTAACGACCAGGTTGCAAACGAGCTCCAAAGGCCAAATCATTTCCATCAGGAGAAACTTTTAGTTAAAGCTGCGCATGTTTTGTTGAAGATGTTTCTTCATGTGTTTTGGCACATTTGTGTTTTTATATTTGAAATTGCAACAAGGCAATTTAAGCACTTTAAAAGGAATCGAGACCAAGTGGAAAAAGAAACACATTTAAAAACATCTAAGAACATGAATGAAGGAGACAAGAAAAGAGAAAGTGACAATAAGCAGCAGCAGTGGTTCAGTCGGGGATTGGACTTTGGACCGAAGTGGTCGCCGGTTTACGTCCCGATCGGATCAAAACAATACGGAGTGTGGACTGGTACTGGGTCACTGCCGAAGTGCCCTTGAGCAAGGCACCGAACCCCCAACTGCTCACTGGCGCCGGCTACACTGGCTGCCTCCGCTCTGACCTCTCAATGCATGTGTGCATATAACTGTGTGTGTATTTGTATATGAATGTGCATGATGTAAAAAGTGTGTACTGTATGTACCTGTATAAAAGTACGACAGGCAGAGTGGAAACTGAATTTCCTTTCCAATTCTTCTTCTTCAAATAGTTATTTTATTTAAATGACAGAAAAGGATCAATTCTTCAAAGGAAAACCCAAAAAAAGGCATTGAGTTGAAATGTACTTTAACTTTAGTTTGGGTTTCTTTACCTGTGCTTTTCTATGAAACTGTTCCAATATGTAATTATCTACACTCTCTGCTCTTAAATTGAAGGTAAGAACAGACTCTGATTCTTTGTTTCCAGGTAAATGAAACATTATGTCCTGCAGCCCTTCATTACAGAGTGAACATGTGAATCAGCGTCTCTGTGTTTCTTCAAACGAGCTTTAAATTGCGCAGCGTCAGAGGTTTGTTTCAGTAACGCTGTACCTGTCGCTCATCCCTGCAGCTTCATTAACTTCCTGTTTCTGAGCCTCGCCGCTCATCTGCCTCACCGTGTCTGTTTTAAATGAGCTGTCAATCATCCAGACGCTACCCCCGAGCCACAATTACTGCGACATTATTACCTCAGCGTTCAACACGGAGGATTAAAGAGTTTCAGTGCTGTCTGTTCACCGAGGAGGCAGAAAACTACACCTGAGACTCAGGGGAGGAAATTACACAATATAAATTTGAATCAACTGAAATTAGATACAAACATATTAGGGCTGTCAGTCGATTCAAATAGTGAACCGCGATTAATCGCAAATCAATCGCACATTTTCTATCTGTACTAAATGCACCTTAGAGGAATATATAATAGTTTTGAATACTCTTATCAACATATGAGTGGACAAATATTCTTTATGCAAATGTTTGTTTATTATCATTTGAACAATGACACATATCCTCCTGAATATTCTCAACACAACAACCTCTCTCTCTCTCTCTCTCTCTCTCTCTCTCTCTCTCTCTCTCTCTCTCTCTCTCTCTCTGCACTGAGACCGTTGCTCAAACTGACAAGCCTGTTTACAGTTGTCGGTGAAATGCCGCTCCTCTGTTTTCATAACAGTCAAAGCATGAGACTGAAGTTCCCACAGGAGTCAAAACAATGCGCTGTGATGAGCAGTCGACACGTTGGATGCGATCAGAATTATCTAACGCAGCCCCCTCGTCCTCCACGATGTTAAGCTGTAGCCCCCATTTAGCTATCGCTGTTGAAAGCTTGCTGCTCGTAGAAGTGTCCAGGCGTCTCGCCGGCACGCTTGGTTTGCCGGCGAGACGCCTGGACAACCTGGAACCTCTCTGTTGAAAGCTTGCTGCTCGTAGAAGTGTCCAGGCGTCTCCCCGGCAAACTTTCAAGCGTTGTCTGCCGCAAGCGAGCGGGGCTGAGCATCAGCGTGTGCTTGGCTTGCTGTTTAAAACATCTTTTTTTGTATCCTTATCTCTCGCTAGAATCTCCCACCATCCAACTAACTAACAACAACAACAACCTCAAGCCTTTGGGCTCTGAAACTACGGGGCGGGCCGAGGACAAATACACATGCGTTAATCACACATTAAAATAATTAGTGACGTTAAAAAAAAATTGCATTAACACGTTAACTTGACAGGCCTAAAAAATATGTTTACCGAACCTTCTTATATCCGGGGAAATGTCTTATTACAGGACATTAGCTCCATATGTAACGCTAGGCAAAGAAAACTAAATATATAGGATTATGTTCTCCTCAATGACTCTTACAACTCAATCTAAGTTCCTTAATCTTTCTAGGGGTCTGTTCAACTTCCTCAAGGATTAAAATGTCCTAAAGAATCTCCAAAAAAGACTCAAGGACTCTTCCAATCAACTTCTTCAAGGTACCCTACAACGTCCTTTATATCTACAACCTTTTCAAATGATCCCTGAAACCTCCTGAAAAAACATTTCGACCTCCTCAAGAAAACGCATAACCTCCTAGAGGAACCTTAGAAACTCCTCAAGGTTGCTTATAACCTTTTCAATGAACCCTCAAACCTCCTCAGGGGCTCCTTCAATGACCCCAATGATCCGTGAAATCTCTTCAAGGCCAAAAAACCCCTTCAGGGACTTTAACAAACTCCTCAAGGTGTCCTAAAAACTCTTCAAGGTGTCCGACGATGACTACTTTAAAGCCTACAATGTTGTCAAAGAACTCTAACACCTTCTTAAAGGCTCCTAAAACCACTTAAAGTATCGTTAAATCCTCTCCAATGACTTACATGCTCCTTAAACCTTCTCAATAATACTAACAACCTCTCCAATAACTCTAAGGACCGCCAGAACTTCCTCAAGGACCCCAACAACATCCTCAATGAGTTCAACAATCTCCTCAGGGAACTTTTAAGCCTCCTCAAGGACTCCTACAACTTCTGAAATTACCTTGAAAACGACTCCAGGCAACTTCTAGACATGTTCTAACTCAACCATGACCAAAGTCCTTGGAAAATACCTCTACTCCCTCCTTCAAAGGGACTGCAACCTCTTCAAAGGACATTAAAACTTCCTTGAGCATCCTTACAAAATGTTTAAAGACTCCAATTACCCCCTGGAAGGCAAGGCAGGCAAGGCAAGGCAAGTTTATTTGTATAGCACCTTTCAACACAAGGCAATTCAAAGTGCTTTACAAAAAATGAAAGACATTAAGAAAATGGCATTTAAAATCAGTCATTAAAAATAAAAGATAATTACATGGATAACAGTTACAGTGTCAATGACAGCACATAGATCCATAGATCTCTTTATGTTGCTCTCAAAGTGCACCAGATTGATGCTTTTAACTTCAATATTTAAATGCCCCAGGACCCGGTGGGGACCCCCCTAGAGGAGGTGAGGACCCCCTAGAGGAGGTGAGGTCCACTCCCCACTTATAAAAATAGCGCTTTACCACTGCACCCTCTCTAATCTCAGATGCACCCTGAGTCATTTTGTTCTGGAACCGGGCCTGGATGTGATCCACTTTCTTAGTGTCAGTGAGGACTTGAGCAGCGGCGTTCTGAATCAGCTGCAGCTTTCTAATAGATGTTTTAGTGAGACCTGTGAAGGCACCATTACAGTAGTCCAGTCTACTGAAGATAAAAGCATGGACAAGTTTTTCCAAATCCTGCTGTGACATCAGTCTTTTAATCCTAGATATGTTCTTTAGGTGACAGTACAGTAAGCTGATTTAGTAACTGTTTTAATGTGACTGTTGAAACTCAGGTCAGAGTCCATGACTACACTTAGATTTCTGGCTCCATCTGTGGTTTTGAACATTGCTGGAACCACCCTACAATCTCCTTAAGGATATTTGCAATCTCTGAAATGACTCAAATGGCTCTTACATTTTGCTCCAGGACCCAACAACACCTTAAATATATAACCAATGCACTATCCAAAACCAGTCCTACATTTTTAAAGACCCCTTAAAGCTCCTCAAGGGGTCTTAAAACCTCTTAAATCTTAAAACCTAAACTATGACTCCAGTGAATATTTTCAATGACCACTACCACCATCCTACAGTACCACCGTACCCTCTTAGAGACCATACTTGTTTAAAGTGTCGATATATTTTACTCACATATCACCCTAACCTCCTAAATGACCACTTATCATCCCAAATCTGTTTTATAATGCTGTAATCTTATCTGCTTAATTTTTTTGGAACATTTCCCAGATGATGAATCAGAAAACGACTTGTAGTTTGGAGCTCAAACCACCAGATGGCGCCTAAACCCCAAATCAAACCTTTCTGATTGTTCTGAGGGTTTCTTTGATTCGCTTTGGTCATCCTCTTTTTAATCCCACTAAAGCAAGAAAGAAGTCTCAAAAGTGTGCGTCCCTGCAGGGTTAGCACTGGAAATAAACACACGTGCACTTGCTCCTTTACTCCTGCACATAAAAAGACGAATGTGGTCCAAGTGTAATGTTTTAGTATCAACACCTGGGGGCGCCAAAGTAGAGTTTATCAAATGACAGTCACCTTTAAACACCACAAAATCAAAAACTTTAAATACTATAACCTCTGTTTCATCAAATTCAAGATGAAGAACTTTAAACATTTATATTTTGTTTAACTTGAGTCAATCTCTTTAGACACAATGAATGCATTTCAACTTCATGCAAAACAGACACTTTTGGGTAAAAACGTACCATCTCTTTTGGTCTTGGATTGTTTTTCATGGAAGGAAACCAGAAACAAGTCCTCTTCAAGATAACGACTCTTTATATCTCCCTTTATCAACTGAAGAACTAAAGGCAACACATGATACACTAAGAGAAAAGTAAAAAAGGGTGTATCATTCAATGAAAATGTGTTTTACCTCAAAGCTTATATTTTACCCTTTAAGTTTAATTTAAGAACAATATCTATTTATTTATTTTCTTTTTATGTATTTTTTATTGTAATAATACATTTTATTTCTCTCTTTATATATTTACATATATTTCTTTATTTTTATTTATTTTATTTAACATACTTTTGTATTTTATTTGTATTTTATTTGTGTATTTAATTGTATTACTCATCCCCTGAAACTGAATGAATCACCACTGTGTTTCATTCATAGTTGAATCACACACACACACACACACACACACACACACACACACACACACACACACACACACACACACACACACACACGCACACACACACACACACACACGCACACACACGCACGCACGCACACACACGCACACACACACACACACACAGCGCGTTAAGCCCCGCCCCTCCCGGTGAGAGAACGGGAGGCCCGCTGGTGAATAAGGAACATTCATTGAGAGAAGCAGACAGACTGATTTCCAACAGACCGGATCCAGCACCGGGACTTTCTGCTGGTACTGATCGGTCTGTGTGTGTGAGTGTGTGTGTGAGTGTGTGTGAGTGTGTGTATCGGAGCCACATACGGACCTGCAGACAGGTAAGACTCTGAGCCTCAGTTACTGTCTGTTATCGATCCGCAGTATAAATACTCCGTTAGTAAAATACCTGCATTTAATATGCTGTTTTAGTAAAAGTAGAAAAGTATTCTCATCAAAATATAGTAAAAGTAGTCATTGTGCAGATTGGTCCATTTCAGAATAATATATATGATATGTTTTATAATGATTGATCATGAAAGTGTTCTCAAAGCTGGTAAAGGTGCAGCTAGTTTGAATGACTTTGTATACTGCAGGGTAGCTGGTGGATTTACTCCAGGTGGAACTAAAGTCTGATTTAACACTTATTATATTTCACATCATTCATCCACATCTGTAAAGTAACTAAAGGTATTAAATACATGTAGTGGAGGAGAAGTACACCATGTACCTCTGAACTAGAGGAGTAGAAGTATAATATTACAGCACCTTTCAAAATAAAGTCACAAAGTGCTTTACAATTAAAAATATAAATACATACAGATGCGTAATAATTTGTAGATATTGTGTTGCATGTTTGATTGCAGATTTAACGAACAAGTAGATAATAAAACACATCCAATTCAGCTCAACTCAACTCAACCATGAATACATTAAAATAACTCAATTCAACATCATTTTTACTGAGCTAGACTTAAAAATAAAACATTAAATCAAAGAGACTAAAAAAAATTAATTAAAACTCATATATTTCCAAAAAGCTGTCCAATCTGTCCACATATATTTGTATTTGTGAATACTTATTATTATTGTTATTATTATTATTATTATTATACATTTGTATTATCAGTATTATTATTATTATTATTATTATTATTATTATACATTTGTATTATCAGTATTATTATTATTACTGTATTTTTATTTGAATTTCTTTTTTTTTTATTTGATCTTCCTTTTTTTATTCATGCCACTTGTTACACTGTCACTGAGTCGATGATACTCAGATAGGAGTGATTATAATAAAACGTACCTGCAGACACACACACACACACACACACACACACACACACACACACACACACACACACACACACACACTTCTACACAGTGGTTAAAATGCCTGTAGGGAGGTTGACAGGTGACAGCAGATCGACAGAGACATTCTTTACTGTACAAAGTACACTTACTGACAGTGATGTAACACAAAACACACAGTTTCACAGACACACACACACACACACACACACACAAACACACACACACACACACACACACACGCAGTTTGTGTTTCTCTGAGAGTGATGTGACATTTTTTAATTCCTGTTACGCTGGTTCTGCCTGACTGGATGCTTTAATAGAACCACGCAGTTTCTGTTTCTCTATAACCAGCTCAACAATGGCAAACTTTCTTTTAATGAACGCTGCTCTTTGGTTATGAAATAAAAAGCAGTAGTTTCCATCCGTAAGTCGCCGCGCAGCAGGGGGAAGAACACCTGAAGCACAGAATACAAAACACAAAGACGTGCGGGATGAGAGAAATAAGCGACGGTGTGTTTCTGTTTTTATTTACCAGATAATACCAAGGTGTCCACTTCCTGTTCAGCTTTCAAAGAAGCCTGCAGAGAAGCAACATTAACCTTTACCCACACACTGTTCAGCCTGCAGGACAAACAAAGAGAACATACAGAGCTCTTCTCTTTCAGGATGGGACGGTCATTTCTCAGAAAGACTGCTCTGACATGAAAACCGATCTGAGTACAATGCATGATATGAGAACACAACTGAACCCAACGAATGAAGAGTCTCACTGCATTCAGAACAGTCCAGAAAGTAGTTCCTCTCCAAATGCACTGAGAGGGTCGTGCTATTCTAGAAATAGTCCATTTGTTTGAAATGAGGCTGTTTGATCCGTTAGGAGCTGAGAAACGCTAACAGGCCGTGAGGCTGCTTCCTCGTTATGGTCTTCATTTTGGGTTAACCTAAAAAGATCCATAAGTGAACAATGATTATTATATTTCATCTCCGTCAGAAACAAGCCAACACGTCTCTGCATTACAACATTGGAAAAGTCTTGAAGAGATGCATGAAATTAAAGTAAGACAGCTTTGTGTCCTTAATGTATAATGGTAGCTAGCAGGAAGACACTTAACACATAAGACTTGGAGGTCACAGGGCTCAGGCGTGCAGCAGGCCCAAACAACACCTCTCTTAAGAACACAAACTTTATGATGTTTAGACTTTCTTTGTGGCCATTTTTTATATTTTTGTAAGGGTTTTGTGTCTATTTAAGATCATTTCATTTTAATTTGGATTGTTTTTAGTCTCTTTATGGGTTTTTTGCATCTCTTTTTATAACTCAGAGGTCCTTTTAACGTAACAAGCTATAAAAAAAAAATCCAAAAATATGAAATAAAATGAAATAAATAATATAAATAAAAAACACAAGAAGTTAAGGTAAACATGTGTATTTAACTAATAACTAAAAATGGTTTTATTTCGTAATTGTTTCTTCAGTTTTTATCCTTTGAATCAAAGTGACTTCCATCAAAATCAACACCTTTTGGCCCAATCCCAAACCACGCCCTACCCCTACACACTACCCCTACACCCTACCCCTACCCCTACCCCTACACCTACCCCTACCCCTACACACTACCCCTCCGTTCGCGCGTAGGGTCCGCCTTATTAAGTGCTGTTCCAAACCAACGAGTGTGGAGCGGTGTGGAGGGGGAGTGGGCTATCAAGCCCTCAAACAGCGAGGGTGTTTCTCAATGTCGAGGAAGGCTGCTCCAGAGCCACTGGAGGTTTTATTGACAATTTTAATCTATTCTGGGACCGACCCGCCCTCTTCGGCACTGATGGAATCCACCCCAGCAGGTTGGGTAGCCGCATGCTAGCGAGAAAAGAAGAAAGCCCTTCCCTCCCATACAAACCACATTAGCTCCCCCCTGTGGCTTGGTGGGTCCCCTACAACTATACCCCAACCTGTGCCTATTTCAGCTTCCACTTCAATACCGATGGACATCCCGGTCAGAATCACTGACCGGCGGTCACGCCCTTGTTATGATCACAATCGAGAGTGATCAGTCCAGTTGTACACTAAATCAAAGCTTCCTTTGCTGATGGTGATACAGTGGCTTCGGTCCAGTATTCATCCTGGGACTTCACTGCCCAACTCTAGCCCCTCTCCATCCCATTCTGTGCTTGGCTCCTTCGAACCTATCAACTCACAAGAACGGATGGATTTGAATAGGAGAATGAAGCCTTCTTCCTTCCCTCTGGATGTAATACCAACTTCCCTATTTTTTTAAGTTTTACCAACCATTGGCAGTGCTCTATCAGCTATTATTAATACTTCCTTGTCTACAGGATGTGTCTCTTCCTATTTTAAGCATGCCACTATTCAGCGCATATTAAAGAAAACAAATTTAGATCCGGCTCTGCCCGTGCACTACAGGCCTACATCAAAACTACCCTTTCTGTCAAAAGTTCTAGAGAAGGTCGTGGCCAACCAACTCACTGCTGCACTGGAGAGGCACAATATTTACGATAAGTTCCAGTCAGGGTTTCGGAAAAAGCACTCCACTAAAACGGCTCTCCTGAGGGTTTCTAACGACATCCTGATGGCTTCTGATGTGGGTGATTGCTCTGTGTTAGCACTTCTTGACCTAAGTTCTGCGTTGGACACTGTAGATCACCATTTTGAGAGGTTACGTGACTGGGCATATCTGGCATAGCACTAGACTGGTTTGCATCATATCTTGCTGACAGAAGTTTCACCGTCTCGATTGGAGAGTTTGTGTCAGACTCCTCTCCACTGTCCTGTGGTGTCCCGCAGGGCTCAGTTTTGGGGCCTCTGTTATTCTCCCTATATTTGCTACCCTTAGGAGAGATCATAAACAGATTTAACATTACATATCACTTATACGCGGACGACATCCAGCTCCACATTTCCCTCAAACCTAGTGAGGCTTTTAGGATATCTTATAATGTCTAAGTGCTATTAAGGACCGGACGGCAGATAACTTCTTACAACTCAATGCTGATAAGACAGAGGTTCTGGTTGTTGCACCAGAAAAGATTGTGCCCATGATTATGAAAAGTATTGGGCCATATTCCTCTGCTGCCAACTCCAAACTACGTAACTTATGGGTAATATTTGACCAATCCGCGTCGTTTGATACCCATGTTAAGCAACTGACGAGATTTTTCTTCCACCTACAAAACATCAGTAGAGTCTGCATCGGTGCTGACTTGAGACCGGTCTCTACCTGAGCAGTGTGGGAGGGGGAGTGTGGGAGGGGGAGTGTGTAGGGCGTGGTTTGGGATTGGGCCTTAGTTTCAGACTTTCTGTTATCTCCTCCCTCAGGTGCAGTGATGTCATCCCTCCTCCTCTTCCTATTCCTCTTCCTCACCCCTTCCTCTCCGCTGGAGTTCCGTTACCATAACAACCGAGAGATACAGCAGTACCTGGTGGAGATCAACACCTCCAACCCCGACATCTGTCACCTGTACAGCATCGGACCGTCGGTCAGAGGTAACACCTGTTCATCAGTTGTTTTACTTTCCTCCATTAAAAGGTCAGATAAATAGTTTGAAAAGGTCCCAGAATCCCAAAGTTCCAGAACACAGTGACATCACTACGGAACACTCGCGCTCCTATTGGCTAGCGCTCCAACGCATTCTTCTTTGATTGTGTATGACATGATTACAAAGGGTGGTTCATTTAATCTTCAGACTGCCTAATCTCGCTAATCACACACTTACACACTTACACACTTACACACTTACACACACACACACACACACACACACACACACACACACACACACACACACACACACACACACACACACACACACACACACACACACACACACACACACACACACACACACACACACACACACACACACACACACACACACACACACACACACACACCTAATCTGAGCTAATCTAGGACACCAGCTGGCCTTGGTCCTTGTGTGTGTGTGTGTGTGTGTGTGTGTGTGTGTGTGTGTGTGTGTGTGTGTGTGTGTGTGTGTGTGTGTGTGTGTGTGTGTGTGTGTGTGTGTGTGTGTGTGTGTGTGTGTGTGTGTGTGTGTGTGTGTGTGTGTGTGTGTGTGTGTGTGTGTGTGTGTGTGTGTGTGTGTGTCAGACTTGCTGTGGCCTGCAGAGCTTCATTCATTCATTTTTCTGCGACAGTCACAGTCGTTTTGTTTACATGAGAAATGTTCCTCAGCAGCATCTCCTTTATTAAATTAATCTTTAGACTTTCATAATCTGATTAAATAATGAAAAATGTAATTAAATATTCTCTTTAATATTCATTTCATCTCCATTATATCCTGACAAACTAATGTCAAACGTACTTGTTATTTAAGGCGATCTGATTGATTTCTATGTTAAAAGCTGATTTACTTTGCTGCGTGTTCTAAAGTTATATCTGTGCGTCTGTTAACTTTTAAACCGGAACACGGTTGTATTTATTATTTAAGCACACCGCCAAAGTGCTATAAGGTTATGAGACAGTAATCCCAACGCTAGTGATTCAATGTTTTCCGCTCTAAAAGTTGACTAGTCCTGGTAAATATTAACTCCAAAGTTAGTTTACTCATAGCTTTCTGAACAAATATCTGCAGAACTAACAATATTTCCTCAGATGTACTTTGCTTTTAGCCCTAATTATCTGAAGCATGCTAACACACCAAGATAAGATAGTGAACATTAGGCTTTCTACACATCAGTGATTTTACTGTCAATATAAGAACGTTAGCATCTAGAAGCACCAGGTGTGTCATTATTTACTGTCCCGTTCGTCTGCATGCCTTACAGTCGTTTTTACCCACAAAGCGTTAATAAAATATGGCTTTTATCACAATTTCTGACTGGTAGATAAGTTAGAGGACATTTAAAATGTGTGTTTTCTGTTGAATTTTGCAGTTTTTTGGGTGTAATTTTGGTTGTTTTCTGTCTGTTTTGTGTAAAATCTTCTTAATTTTCTGCCCCAGGTCAGGAGCTGTGGGTGTTGGCTCTGGGTCTCAGTCCGAGCCGGCACACCGTCGGCATCCCCGAGTTCAAATATGTGGCCAACATGCACGGAAACGAGGTGAACACACACACACACACACACACACACACACACACACACACACACACACACACACACACACACGCAGGACCCCTCCCTTACGACAGGAAGTGGGACTAAAAGGAGACTAAAGAGATCAACAAAAGCCATTCAGATTCAAACACACTCCACACACACTTTTGTATTCAGACGACAGACCGTGTTGGTGCATGTGTGTGTGTGTGTGTGTGTGCGTGTGTGTGTGTGTGTGTGTGTGTGTGTGTGTGTGTGTGTGTGTGTGTGTGTGTGTGTGTGTGTGTGTGTGTGTGTGTGTGTGTGTGTGTGTGTGTGTGTGTGTGTGTGTGTGTGTGTGTGTGTGTGTGTGTGTGTGTGTGTGTGTGGGTGTGTTCTCAGCTGCAAACCGACAGTGTGCCAACCTTGAGGTATTAGTCGGCATTATGAAACAGATCTCTGGATTTAAGCTTTCAACAGAGACAACAACAGCAATAATGGACAGGAAATAACTTTATTGACACAACACAAGAACAAGGAAGCAGACATCTCAGGAACACTACAGTCTAAGTGAACTCTGCACATTATTCATGTACTGGTCCTCTGTCTGTTCTATTGTATTTCACCTCCTTTATACGCTGTTAAAACAATCTCGCTATATTACATTTTTTAAATATATTTTCCTCAATTTCTTTAAATTCTGGACATAATTTTCCGCATAGTTTATAACAATTTTCTACAAATGATTTTATGTTTCTCATATATGTTTCTGGCATTTTTCACAAATGTTTTCAGGCTTTACTCGCATACTTTCCCCCATTATTCCAACATTTTTCTTTGATCTTTTAGATTTTTTATCACTTATTTTCTAACAATTATCCGTGATTTTCCACATCTTTTGTCATATATTCTTTAAGCATTTTTCTGGTATTTTCTCAAACATTTGGAGATTTGTAGCACTTTACTGCTGTAGATGTTTTAGGATGTGCTCATTTTAACACCTTTCATAGACTGATGGGCAGATCAATTACTACAGTACTTAGTAAGTTACTGGTGATATTCATCCTGCCTTCAAGTCACATTATTTACATAAAACATTGGTGATAAATTCATGATATTTCACTTTTAAAGAACTCAAACAAATCTCAGTTTTAAGAAATCTGTGTGAATGAAACACTCACGCCCCTTTCACACCAACGCGGTTCTCGTTCTAGCTCCGTGCTAGAGCTTTTCTGGTTCGGAACCGTTTTTTCTTTTCAGCCCCCGTTTTGTTCACACCGCCCAGAGCCCGACTGGTGCTGCCGCTGCTGCGTCGCGACATCACCGTTTACGTCGCTGATTTTCGCTTTAATCATACGAAGCCAGATTAAATTAAATAACTACTTCTCAACCCTTTACTCCAGAGTGCCGTGGTTCATTGTTTATTAATGTGTTTCAGCGGCATTTACCGACCGCTGCAGTGCTGCCTGGTGTTTGGCATCACAACGCTGTTATGAAAGTTTCTCTGGTATAAAATGGGTGATGTTACCATAGCAACCGAAGCTAAACTGACTACTTGTTGCTATCCTATTGTGGCATAAGCCGTTTTCTACAGGCACATTTTACCGGCGTATTTTTCATTATGATTCTACTTGTGATAGTCGGACATGACAACCTGTGCAGCCCATGTATTGATTCCATCCGATAGCTGCTATAATACAAAACAACGTCTGCCTCTCTCCACAATGATCAATAACAGTGAACGGATGGTCAAGGTAAGGTGCAAATAAACAGAATCACACGAAGCCTGGTTAGTGTTGCCTGACTTAATAAAGTGTGTCTTTGTGGTTGCGTTCTATTCACTTTGCTCAGCGCTACTGCTTGTTACAACTTTCATTTGCCGTACTTGCCTTTAACTGTTAGCTCAGTTTGATCCCGCCCCTGACGTAAGCGTGACGTATGCGGTTCTTGCTTCTAGACCGACAATTTTTTGGTGCCTGAAAAGCACCGGTTTCCGGAGCTTAGGGGCGGCTCCGCTGCGGTGTGAACAGGAAAAAACGGTGCTTTTCAGGCTCTAGTTCCGAACCGGCCCTGGAAACGCGTTGGTGTGAAAGGGGCATTAGTGACCCCGACCAGCATCTGGTAACTGGGGTGACGGCCTACTGCTGCTCACACTGTGGGTGTGTGTGAGTGTGTGAGTGAAAGTCAATGGAAATGTCCTTAAATAGACAAGTCACGCCTGGACACACACACACACAGTCAGCAAACAGAGTCACTGGAGTGTGTCTGGTCAGAGGAAACTTCCAGAAAAAGACCTTTTCATTGAGAACACACACACACACACACACACACACACACACACACACACACACACACACACACACACAGCAGGAATGTAGCCTCTGTGGAATCGTTGAAAAGGTATCGTGTAGACATCAGTGTGTGTGTGTGTGTGTGTGTGTGTGTGTGTGTGTGTGTGTGTGTGTGTGTGTGTGTGTGTGTGTGTGTGTGTGTGTGTGTGTGTGTGTGTGTGTGTGTGTGTGTGTGTGTGTGTGTGTGTGTGTGTGTGTGTGTGCGTGTGCGCGTGTGTGTGTCGGGAGTTTAATTTCCTGTGAGAATAACAAACAGACTTTATTCTGTTCTCTTTATCTCACATCTTATTTCTGATACACTCTGCTATAAAGGGTTCATCCCACCCTGCAGCTCAAATAAAACACACACGGATGCTCTGGGTATTCTTGGAGTGTCAGTGTCGGCGGTTGTGGAGCTAAAGACGTTTAAATCAGGGTGGAGAAACCCTCCAAAAACATCCTCTCTTGGGAAGCATCAAGACATTTGGTTAATCCTATGAAGTCGTTCAGGGATTATAATAAAAAACACGTACTAAATTCATTTTCACATGTGACTCAAATCAAAGTTTATTTATAAAGCCAAATAGAACACAACACGTTTGTTTCAGTGGACTTTACAGAATGGAACAAACAACAACAGGAAATACAATAAAAGAATAACATTAAATAGCTTGAACTGTAGGAACCTGGAGGACGAACATTTTAAAACACGTAATTATTTGATTAACTTTTTCCACATGTGGATTAGATCTCACTTCTCACATTTATTACAATCATCTTTTTTAACATAAACAATTAAATAAAACCACATTTTATCATGTGAAAAAGTAAAATATAAGATAATTCAGTGTTTTGTCTGCATCAGGTGTGAACGGGAAAAAAACGGTGCTTTTCAGGCTCTAGCTCCGAACCGGCTGCGCACTCAAACCAAAATACAGATTTTCCCTTTCAAATTTTAAAGTGATTCCAGAAAACAATATTTCTGTTCGTCAAAAACGGTATAATTCCTCCAGAAGTGTGAACATCAAACAGAGCGTCAGACGGCAGAGACAACTTTTTTTCACGGACAATCATTATGGGATGGATGTCCGGTGGGTCGGCAGCGGCTGACACTGACACTGAGATTTCTGAGTTTCTTTTACCGTCCTTTTTTCTGTATAGGAAGTAAAGAAACCGTAACTCTGGGTTTATTTGTTGTTTGAGGTGCAAACTATGACTCAGAAGCGTTAAGACATGAAGACACTATTATTCCCAATAACAATGTTCACTAGAAACAAAACACCACTGTAGTTCACATGTGAAATTTGCACCCTCACTGGGAATAATGCTTTTCCAAAAACAAGTTAAACAATATTGAAAACAAGCTGTTTTCACTTTAAATAAGTAAAACAATCTGCCAATAGAGCAAGTGAACATCAGCTTGGTAAGATTTCTTGAAATAAGAAGGGATATTTAGATAAATCACATCTTGGAATTATCTGGAGAACTCATTCTGAACTATATTTCACCAGAATCAGGAAATGTTGTGTGACTCAAAATAAGCCACAAATGCTCAAAAGTTTTCTGTTTTCTGATGTTAGTTGGTGATTTTCTAATAAATACGTAAAGAAATATGTGTTACATCTGAGATACAACTCAACATAAGATTATTTGACTTAACAAGATGATGCATTGTCTAAAAACAAGACCTGATTTCTCACTCAGTGTCACTTCTGAAGTTATTATGTCTCATATCAGGTGTAGAGACATATTCTGACTAGATATATGTACTGGGCAAGATTTAGAGTTTTCGTGTGTTTATATTTGAATGTTCCCCATGTGACCTGAACAAAATATGTCACATTACCTCACAAATGAGTTTCCCTCGATAATACCACATTTGCATGAGGTGCTGACTTCCCTTTCTGCAAGTTCTCTATTTCTATAAATATCTCTAGGGAAAGGCGTTTGCATGTTTTTGTTACGCGCTCATCTGAAACTGTACTGTTTAGGAAACACTTCCAAAACACAGGAAGCAAAGACCGTCCGCGACACGAGAGAAATCAAACCCTCGTTAAGGGAGAGGAGGATGTTTCTGTAGAAGTAAAAACACTGCGTCGTCTCGACAGAATAACAGAAGCAGGAATACAGTCTGCCTTGTTAGAAAATATTATTCTGTGAGAGTAATAATGAGTCTGCTCCCTGAGAGGTGGTTTTTACAAATGTCAAATAAAACACCTTTTGACAGCTTTAAACTCCGGTAGCACCTCCACACGCTCTGGGTTTACTGGAAGCTGATCTTATCTGTTTGCACCTCAACTAACAGCATATGTTCATGTCTGTTGAAGGAAATGTGTGTCCCAGTGGCGGTTCTAGACCAATTTGACTGGGGGGGCCACTGGGGGGCCAGTTATTTTCTGAGGGGGGCACAATAAATGCAGGACGAAAAAGAGAACTAGACAGTATGAAGTAATTGCGCATAAGAAAACATGCAATACAGTTATTGGTATTTGTTTCAGTACACTTATTTATTTCAGATAGATCTTATAGTTATTACTGTTAGCTTCAGCTTAAGTTATAGTACCATTTTTGCACTAACACCATATCATATTTATATATAAATAAAGGCAATGAACAGTTACATCTCTACTTTACATCTACAATTACACGGATACAATAGTTTAACTCACCTTCAATTATCGTGGTAGTCTCTCGAAACGTAGGTTTCAATCAGTCTTTCTTGGAAGCAACAGCCTCTGATGATCCGAGATGAAAAGTGTTTGTTTTTCGCGCGCTTCAGCCGGACAGTGAAAGTGAGTGCACCGCTCTAATGGGTCTATTCCGTCATTCAATAAATCGTGTAATAGATCATATGACTTCACGTCACCACCGCTAAGCTAAAGGCGGCTAATGTTCGGTCACATGACTTCACGTCACCACCGCTAGGCTAAATGTGGCTAATGTTGTTAGTAACAGCCGTTTTTCAATTCACCATTGGGGCATTTACTGATGTATTTTATTTCGTAGAATAAAAGACGTGTCAACTTGTGTTAACCACAGACCTTATTTCAGGCTAACAACCAAAGAACCACTGAAGAGTATAATCAGTCACAGTATGACTTTTGTGTTCTTGAACCTATTATGTGGGTTTAACATGAAAAAGAGCTGTGTGTGTGTGTGTGTGTGTGTGTGTGTGTGTGTGTGTGTGTGTGTGTGTGTGTGTGTGTGTGTGTGTGTGTGTGTGTGTGTGTGTGTGTGTGTGTGTGTGTGTGTGTGCGTCTGTGTGTGTGCTAGACACAGCAGGGTGTGTGTGTGCAGCTGAGCACATTCTTCTTCCTACACACACACACACACACACACACACACACACACACACACACACACACACACACACACACACACACACACACACACACACCCTGCTGTGTTTAGCTCAGGATGTGTTTTTGTTTCCGGAGACATTTTATCTGTTGCTAAAGTGAACGTTAGCTTACATCTGCTAATGCACAGCTACATAAACACTCCGCAGCAGTGCATTCTGGGTAGTATAAACTTGTTTGAAGTTAGAGGGGGATCTGCTCTTTCTTCATCTGTTTCTAATGGAGACATAGGAGCTTTAATTAAAACACTTCATCTTTAAAGACTAACCTGCCATGATTTATGGAGCTGAGTAATGACGTTGACGGCTTTTAAAGGGATTCTTCACCCCTAACATGACCATTGTTTATAAAAGACTCACCCCATGTTACCTTGAGTTCTTGAAAAACACTTTTTTGTCTCACACGGTGAACAAAGTAAGGTACGAATGTGTAAATCCTTTAAATTAGTTTATATATATATATAGTTTCATTTCCAAAAGTTCCAGTATTTTCCGAAATAGTGCATTTGTCAGGGACTATTTTCAGCGGCGGATTAATATACAGTTGGTGCTATAGTGAGTATGGCAGTAGTAATAATGAAAAATGAATGGCACGTGCAGCAGTAATGTATTTTTTTTTTTATAGTTTCGGGAGAACAATAACAAAGATGTAGATGGGTTCTTTGTACTACATTCATTATTTGTACATCTGTTTTTTGTAGTTTGTTGTTTGATTATATTTTTACTGCACTGTTAGTGTGTAGTTTTATTGTTATAATGGTTACTTTTATTATTATGCTGCTTTGTTTATTGTTTATATTTTGTATCTCTGGCACAAGAATTTCCTTTGGGATAAATAAAGTCCTATCTTAGTGTACAGTTCAGATATTAATACACACACAGTACTTGTTATAGATATATTTAATAGTTTTTTTTTGACTGCACGTGGGTTTCAGTGGAGAGAAAAGAGGAGTGGTTGGAGAAAACTAAACGATGTCCGGAGGCTCCGCTAGTCCAAACCTGTGTGTTGCGCTTTTGTACACACACTCTAATACACACACACACACACACACACACACACACACACACACACACACACACACACACACACACACACACACACACACACACAACACACACACACACACACACACACACACACACACACACGCACGCACGCACGCACGCACACACACACACACACTGTTAACACACACGATTCACCTCTCCCACCCTTCTCTCTTTCTGCCTCCTAAGGCTCTCATTCATTCACAAAGTTCTTAGAAAAACAGCCTCTGACGTGTCTCTGGATTGTGTTTCGATTCCTCGCTGAGTCACAGAGAACGAGCATCCAGCTGAAGGTCGTGTCCTGTCATGTTAAACAACTACCAACAGATGTTAGGTGGAGGAATGAATGGATTAGAGTGTGAAACTGAACAGCAGTGACAAGAGGAATTTAATAAAAGACATAAGGTGTGTTCATTACAAAGCACCAGACTTCATTCATATTTAAATTAAATGAGATCCAGAAATAGTTGGTTTCTGGATAGTGGTTGGTTGGTTTGTCCGTTGGTTGGTTTGTTGATTGGTTCTTCTATTGGTTGATTGGTTAGTTGATTGGTTTGTTATTGATTGGTTGGTTGGTTGGTTGGTTGGTTGGTTGGTTGGTTGGTTGGTTGGTTGGTTGGTTTGTTATTGATTGGTTGGTTGGTTGGTTGGTTTGTTGGTTGGTTGGTCAGTTGGTTGGTTCCTTTTTTCATTGGTTTGTTATTTAAGTGGTTGGTTGGTTATTTAGTCCGTTGGTTGGTCGGTTGATTGGTTCTTCTATTGGTTGATTGGTTAGTTGATTGGTTTGTTATTGATTGGTTGGTTGGTTGGTTGGTTGGTTGGTTGGTTATGTAGTCTGTTGGTTGGTTGGTCAGTTGGTTGGTTCATTTTTTCATTGGTTTGTTATTTAAGTGGTTGGTTGGTTATTTAGTCCGTTGGTTGCGCGGTTGATTGGTTCTTAGATTGGCTGATTGGTGAGTTGATTGGTTTGTTATTTTATTGGTTGGTGGGTTATGTAGTCGGTTTGTTGGGTCGGTTGTTTGGTTGGTTGGTTGGTTGATTGGTTTGTTGTTTTTTTAGTTGGTTGGTTGGTTGTATGGTAAGGCAGTTGGTTGGTTGTCAGATTTGATGACCCAAATGATACTTTTGGTCAAATTCAACTTGCATTAGATTGTAAGCAAATAAATCTAACAATTAAAAAATCTAAAATGTCCTAAGCTATGTATATTAAGCATTTATCCAGTCGATTGCTCCCTCTGTAATAGATCAAGTAAAATGGTTGACCTTGTCGACTACAAACCAGACGCTATTTTGAACTGTCTTTTTTCATACACTACTAGTCGGAGCTGACAAAAAAGGATTTTAAGAAACTTTTTATTCTTTTATGGAGCTGTGAAAAGTAGTTTTTTATCTCAGGTCCAATCCCAACGCTAGGCCGCGGAGCAGGGCGTTTCACTAGGCTCCTCAGCCGCCACACTTGGCTCCAATCCGCCTGCAGAGCTGCCAATTTTGGTTTAATTGACCATTTGAACACAGACAGTGGCAGAATATCAGTGTTAGTATTATTAGATCTCAGTGCTGCCTTTGATACTGTTGACCGCAACATATTGCTAGACCGTCTAGAAAACTGGATGGGAGTTTCAGCAACAGCTCTAAACTGGTTTAGTTCCTACTCAAAGGACAGAGCAAACTTTGTCTCAATAGGCAATTACAAATCAACCCTGATAAATATGTCATGTGGGGTTCCTCAAGGCTCCATCTTAGGACCTTTGCTTTTTAATATTTATTTGCTACCTCTGGCTGAAATTATTAAAAAGAGCGATCTAAGTTATCACATCTATGCAGACGACACCCAGATTAATCTTAAAATTACACCAGGAGCCTACTCTCCGATTAGAACACTGAGCAAGTGCATTGAGCACATCACTGACTGGATGACTCAGAACTTTCTCCAATTAAACAAACAAAAAAGTGAGATAATTGTTTTTGGAGCAAAGAAGGACCGATTAAAAGTAATCGCAGAGCTTCAGTCGGCAGACTACAAAGTAACTCACAAAGCAAGAAATCTGGGTGTAGTGATGGACTCAGACCTGAATTTCAACAGTCACATTATAACAGTTATTAGGTCTGCTTATTATCACCTGAAGAATATATCAAGGATTAAAAAACTAATGTCCCAACAGGATTTAGAAAAACTTGTTCAGTAGACTCGACTACTGCAATAGTGTCTTCACAGGGCTCACTAAAAAAACTGATTCAGAACGCTGCTGCTCGAGTCCTCACTGACACTAGAAAAGTGGATCACATCACTCCGGTTCTGAGATCATTACACTGGCTTCCAGTCGACCAAATAATTGATTTTAAAATACTACTGCTAGTTTTTAAATCACTAAATGTATATACGAGGTATATAGACAACCTCCTCCATCACTATGAAGCAGGAGTCTCAGGTCTTCTGGGTCGGGTCTCTGTTCCGAGAATAACCACTAAACATGGAGAAGCGGCTTTTAGTTATTATGCCCCAACAATTTGGAACAAACTGCCTAAATCGTGCACGTCCGCCGAAACACTTCCTATTTTCAAATCCAGACTAAAAACGCATCTATTTATTCACAGTATGCCTTTTAGTCATGTATTCTGTGCCTGCTATGTTTATTTATTGTATTTCATTATCTTTGCTTTTTATGCCCGTTTTTAAATGCCATTTAATAATTATACTGTATTTGTTCTTAAATGTCTTTTGTTTTTATTTTGTAAAGCACTTTGAATCGCCACGTGCTGAAAAGTGCTATATAAATAAAATTGCCTTGCCTCGATGTGCATTCTGGGGAGGGTTTAGTTATGCCTTTAAAATATGTTAAATGTATAAAATAAATATTTTTAAGGGAATAAATTGTTATGTACGAATCATTATGTTTAGTTATCTCTTTTTTCTTCTGATTGTTCACACCATTTCTTGTATCATGATTCACTACACTGTATTTAGCTCGACAAATTCAGGATAAACCCAAATCACCCGAACCTAAAAAAGTCCAAATGGCCTTTGAAGAACAATATAAACACCTAGATTTCTTAAGTGAAAATCCACAAAAAGGATAACTGCTTTGACACCCACATTGATCCAGATTATAATGTTTACAGTAACCTAAAAGGAAACTGCAGCTACTACAGTGATAAGCTCTTCAATACACAACTCAACGACATCAAAGGCTTTCAGTAATCCACTTTAATGCGTCTTTATGCAAACAGTGGAAAAACTATTCCTTGAACTCATAAATAGATCTTTTGATATCATTGCTATCTCTGAGACCTGGCAAACTGATGTAAATATTATCGACGCATTTCTACCGAACGATATGCCTTTCCACATGAACCGTAAACTCCAAAGAGGGGGAGGGGTTTCATTGTTTGATGTGTGTGTGTTTGCAGGTTCTCGGCCGGGTGTTGCTCCTACAGCTGATCGATGACTTAGTGCAAGGATACAGAAACAACGAGGATTGGTCGGTGAAGTTACTGAACAGCACCCGCATCCACATCCTGCCAACAATGAACCCCGACGGCTTCGATGAGTCAGACACAGACTGTCTGTTCAGCCAGGGCAGGTACACATGACGAACAACAACTAATCTTCTAGGGAGATTTTGAAGGTCACCTATTATGCGAAATCCACTTTTGGTTTTTGGTTGGTTTGTTATTTAGTTTACAGTCACGGTAAAAGCCTTCAAGTATGGAGTGTGTGTGTGTGTGTGTGTGTGTGTGTGTGTGTGTGTGTGTGTGTGTGTGTGTGTGTGTGTGTGTGTGTGTGTGTGTGTGTGTGTGTGTGTGTGTGTGTGTGTGTGTGTGTATGTGTATGTGTATGTGTGTGTGTCTGTGTCTGTGTCTGTGTCTGTGTCTGTGTGTGTGTGTGTGTGTGTGTGTGTGTGTGTGTGTGTGTGTGTGTGTGTGTGTGTGTGTGTGTGTGTGTGTGTGTGTCTGTGTGTGTGTGTGTGTGTGTGTGTGTGTGTGTGTGTGTGTGTGTGTGTGTGTGTGTGTATTCGCCATACAGGAAACACACATTTAAAACGGTTTTGCCTGCCGTTTGTGTGTACACATATATTATATTTATATTCATCAATGGTTCTGAAAGTGGCGCTGTACCTTAATAATATAAAAGATTGTATTTGCGTGCATTTCCTGTTCGGAAAGAGGCAATGTACTGAGAGTGGAGGTGTCCTGGCAGTCTCCATGGACCTGTCAGCTCCGGACTGCGCAAGATGCGATGAAGCGCTACGTCATGAACGCAATAAATCTACCCTCGTGGGGGAGCGCTCATGTGATTGGCTTAGAATTGAGGAGACATCTGATTGGCTATAGATAGAAAAAATGACAAGTACGAATCGGCTGAGCGTCAGGGGAGTCTCAAAAAACCCACACACGAATGCACAGCGATCCATGCATAGAAAGCGGTTTGTGTTTGCAGGTTCAGAGGATTTAAACGGAAAACGCCCAAAACACACTGATAGGCAGGAAACCAGACACACGATGTAGATTTGTATCACACACACACACACACACACACACACACACACACACACACACACACGGACACACACACACACACACACACACGCACACACACACGGACACAAATTACAGTCACGGTCAAATTAAGTATTCAATTATGAGTGTTTTGACTTCTTCTAATGTTGCGTATAGGAGACTCTTGTGTGTGATTGTATTATATCAGCAGAGAACATGCTTTGTTAAGGATCTTTTAGCCCTGATTTTTGTCTCTACCATCTCTAAAAATATTCTACTAGCAGATATCTTCCCGATGGGGACCTGACAAACGTGTCTACCAGATCCTTTGCTGGTGTACCACTGCTTAGTTTGGTTAGTTCATGTGTTATTACGTGAATAAAGGGTTTTGAGGGTTACTTTGATTCCACCACAGTTTCTTTTAGCTCTGTTTTTGGTCTCTACCATCTCCTATAAAGGGAATATTATGTTCCTTTTAACAGACATCCCTTTCAGATGTGGAGCTGAGAACTGTCAACCAGACACCACCTCAAACACACAGGATATGCTGGTCTACCACTGGGTAGTTTGGTTAGTTAATTGGTGTTATTGTGTGACTTTGGTGTTTTAATGGGTGATCAAAGTCCCACAATAACACCAACTAACTAACCAAGAGAGAACATAGTCCACCAGGAACTCCTGTGCTCTGCAAGTTAAAATGACTGTTTTTGTCAATGAAGTCATATGGCTTTGAAGAGAGCTTAGATGACATCTTCACGTGCCCGTAAAATTACTGTTTACAGACGTATTTCTCTCTGTGTGTGTGTGTGTGTGTGTGTGTGTGTGTGTGTGTGTGTGTGTGTGTGTGTGTGTGTGTGTGTGTGTGTGTGTGTGTGTGTGTGTGTGTGTGTGTGTGTGTGTGTGTGTGTGTGTGTGTGTGTGGTGTGTGTGTGGTGTGACCATAAGTCAAAACAAGACTTCAAAGACTTGAGACAGCCTTTTTGACATCCATAGACTAAACTATGCGATACTCCAACGCCCAACACACACTGATAGGCAGGAAACCAGACACACACGGTAGATCTGTATCGCGCACACACACACACACACACACACACACACACACACACACACACACACACACACACACACACACACACACACACACACACACACACACACACGCACACACACACACGCACACACACACACACACACACACACACACACACACACACACACACACACACACACACACACACACACACACACACACACACACACACACACACTCACACACACACACACACACACGCACACACACACACACACACACACACACACACACACACACACACACACACACACACACTCACACACACGCACACACACACACGCACACACACACACACACACACACACACACACACACACACACACACACACACACACACACACACACACACACACACACACACACACACACACAGACACACACAGATTACAGTCACGGTCAAAGCCTTTAAGTATCCAATTATGAGTGTTTTGACTTCTTCTAATGTTGCGTATAGGAGACTCTTGTGTGTGATTGTGTTACAAGTCATGGAGACGTAAATATGTTCAGACAGCCTCATTTTAGGAACTTTAAGATTTTAACTGTAACATTTTAGGGTTTATATTTTAGGTTTCAATCGTTTTTGTTCAATCATGAGCACCAGACTTTATTTAAACCCATAAAATGCACTGGTTTGTCCAACTTTCTTAAGATTTAGGGTGTTTTAGATGTATTATTTTTGTTGACTTAATAATGAGACATTTATACTAATATTGGGAAACCGGAGTGCCTTCCCCATGGGACCATCTATTTTTCTCTAAATGGGACCATCATTTACTAAATGAACATCATACTGTGTTTTACAATACTTGAAACTACAGATTGAGACCGTTAACCCTTCAGGGAAATGTTTACTGAGGAAATAAATCTAGTGAGAAGTTGGGTTACTTTTTCAGAGACTTCTTTTCAATCGCTTCTGTTCTGTTAAGTCCCCTGCTGGCTATTAGAGAGAATGCATGTTTAAAGCACTCTCAGTCACTTCCCATTCATACATTTTCCTTTTTTGTCTATTTCAGGGCCAACTATAACGGTGTTGATCTGAACAGAAACTTCCCCGATGCGTTCGCTGGTCTCCGGAAACAACCGCAGCTGGAAGAAAGTAGGCGGGAGGCAGAGGTTAGTGTGTTGAGTTTTAAAAACAATTAGCAAAAAAGGGTAGAAATCCCTTATAAAGGGGGTTCATTATGTAAACAAATATTGAAAATCACTTCGCAAGAGGAATTATTGTGAATTAATCCATCACTAACAATAGCCCTTCATAAAATACACTATTAGTCTTGTTGTTTTTATAAAAATGCAGAGTATCCTCAGCATTATCTGTTAAAAAATATTTTTCAGAATTGATGTCTGGTTGCTCTGTGATTGGTCGGTTGTTGTGTCATGTGTTACAGGTCAGGGCTGTGATTGGCTGGTTGAGGATGGAGAGTTTTGTTCTCTCTGCAAACCTTCATGGAGGAGCTCTGGTGGCCAGCTATCCCTATGACAACAGCAACGGAGGTACACACACACACACACACACACACACACACACACACACACACACACACACACACACAGAGTTGTAACTCTGTGAAAAAACAAAACTTGGTGGTCCTCAAAAACCCAATAGCAATGTTTTGTTATTTGCTTTTTTAAGATGAGCTTTTCCTTTTTATATAAAGAGTGACGCACAGAGATGGAGAGACAGGAAACAGGCTCTCAGACTCATGACATTGTTGAGCAGCGACAGATAAATAAACAAGTTTAGTAGAACAACTTTCCCACACACTCAAAACCCACTATGAATGTATGTAACTGTATTTTATGGATAGATTTTCTGAATAAAACTCAGGTACAACCTCTCATTAAAATATTATGTTCACTTTTATTTGACCCCGAACCCATCACAATCCCCCTGCTTCCACTCCTACTGCTATTTATTGAATTTTCAGTTTATTATTTGCCCCTCTTGTTTGTTTGTTTGTTTGTTTGTTTGCTTGTTCACCATGTAAAGCGGCCGTGGGTCCCTTGAAAGGCGCTGTACACATTTAATATATTATTATTATTATATATTTATTTCTGCAGGTAGTGAGCTGGTGGGCGGGGCCAGTGTTAGCCCTGATGATGATGTTTTTAACCACCTGGCGAAGGTTTACTCCCATAACCACGCCTCCATGCACCGCGGGGAGCAATGCCGCGACAGCGGACCGTTTCCGGAGGGCGTAACCAACGGATACCTGTGGTACTCAATCTCAGGTGAGCACCATGCATAAAGTTTCACCAGATAGGGACAATAAGCAAGCGGGGTGCAGGAGTGAGGCCTAAAAGCCCGAAGTGAGTCCGAGTTTTACCACTTCCCGTCCCCTGGTGTGAAAGTCAATGGTGCTTTGAGTGTTTTTGTGGTTTTTAGCCTGAAATAAGGTCTGTTGTTAACAAAAACTGAAGAGATTTGTATTCTACAACATCAAATAAGTCAGTAAATATCCCACTGGGGAATTTAAAAACAGCGGTTGCTAACAAGTGTCTAAATGAGATGATTAAACATCATCACGCCCAACATTAGCCTCCTTTAGCTTAGCTGTGGTGACGTGAAGTCATGTGACCGTGCTGTAGCTCCTTTATAGCCCAAAATTAGCCTCCTTTAGCTTAGCGGTGGTGACGTGAAGTCATGTGAGCGTGCTGTAGCTCCTTTATAGCCCAAAATTAGCCTCCTTTAGCTTAGCGGTGGTGACGTGAAGTCATGTGAGCGTGCTGTAGTTCCTTTATAGCCCAACATTAGCCTCCTTTAGCTTAGCGGTGGTGACGTGAAGTCATGTGACTGTGCTGTAGTTCCTTTATAGCCCAACATTAGCCACCTTTAGCTTAGCGGTGGTGACGTGAAGTCATGTGACCGTGCTGTAGTTCCTTTATAGCCCAACATTAGCCGCCTTTAGCTTAGCGGTGGTGACGTGAAGTCATGTGACCGTGCTGTAGTTCCTTTATAACCCAACATTAGCCACCTTTAGCTTAGCGGTGGTGACGTGAAGTCATGTGACCGTGCTGTAGTTCCTTTATAGCCCAACATTAGCCGCCTTTAGCTTAGCGGTGGTGACGTGAAGTCATGTGACTGTGCTGTAGTTCCTTTATAGCCCAACATTAGCCACCTTTAGCTTAGCGGTGGTGACGTGAAGTCATGTGACCGTGCTGTAGTTCCTTTATAGCCCAACATTAGCCGCCTTTAGCTTAGCGGTGGTGACGTGAAGTCATGTGACCGTGCTGTAGTTCCTTTATAGCCCAACATTAGCCTCCTTTAGCTTAGCGGTGGTGACGTGAAGTCATGTGACCGTGCTGTAGTTCCTTTATAGCCCAACATTAGCCTCCTTTAGCTTAGCGGTGGTGACGTGAAGTCATGTGACCGTGCTGCAGTTCCTTTATAGCCAAACATTAGCTTTTTACTTCAGAAATGTGGTTTATTTATGTTAATATGAGGAGATTATCCTGATGAACTAAACGTGTAAAAATCATAAACATTTATTTGATAAGATCATTTTCTGCTATAATCCGTAATCATGTTGAGAAATCCCATTGGCTTTGGAAGTAGTTTATGATCCAACATCAATATGGTCTCTAGTCAGCGTGAGTTTGATTCCTAGAGGGACGTCAGTGGAAACATCAGGCTCTGGTTTCCTGCTGCAGAAATCAGATCTGCAACACGATCGCTGAACTGACAGAGACTGAACCTGAGAGAACTGAACACTGAGGGCTGAAAAACATCCACTGTACAGATCATTAAATGTGAATTAAGTTAAATTCAACTTAAATCACTTCTGGCTTTGTGTCTTGTCATAATCAAAGTAGTTTGGTTTACATAGTGTGCATTTAATACGTCCAACCCTTGGTGTTAATCATACATTTTATATTGAAATGTGTTTCTGTACTTCTTGTTTTGATGTTTTATTTGCAAGAGTTAGGCAGATTAATCAATAACTGCCAACAAAGGAATACAATTAAGTATTCCTTTGTTGGCAGTTATTGATTAATCTGCCTATCATTTTTCTACGTCTCTAGATCTCTTGTTTTAGTCAGTCCAAACGCAGTTATAATCATATAAAAACCTGGATATTCGTATATATTATCCGGGTTAGTGCAGGTCAAAGTGTCCTAGTTTTATTATCCAGTATTTATTTCAATGTTATTTACATGACATGGCTTGCAGTGCACACATTAGTGCAAAGTAACCCAGTAAATGAATTGTATTATAAAGACTTTGTTTTACATTTGGAAGAGAGATGTATTTCTCTTGGAGAGCCAATTTGCACATTTGTTTAGCTTTTAAAATCATTTTGCAGCTTTATTGTGGTGGAATTTGTGTGTTGTAATTCTGTATTTATTCAATGGAAAGGCGGCCAGGACACTTCCTAAAACAAAACGTGTCCATTCTTCACAAAAACTGCTCAAACAACCAGAAGAAAATAAGTTTACACTCGTTGCAAAGGAGCACAACTTTGTTTTCAAGGGTTAGAACATTGTCTTAAAGGTCCCATGTCACGGCCATTTCTACTGATCATAATTCCATTGTTGAGGTCGACTAGAATAGATTTACATTGTTCAATGTTCTAAACTCACTTTGGTTTCTCATCCAGCATCTCTGTATAGTATGTGTATTCACTCTCTGTCCTACACGGCTTGTTGGAGCTCCTGCCCCGTCCCCCCGTCCCCCCCCCGTCCCTGTGAGCCCAGTGTGCTCTGATTGGTCGGGATGTTGCGAGGCTCGTTGCTGCGAGGGGCGGACAGGTTTCCGGGTCGGCGATACAGCGAGAACAAGCGAAACTCATCCTGAGCACAAAGACACTCACAGCCGAAGCAAAAACAATAAGTGTGTCTTGATATTGAGTCAGAAAAAGGTTTGTAACGCTGTGAGAATGGGTCTGCTGCAGAGAGCATTTCTCCACCATCCCAACTCGTCTATTACCAAACAGGGAGCTCTATGAAAGTCAATGGGACTCCCTGATAGTTAGCCAAGGGATCCTGGTGAGTGAGGGGCTCCGCGGATTGGTCCATTTGGGCCAATCCGGTAATTTGTTGTTGATGTGGGTGTTCACACGTCACAGAACCCAGGAAGCTAACAATGGAAACAGAGAAATGTCCAACGAGGCGTTCTGGGGCAGCATAGACAGGTCTTCTCTGTGTTAGAGTTTTACTCCCTACAGGGTGTACTTTGAGGGTTTTGACTCTGCAGACCGTTCACATGCAGAACAACCTTCATGACACACAAGGGGACGGGTAATAACCGGAAAAGCATGACATGGGACCTTTAAGATAAGAATAATTGAAAAATGTCATCCTGAGTTGGATTAAATATAAGTAAATAAACTAATAAATAACTTGACTCAAAAAACTTAATCAAAAGAATGTTTTTTGCTTAGAATCTGCCAAAAACCACAACAGATATTTTACATTTTATAACAAATCCTGCATCTAAAAATCTAGATACAGTATGAATCTACAATAAATGTCTTCTGCTGAACCCTGATACATTTTGTTGGGGTTATTTAATATTTTTAGAGAAATGTCAACTACCTCATAAATACTGGATACAGCAAATACTTTTTTATTTCCAAAAATATGCAGCATCTAGATGTTGTTAGGTACTGACTGAAAAACCACAAATTGAAAACCAATACAACAGCGCCCCCTGTGTTCCCAAAATATAGTGGATGTGTGGAGTTCAGTCGTTGTTTGGTGTGTAAAAGTTGTAGTTTGTGTTTATTTTCAAAGCACCAGACTACATTTAACATTTCACCAAATTACCTTCAGAAATTACTCACTTACTTTTTCTGATTTAATCACATTTGTCACCTTAAATGTATACTTTTTGGTCTGTTTTGACCTGTGTGTGTGTGTGTGTGTGTGTGTGTGTGTGTGTGTGTGTGTGTGTGTGTGTGTGTGTGTGTGTGTGTGTGTGTGTGTGTGTGTGTGTAGGTGGGATGCAGGACTATAACTACGTGTGGGCTCAGTGCTTGGAGTTGACTCTGGAAGTTTCCTGCTGCAAGTTTCCTCCACAAAATCAACTTCCTGCTCTGTGGGCAGACAACAGGAAGTCACTGCTTGCTTTTATTATGCAGATTCACCTGGGTTAGTACCTGTCTGTCTGTCTGTCTGTCTGTCTGTCTGTCTGTCTGTCTGTCTGTCTGTCTGTCTGTCTGTCTGTCTGTCTGTCTGTCTGTCTGTCTGTCTGTCTGTCTGTCTATCTATCTATCTGTCCGTCAGTCGAACTGAACACTGACCATAATGAACCAAGATCAATACTTACCTTATGCTGTGTGTGTGTGTGTGTGTGTGTGTGTGTGTGTGTGTGTGTGTGTGTGTGTGTGTTCAGGGGTCAAAGGTCGTGTGTTTGATGGCTCCGGGGTGCCTGTGCAGAATGCGGTGGTGGAGGTCAAAGGTCGCAGCAACATGTGTCCGTTCAGAACCGACAAACACGGAGAATACTACAGACTGCTGCTGCCTGGAAAATACGTGTTCAAGGTACACACACACACACACACACACACACCACACACACACACACACACACACACACACACACACACACACACACACACACACCACACCACACACACACACACACACACACACACACACACACACACACACACACACACACACACACACACACACACACACACACACACACACACACACACACACACACACACACACACACACACACACACACCACACACACACACACACACACACACACACACACACACACACCACACACACACACACACACACACACACACACACACACACACACACACACGCACAGAGAAGGCAGTAATCCTCTAACTATTATCTTGTTTTCTTTGACAGGTGACGTACCCCGGTCACAAGGTTTTGACGGAGACTCTGAACGTCCCTCATGGACCCGATCAATACTCCGCCATGAAGCACGACTTCATGTTACGCCAAATCCCTGCTACGACTGTTAGCCCCCAGACTAACCCCACCAAAGCTAACAGCACCGAAGCTAACCTGACCCCCAGCTGTAACCACACTTTAAACCTGGAAGCAGGCGCCTCCAGGAGCTCGTGGACGGGACTTTGTGTGACGCTCGGCCTGGTGGCGGTGCTACTATCGCTAGTTAGCTGAAATGCTAAGTGCTCGGTGTTGTGGTGGAAACTTTTGAAGCAATGTAGACGAAACTCAGAGAGACACGGAGAGAGCTGGAAACTTTGATGGTTTATTTGGAGCTTTGGCCGGAGAATTCAGAAGACGTTTGCTGAAGGTCTCTACCCCAGACCCATGTATTTAGTTCTGAGAGAATAATCAACAGGCAGGAACAGGGAGACAAAACACTGAGAGCACAGCAGCCCAAGGTTGAGGCCTGGATCCTATTGCAATATATTAAATGGTAAATGGAATGTACTTATAAATCTCTTTATCAGGTTCGACCCCTCAAAGCCCTTTACATACTACGAGTCATTCATCCATCACACCCCATTCACGCAGAGCAGCACCACTTGCCCGAGGGAAGCTAACACTCTCACACACTCATACACACACATACTGGGGAATCTCCCTTAGCTCCAGTGGCGAAAGTGACAGTGAGTTTTGTCGCTCTCGCTTTCTGTAATTAACAAGGACACATCCACATGTTGACTGCAGGGGATCGAACCAACAACCTACTTGTTGAAAGACGACCGCACTCCCTATAGATAATGTAATATAACTACTGCTGCAAAAGGGCAGAACAAACTGATGAACTGGGTCAAAGTTATGGGCCTAGGAGAATATTTCCCCAACAGGTGTGACGGACACAGGTTTGAACCCTCAACCTGCGAGAGGAACAAGAAGAACATGTGGCCCTGCGGAGGATTACTGAAGGTTTAACACAGAAGTTTTCTAATTGGAGGGCGAGCAAGTTGGGGTTAAAAGTACGGAAGAAAGCTCACATGCATGAGGTCAGACAAGGTGGTGCTGGTGGAAGCTTTGGGACGGGGCAGCGATACTTGCAGAGCTCAGCCAGGTTTTCCATCCAGATGTGATGCAAATTTAAAGTGAAGGTCGAGGTAATTTTCAAAACAAAATGCGATTAGAGACGTCTTCCCGAGGATGAGGGCCACATGTGAAGATTTCTCTGAGATCTGGCCAAAAGTGAATAGATGTTTCATGTTCGAAGATTAAAGTCGATAGAAATAGGTGAGAATTCCGAGATAAGAGATAAAATTCAGAGAAAAAAGTCAGAATTCTCCGGAAAAAAGTCAGAATTCAGAGAAAAAAGTCAGAATTCTCCGGAAAAAAGTCAGAATTCAGAGAAAAAAGTCAGAATTCAGAGAAAAAAGTCAGAATTCTCCGGAAAAAAGTCAGAATTCAGAGAAAAAATGTCAGAATTCAGAGAAAAAAGTCAGAATTCAGAGAAAAAAGTCAGGATTCTCAGAACTCTGGAAATGTTCACGTGTGTCCCTTATCCTCTCCCGTAGAAATACACTCACCAAAGAGTTTGTTTTGGACTCTTCGGCTAAAAGAATCTGCGCTTAATTCGATTTTTTTTTTTAAGTAATTCATTTTTCGACCAAATGTCATAATCTCCGATGCTTGAGTGGCGAGCATCGTTCATGGAGGCTTAACATTAATTAATCATTTTCAAAAAGCCTGAATTAACTACTAATACTAAAGAGCTGTACACGTGAGAAATATATATTTTAACTTTGCATATCTAGGAATATATTGTATGTATTATAACAACACCAATCCAGCCCCATTTTAAGGCCGGGAAGAACTTCATAACAGTCACATATAATGGACTCGTTCCAGCGTCATAGAGACACAATCTGCGGGTACAAACATGTTTCTAACCGGGAGATAATTGAATTTAAATGGATAATAGGAGGCGAAATTACAGCCTTTATAATCTTGAGTTGTGAGGTCGTGATGAGGCTCATTAACCGAGGAAAATATAGGCCGTGTAATTTCATACGTGAGGAGGAGGAGGAGCACTTTAAAATTAGCGCTTGCAGGGACTGTTTTTAGACCACAGGAAAAGCACCTCACGAAGCTATTAATCATCAAGCTGAACTCAGTGAGGTGCGTTTGATTTATGACTCCACGGTTTACACAGAGTCATCAGACCTGTTCATACAAGCGTTTCATTATTCCTGCATAGCTCGTGTTTTTTAAGGAGGGTTGCGATTAATCTGAGGGGCTTGAAAAAGTAGGAAATAAGAACAAATCACATTTTATTTACACAAATTATCACTTTTCTCTATTTTGTCTGGCTTTGTTGTGAAATGTTACTCATTTTATCTTGAAATCGTCCATTAATCTGCTTAGTTGTTTTTGGAAAGACCATGCAGAATTTGCTTGAAAATATTGACATTTTAAAGTTTTATTTAATAGAAAAGTCAATAAATCATAGTTTTCTCCACGTTTGTAGGTGCTTTGCAAAAAGGAGCTGCTAACGGCTAATTCTGCGTACTTCTATTGTGCCAATTTCCTCAAAATGTTAACAAATATAGTCTACAAATACATAACAATCTCCAAACAAATCATCATAACTATTATTATGCTTTCTTTATTGTGAGTTATACATTAACTATTGTTGATTCTGACTAAACGTCCACAAATCTGCTTAGAAATCGTATATTAAAGAAAATAACTTGTTGACAAAAATCACATTTTTAGTTGTTTTTCCGTGTAAAAGTGATCCCATAAAAGATGTCTGTACATTTATGGATGCAATGCTAACACTAGCTACTATTAGCTAATTCGGCAATCTTTATTATACCAATTTGTCAAAAATGTTAACACAATAGGCTAACATAATGGTTGTATCCCACTTCTTACTCCATGAACTACCTATACTTCCTGTTTACTGCCT
>NC_136908.1:62527277-62569046 GCF_949606895.1 Notothenia rossii | reverse complement strand
CAGTGTTCAGGTAGACTGACAGAGAGACAGAGACAGATAGATAGATTTTAAATTGAAAATATTTTAATTAAACTTGTTTCCAAATGTGTAATGGGCAGCTATATACGTTACTAGGTTGGAATATGTCAATAAATACTATACTGGTAATTATATATTTATAATTTTTACAAATATCTTAAAGAAAATGTACCTTGTCAGTGAAGCCTTCTGTGATTGGCTCCTGAGTTTCGGCGACAACGCTCACAGAACCCTCAAGGAGACTCTCGTTGCCGAGGCGATCCTCCTGGTTCTGCCCCTCTTCCTCCAGCTGTGATTGGCCGAGAGGGTCGGAGGAGGCGGAGTCAGATGTGACCGTTTGGATGATGACACCGTCGCTAGAACAGAGGCCGTCAGTCTGAGGAGGAAACACAGAAAATGATCAAAATAACATAAAATAGTCCCATAAAAAATACTTATTATGTATTATTACTTATATTATCAGTGCTGGAAGAAGTATTCAGGTCATTCACTTAGGTATTGTATTTATAAACAAATAAAATGTAGTAAAAGTTGAAGGATTATTTGAATTATTTGAAGTATTAAAGTAACGTGGTATGACAGGAAAGTTAAATCTGGTATATTCCTTTTAATGCCACCTTATTTATATTCATGTGTGTTAAATTAGAAAGGACAAAGTATCTTTTCCCTCCCCCAATATATTGAGGTGAATTCCTTGTGTTTAGAGAGAGAGGTGAGAAGGGGACACCATATTTGGAGATAGTGCCAGACGCTGGAATGCTTCCCTCGTAAAAAATGGGTGTGCGTGACACAATCTTGTAGCAGATGTGTATGTGTTTTCATTGAAGTAAATATAAGAGCTACATGATTACTGGTCAACTATACCTCTGTTCTTATTCTTTCATGTGTGGGTACTAAATGGCTACAAACATTGTGGAGAAATTAGCTTAAACATCTTTTATTACTCGATATGAAATGGAAGCAGTTTTATGACAGGGACGAGAGAGCTGGAGGAGGGTAGCACATTCAGAAGAGGTTCAGCATGTCAATTGTCAGGGGAATCGACTTGTTTTCAATAGAGGTGTGTGGTTAGTTACTTTGTGTTAATAATAGCAGTATGTGTAAAGGAAGCTGGAAATATACAATGTGAAACCTTTTATTTGAAGTAAAGATGTGAACAATAGCTCAAACAAATGGAAGGGCTATAGGACTAATAAGGGTGTTCTCCATAGGTAAGCCTGTGTGAAGTTTGACTATTTGAAAAGCATCTCTAATACTGCTTAAGAGCATAGGTAATGTGTTCCTCGTTATTATTGATATGAAAGTAATTAACATGTATTACGTATATTTAGCCAACTATAACAACTATATCTTAAAACATACTTTTAACTTGTGTGTGGTAACCTGAAGGGGGGAAGATGGACTCAGGGACCAAGGGCCATAAAGGGGATGTGTGTGTGCTGGCTACAAGATGTGAAATAAGATAAGGAAACTTGTTGTTGAGAGCAAGTTCGTACCAGACACCAAAAGGTGTCTGGTCTTCGTCAAACTGAATGAGACTTTTGTTTCCGGGTTTCTTCTGCTGTGTCGCACTGATTGGGTGCGACAGGCCATGTGTTCGTCTCTGCCAATAAGATGACCTCTGGGGGAAAGCACGTACACCTCCTCCTCCTGTGTTTTCGTATGAAAGCCTGTGTTTTCCTTTGGTTCGCGCTCTTGTTTTTCACCAGCCGTTCCTGAGACCTGTCTCACACGTGGGGTAGAACCTGAGCCCGGAGTACTCTGCAGAGTGCTTCGTGATTTCTTTGTATTTTGTATCGTTACTGTATATCATTAAAAGCAGGATTATTGTTTAACTTGTATTCTGGTGTTTCTTAATCCCTCCCTTTTCCCGAATTCACCTAGCTTGTCAAACGACACGCGGAGACGAGGTTGGTTTGCAACATCTTCCAAATCTCCAACAAGTGGTGACCCGACGTTTCTGAGTGGGGTGTTTTCGGGGAAGAGACCACCAGCGGCAAGCGGACGAATGGTCCGGAGAAGAGGCCTAGAATAATCTCTGACAACTAAAACGAGGATCCTTCAATTGAAAGGTGAGCAGACAAGCCTGTTTCTATCGAAGGTCTGTAATTGGCTAAACTAAATTTTAGAGTTGTCAGAGACATATTCCGGTGTCATAGTTGTTGCGGTGGAATATACAAATACATATTTTAGATAGGTAGGAAAGTTATATAACATAAAAGTGAATCAACGAGGTATGTAAGACGAAGGTGAAAGGCCCCGTACTTTTTTCAGAAAGGAGACGGCTGAAGACTCGTTGGGGGACGTCCAGTGACCGTTTTCAGACGGCATCCAGGAGACGAATCTGAATAACAATTCTTAGGTTCATAGGAATCGAAGTTGAGTTATAAGTAAAATCCAAAGGAGAGTAACGCAACCTTCAAAAAGCAATTTTGAAGTGACCGGACCTCATTAATCCTTTGTTCTGTGGGGGTTGAATCTGTGAACATTTACTGGTAACAAGGACAGTAAGTCAGATCAATAGATATGAAGTCTGTGAATATTGACTGGTAACAGAAACAGCCTAAGTCAGATGAATAGATACGAAGTCATAATGAAGGGAAAATTTTAACGAGAGGAGCGTGAGTTGAGAGCTTACGAGGACAGTGGGTTAAAAACAAAAAAAATTGAATAAAAGGATAGCAGAAGTGTTAATTGTTGAAAGAAGCCCCCTTTTCCAAAGGAGAGGCTGAGAGCTACAGCAGGGGAGAGAGAAGGGGGTGTCAGTATTTGTCTGTGAGAGTTCCCCCCCACCCTTTTTCCTCTCGAGAGCAGCAGCAGCAGCCCGGAGTGTGTCTGCTTGCTTTTTCCCTAGTGATCTGAAGTTGGAGTGAAATACATAGAAAATGAACAGATCAAGGTGTGATTTGAAGTGGAAGATATATTGAAATAAATAAGAAACAATGATTTGCTGCTATTTAAATATAGTCTTTGAGAACTGATTGATACCGTTGCATTGCGTTGTGAATTTCATGGTATTTGTCATTAACTAAGGATTGTACTTAATTATATTCCAAGGGGAAAATTATATTAAATACAGGAACAAAAGAGTAGAAAGTAAAGAGAAGATTTTTGTAAGTTCGTCAGAGGGAATCTGTTAATGTTTAAGCATGACAGAGGTCATGCACGAGGTTTTGCTCCAGCCATCTCACACGGTTACAAAAAGGGGTGATTTATGAGAAACTTGTGGTCAGGAGAAATGAGATGTTTTGGAGAGTAGACAGAGAGAGAGAGAACAGTAAGGTTGTTGCTAAAATATAGAGAGTAAAAGTTATATAAAGTTAACTACTATTCGGGAGAATGTCATATTGTTGAATGAGTAACCTAAAATAAGTGAAGATGGTGAAATAGTTTGATTAAGGATACAACCGGTAACTACTGATTAAATACACAGTGATGGTGTACATGAACATTGAGAGTAGATTAAGTTGTTTTGTTCTTCATGCTTTTCACCAGAAGTCATTTGAATTGTTATTATTTTTAAGTAGTGTTGTTTTGTGTTATATTTCTAGACTATAATGTACCCACATGCATGTGGTTTCTTTGTCCTAGTTCATTTTAAAGTCAGCCGCCTCATGGCTAAATCTATTTGACCCCATGAGGTCAAGAGTCATTCTGTTAGACCACCATCTTGTGAAAGACAAATCATTGTTCTTTTGTCACATTTTGAATTAGAAAAGAGTTCATTTTGCTAGATCAATTTATCTATAAATGTTGTAGTGGGAGTTTTGTGTTTGCTAACATTTTTAGGAACGACAACACCAGGAGATGAGTAAACTCAAGAATCCGTGGAGTGTAAATACATTGAGAAAAACACATTTTTATACTCTAACTTTTTGCACATCATAGACAAGGTATTTAGACAATATAAATAAATATTCACCAAAAGTAATAAGTAAAATGGAAAGTAGACATAGGCCTACACTTGAGTCAAATGATATTACTGTGATCTGATCAGTGTGCTCTGCAGGTTTACTATTGTTTTAAGTAACAGTGGGATTTAAAATATTGGAGAAAGTATGGAGATGTTCTTTCGTAGTGTGTGAAATATGTGATGCTTGAAACAGGTATTTCAATTTATGGAAGAAAATGGTTTCCTGAAAGAGTCAGGTTGGGTAGATATGTAACAATGGATGAAACAATTTATAGAGGGAGTTTTTGTAATATCATTAGTAGACATTAATGGTGTTGTTTAGATGGCATTTAGAAACTAAGACAGATAGTATGATTAGAAAGAGACAGAGTGGAAAGGGTTGGATTGATTCAATCTCAGTGTGCTAGATTTCTTATGGATAAGGCGTCCCGGGACCTGGACTCCCCCTCTGAGTTAGAAAGGCTACGACCCCGTCCCTCCAAGCAGACAAAAGACCCAACCCAAAAGGAGGCTCCTCCTTCTCCATCAAACAGACAGAGAACCGGAGCTGAACCGTCTCCACCTGAGGCATCCAGAACCAAACCGCTTGCTGACATACAGAAATACTCTCATCAGTCCCTCAGACAGGGCATGAAGCTGAGCCACGAGATTTGGCACAGGAGCAGAGTGGGGGACATGAGAGCAGAATCCGCCCTCCATGAAGCAGCAGAGAGACTGTAAAGGGGAGATGAAATGCAAAGCAGTGCAAAGAACAGTGGCATGATGTGGGCTGCAGATGTGACTGGGCCAAAGGCTGCCTAAAAGAGTTACAGCGGATGGGTTCAAGAGCTGATGGACTGAAGAGAAGACAGAATCAGAGGAGTTGGCATGGTCGATTTGAAGTGAGGAGGTCGGGGTCACGGCTTGAGACAACCAGGGGAGGAGAAAAGGAGAACGGGAATGAGTGAGTTTACACATAAGCACACTTATTCACAAAACGCACATAGAAGACACCACATTTAAAGAACTTGAATTGACTTGATAAATAAGTAAAGATAAAAAGAGGTATTAACCATGAATTAATCGATTGGTAAATTCAAAATAGCAGTAAAGAGGAAACTATTAATGTCAAATGAGAAAATCATCCTAAAAACACACTGAGGGTTAAAGGGGGAGACATGAGGGAAATATGCACTACACTTTAAGCAGGGGGTGTTTTGGAGTAGCACAGTGTAGAACCATATTCTTCAATCTTTCCATCATATTAATAAATCATTCTTCAAGAGACTTTTATTCATGTGTGAATAAAGCAGTGATTTCATTTGTTACAATATTGATTTCACCATTGTGGCATAGTTATTACCATAGGAGGGCTTTAGGATGGAAACTGTTTTTAATCCTTGATAAAGTAAAGGGTGATGGTTGCATGTTCGGACACCCAAGGTTCCACACACTGCTAAAGAGTTTAACATTGTTTTTAAGTAGACCAGAATTGAAGATAAATGAGTATAATGAGCTATGAAATGCAGAGCTACACAGATCCTAGTAATGTTTTGACTTAAGATAATAGTTATGTACACAAGTTTCTGAATTAGATTTCTTAGACATTTTAATACTACTTAGTTGTAAATAAATTGCAGTAGTAGTAGTACTATTATGAAGTGAGTTTTGTACCAAGTTGCAGGAAATGTGGGAAGCAGCCGTCCCGATGACAAGTTAGAGATATCTGACTTAAGGTGGTAATCGTGAATTGATAAATGATGGCGCTCCATATATGACTGATTTTTGTAGACAGAGGATACTGGCCTATGCTGAAATATCAAAGTCTCTGCAGAGCACGACACATGGCCAATGAATCTGAGACCGAATGACCTTTGACCCTGACTGACAGTGTGACTTGAGAAAAGCACTATCAATGACTGACTCTGGGGCTGACCAAACTTGACTTTACAACCTGACAGTGTGGGTGTGAATGAATTTCTGCATGTGATCAGTGTAACTGCATGATTCTAAAACAATAACTAACCGAGCATGTCTTTGGACTAATACATTATTTTGGAGCTCCATGGGAAACACAGGTTTCCTACAATTCCACACATTTGGAAAAATGCACATGTGACCCGTTTCTAATTCCCACAGGAGTTGGCGGTTTGCAAATGTAAAACTCAAACTAAAATCTAAAGATTCTGTTTCTTTTAGGACTGCCAGCTGGAAATGAACACTTATTTTCCCTGGAGTGTTTACTGTGAAAGATGATGGATATACTTTTGTGAATGATGTTTGGTATTTTCTTGTAACCACTGGTTACCTGAAGGTTTTCTTCCCATACAGGATTTTATTACACATGTTTACATGTGTAAAAAGGGGGAGTGTGGGATATTTTCATTTAGGGACTGGAAGAAACCTGCCGCCCCAACTCAGATGTTCAATCTGACCATTGATTGACAGTTTTAGATTTAACCTGCTCCATATCTGGGGATAAGATACTGTTTGATGGATGTTGACATGTTTCTAATATTGATTGAGTTATAACAGGTAACACAGATGCAGAATCAGTGGCCAAGGGGCTACTGAGAGAGGTCATTCCAGAATGAGAATGAGAAGGTGAACTGTGATAATGAAAACAATTTTGTAATATTTCAACAGGTATTAAAGTAACTGAGGTTTGAAATGTAGAAAGAACATATTACAGCTAAGTTAAAACATAGTAATGTAATGAGATAGAATTTAATTTAGACAACATCTTGTAACTAGCCTGGTAAAGAAGTAAAAGCCATAGACTGTTTAGATCATTAGGGGAATGTACATTTAATTTAAAGTCATAATAGAAAGACATTTGATGACAGTATGTTGGATTTCTGTATTCATTTTTCAGCTTGATAATATCCAAGCAGTGACAGGTAGAAGCAGTATCACCAGGAAATTATTCACTTTGTCAGTATCATGATTTTAGTTGTTTTTAATCCATAACATTAGTTTGTTCCATTACCAGAAACATTAGCAGTTCATATTATATTTAGATTTTAAATAGGATCTCAAGGATTTCATTTATAATAACACAGATGCTTGTCAGGAATTCAGAGCTATTGAGATATGTTATTTAGTTCACCTGAAGATGTTGGGGTTTATTTTGTTGACACAGGCCAAGTATTAGAATTCTGAAGCGGCCTACCAACGGTGGGTCAAACACCTGAGGGCCCAGAAGCCGTGAGCGTAGACTTGAGGGGTGGGTATCAGATTTCTCCACACAGGTTGCTGACGCCAAAAGGGGGACCCGAGGAGCAGGAGGCCGACACAGCGGAGTTCGTCAGGCCTACGTGACTCAACCCCAGGCTCTCCGGCCTCTACAGAGTGACCCAGAGGACATCTCATGCCGTCCGCCGAGGAGCAAAGGGGGACATCTGGTACTACTGGAGCCAGTGTGCGGCGAGGAACACTGCGGCTAGGACCTTGGAGGACATCAGGATGGACCTGGCTATCGTCAACGCGGACATCCCTACAGCAGACGACTTGGAAGCAGGCATCAGCGGACTGGAGGAGAAGGACCTCGCGGACATCCCGACAGCAGACGACTTGGAAGGAGGCGTCAGCGGGCTGGGGGACTTCTCGAGGCAGCAGAGGAGTCTACTTCTCTCTGATCAGATTCATCAGTTCCACCTTTGAAGGAAAGGCCGCATCTCCCCCTCCCTATCAGCTGCCCTTGTTGGCGTATTCCGCTGAGGGGGGGGGGGGGGCCCTGATGATTCAACAACACGCAAGGATGCTGCTGTCTGGCACTCAGGCTCTCACTCTGATAGTTTCTTCACTGTCATTGGAGGTTGTTTTCTGTTCTCAAGGGTTTAATGAAGGGGGACAGACACCGTATTAAAGAAGGACAGTAGTTTTGTTTCAAATGTCTTATGTGTGTTGGTCTCGTTAATGCGAGACCAAAAAGGGGGAATTGAAGGATTATTTGAATTATTTGAAGTATTAAAGTAACGTGGTATGACAGGAAAGTTAAATCTGGTATATTCCTTTTAATGCCACCTTATTTATATTCATGTGTGTTAAATTAGAAAGGACAAAGTATCTTTTCCCTCCCCCAATATATTGAGGTGAATTCCTTGTGTTTAGAGAGAGAGGTGAGAAGGGGACACCATATTTGGAGATAGTGCCAGACGCTGGAATGCTTCCCTCGTAAAAAATGGGTGTGCGTGACACAATCTTGTAGCAGATGTGTATGTGTTTTCATTGAAGTAAATATAAGAGCTACATGATTACTGGTCAACTATACCTCTGTTCTTATTCTTTCATGTGTGGGTACTAAATGGCTACAAACATTGTGGAGAAATTAGCTTAAACATCTTTTATTACTCGATATGAAATGGAAGCAGTTTTATGACAGGGACGAGAGAGCTGGAGGAGGGTAGCACATTCAGAAGAGGTTCAGCATGTCAATTGTCAGGGGAATCGACTTGTTTTCAATAGAGGTGTGTGGTTAGTTACTTTGTGTTAATAATAGCAGTATGTGTAAAGGAAGCTGGAAATATACAATGTGAAACCTTTTATTTGAAGTAAAGATGTGAACAATAGCTCAAACAAATGGAAGGGCTATAGGACTAATAAGGGTGTTCTCCATAGGTAAGCCTGTGTGAAGTTTGACTATTTGAAAAGCATCTCTAATACTGCTTAAGAGCATAGGTAATGTGTTCCTCGTTATTATTGATATGAAAGTAATTAACATGTATTACGTATATTTAGCCAACTATAACAACTATATCTTAAAACATACTTTTAACTTGTGTGTGGTAACCTGAAGGGGGGAAGATGGACTCAGGGACCAAGGGCCATAAAGGGGATGTGTGTGTGCTGGCTACAAGATGTGAAATAAGATAAGGAAACTTGTTGTTGAGAGCAAGTTCGTACCAGACACCAAAAGGTGTCTGGTCTTCGTCAAACTGAATGAGACTTTTGTTTCCGGGTTTCTTCTGCTGTGTCGCACTGATTGGGTGCGACAGGCCATGTGTTCGTCTCTGCCAATAAGATGACCTCTGGGGGAAAGCACGTACACCTCCTCCTCCTGTGTTTTCGTATGAAAGCCTGTGTTTTCCTTTGGTTCGCGCTCTTGTTTTTCACCAGCCGTTCCTGAGACCTGTCTCACACGGGTGGTAGAACCTGAGCCCGGAGTACTCTGCAGAGTGCTTCGTGATTTCTTTGTATTTGTATTTTGTATCGTTGCCTTGTATCATTAAAGCCGGATTATTGTTTCACTTGCATTCTGGTGTTTCTTAATCCCTCTCTTTTCCCGAATTCACCTAGCTTGTCAAACGACAAGCGGAGACGAGGTTGGTTTGCAACATCTTCCAAATCTCCAACAAAGTACAACACAATATTTCCCTTTGAAAATTAGTGGAATACTTAAGTACAAGTACCTCAATAGTTACTTTCCGACAATTATACACGTGTTCCTATTTATACGTATTATTACTGACCGACAGGCTGTGCAGGATGATGTGTTCGTGTGATGAGGGGGAGGAGCCTGTCGTCAGGGTAACCGTGCTGTTATTGCCTAAACTCAGGCCCTGATTGGACGTCGTCTGCAGGAAGTAAGTCCCCGGGGTTCCTGTGGGCTGCAGGTGGAACGACTGGAAAACAAATACATACAAAATATAAAAACAGAGCAGTGATGGGGACACTTTTCTTTCATGAACAATTTGCTAAGACTTAAATTACATAGTTATGTCAGATAGCTAGCATCTTATTCCAGACGGCTAGCATCTACTAACAGCAGATTTATCGGTATATTTATTATATGATGTGTGAATTTGTGTTGTGTTTACAGGCATGATCTCAAAGGTCTGCATGGCTCCGGTGATGGTTTCACTATCGTTGGCTGCTGCTGACGAATCTGTAGCTTAACGAGACACAGCAAATAAGTACATCAAAAATAGGAGGGTGTTGTCAGCGTAAAGAGACATTTTTTAGGGATTAAATCTTCCTCTCTTTCTCACCCAGGTGTGTGATCTGTACGGGAATCTGCAGCGCCGCCACAGAGGAGGGGGCGGGGCTTCCACTGCTCTCGTCCAATCGGTTGAATCGGATCTGCAGCGAGGAGGAAGAGGAAGAGGAGGGACTTCCTGATTGTGAAGAAGCGATGAGCTCCCGTAGACCCTTTAGGAGGACTGAGCGCACGCACACACACACACACACACACACACACACACACACACACACACACACACACACACACACACACACACACACACACACACACACACACACACACACACACACACACACACACACAGGTTATTAGAGAGCAATTCTTACATTCATTTTAACGCATTAGTCACATTTATTCTAGTGAAAAATTGCTTTAATTCCAGTGAAATGTATTTTTGTTTCATAATTATGTATATTTTACCACCATTTTTGTGTAATTTCTTATATTTATTCTAGTGCATTTCTAACATAAATGTCAGTGCTGCTGAGCTGCGTGTTGTACCGTTGAAGGGGATCTCCTTGTGGTTGGACACTTGTCTCTTGATGCTCCACCACTTGGATCGAAGCCACTGAGGCGACCGAACGCTGCTCCAGCCGCCGGCCAGATCCTCCCACTTTATCTCGTTCTCCTCCTCCACCTGCAGCTCCAATATCCTGGAACACACAGTTTATAACTCATATTGTCATAGAAAGGTTTTCATACCATTTTCAAGGCATTTTTCTTACATTTTCAACATAATTTTGCAATTTTTTAATATATTTTTGGGGTGTTATTTTGGGCATTTTTTAACGTATTTGTCCTGATTTTACACGTGTAGATGTTACATCACATGTTACTTGACACGACGACATGCAGTGGGGTTTGAACCTGTACCTGTTGAACACTGCACCACACGCCTCCCATGTTCAAGGTTATACTCATTTTGAGTCCTATTTATATACTTGATGGCTGGTTTAAATCAGCAGCAATGCATCATATTCTTTAAGATCATCATATTAGTTTTTTTATACAATTTTTACTTGTTCTTACGGAAATCTTTCGTGGGATTTTTCAAATAAATCCAAATTTTTCAATGTATTTTCTCAACATTTTCCAACAATTTTTATATATTTCTTTGGAACGTTTAGAGACATATTCAGACATTAGTTTATACATTTTTCAGGATTTTTTTCTAGGTATTGTTCAGACTTTATTCTATGTTGCTATCCTGTGAGAAGCGCGTTTCTCTGAACAGTATTTTTAGAGTTTCTCAGGACAGCAGCTTGTTCTCACCTTTGTGTCGATGCAGCTGATCAAAGAGGCTTTTTAAAGATGAACAATGCCCTCTCCCATTTTATTCAAATATCTTTTGCTTTTCTACAATTTTAAAGCCGTTACATTTTGGGGTGGATTTGTCTATGATTGGTGTAACTAGCACCCAACTGATGACTCCCATACAGTTATGATTAACTCACCACGTAGACATATTCAGACTCATATTTCTTGGTCAATATTTTAAACATGTTTCAGGTATTTTACAGTGTTTTTAAAGCTTCTCAGAAGAACAGCCTGTTTTCAGCTTTGTGTCGATACAGCGGATCAAAGCGGCTTTTTATTTTTTTGTACAAGTCTTTTTATTTCATTATAGTGTACAATAATCGATGCCATTTCATATATTGTAATATCACAGTACACTCACTACACTCCCCCCTCCCTCCCTCCACCCGCACATGCCCACACTGACGAAACCAAAAACATTTATATAAAAAAAAGAAAAATGCTTCTCAACATATCAAAGCGGCTTTTTAAAAACTTAATTTATTTTAAAGATAAGCAGAATCTCCTCTCCACGTAGAGTAAAGACCGCTCTGGTTACCTGCGTATGAGGTTGACGTCGTCCTCCTTCATCCACTCCGTCCCGCCGCTGTGTTTCCAGTTCAGGTAGTTTAACCACTTCGACCGACACTGTTTTTCGGACCTCGTTCGCACAAGATCGGCCACCGTTGCCCAGGAAACGCCTCCCGTCACCGCCAAGCCCGGCTTCACGCCCGACATCTCGTACACGACCTCAGCGAGCCGCCGCTCCTCCTCCTCCGTCCATTTACCTGAGGAAAAAAAACGAATTAAGTTTAACCAAGACAAGATGCAGAGGCTTTGGTTCGGACAGTTTTGGAAACCAAAGTGGTGAATTTACGAGAAAAGTAAGGGGGAGATCATTTGAATATTTTATAAAGTTTGGAAGTCATAATTATGCAGCAAAATTGCAGTTCAATTTATTTAAAAATAAACAGATTTCTTAATAAAATTCGGATATTTTAAGGAAGAAATCTATGGAGAAAAGAAAAAAAAGTTCCTACATTTAAAAAACACTCTTTATACTTTCTTTATAGTCTCAGAATATCAAAGTCGTGAACTTACGAGGAGATTATTTGAATATTTTATAAAGTTTGGAAGTCATAATTATGAAGCAAAAACACAACAAAAATAAATTAGAATAAAATAAAAAAACTGAGATTTTATAGGTGCTTTCACACCAAGTACTTTTCCCAGGAATAGTTCCCGGACCTTAGTTCCCCGGAAATCTTTAATTCCTGAACTATCTAGCAGATCGCGTTCACACCGGAATAACCCGAAGTCCCCGGAGTTGGGGACTGGCTTCAGTAGAAGCTGCTGGGACTCTACTGAAGCCTTCCGAGTAAATCGCCGACACCTCCTCATCTCCACCGCTCCCATGTTTTCTTTTGTGTTGCCATAAGTTACTCTCTCTCCGTTTGTGCTCTGGGCTAATGCTAATGCTAATAATGCTAATGCAAGCAAATAAAATGGCGGCTTCACAAATCTTTTCGGAGTTTTACGGGGGGTGGTTTGCAATTCGCCCAGCCAATCAGAAATTGGAACCTTCTTCTCCCCAGGAAAGTCCCTAGGCTAGCAGGGACTGAAAAGGGGGTGAAAAGGTTCGCAAAAAAAAGTTCTAGAAAAATCCCAGGAACTATCGGAACTATTCCTGGGAAAAGTACTCCGGTGTGAAAGCGCCTAGTGTCGAAAAGAAATTCGCAAAAAAAAAAAAAAAAATACTTTTGAACTTGTTTTTTTTTTGGAAATGTATTTCTTTAGTCTCAGAATATCAAAGTCGTGAATTTACGTAAACAATTATTAGAAAAGAATCAGAACATTTATAAAGTTTGGAAGTCATAATTATGCGGAAAACAAGACAACAAAAACGTTTTTCCTGAAATGTGGATATAATAGGATTAAATCTATACACATCTGGCCATCTCCATGTATGTGGGTGTTCCCAAAATAAATTAGTTTAATATTAATCTCGATGTAGTGCTAAATGCTGTCGGAGAGCACCGGAACGAACGCCCCGGTATGACGTTATTATTGCTGGCAAAGACCAGGGGTCTCACTGACATTTCAGTTATATCAATACGTGTACAGTGGTCCTAATTTGTTTTAATTGTATCCTGGTTTTAAACTGTGTTAATATGTTTTGGATGCATATTGTTCTATTATTTGTTCAGGCTGTTACATACAATTAGCCACTGTTGCCACCTATATTAGGCTATATTATATTATATTAATATTTGTAAAGCGGTCCTAATTGTTTGTTTTAATTGTATCCTGGTTTTAAACGTTGTTAATATGTTTTGGATGCATATTGGTATTTCTTCAGGCTGTTAAATACAATTAGCGTCTGTTGCCACCTGCTGGTGAGTAAATATTCAAATCAGTTAAAATTGACAACCGGTCCGAACATTTTTTTTTAATGTATCTGCCGGTCCTTGGCACAATAAAGGTTGGGAACCCCTGAGCTAAAGGACTCTCTCAGTGTTCTCTCAGTGGGTCTCAAACGTTTTGGTCACCATTAATGTAAACAATTATTTCCGAGGCACACGTTTATATGATCATTATAGTTATAAAAAAAATAAGAGAATAAATTAAAAACAGGTATGAAATACTATATGACATTAAAAAAAGAATACAGTTTAAAAGGGGAGTGATTAGTAAAATATCCATAAAGAAAAAGTAAACCTGTTTACAATTCTGTTTCATATGGCTGTTGAGAGATGTATCCATAGATCTCTTCATGTTGCTCTCAAAGTGCACCAGATTGATGCTTTGAACTTCAATATTTAAAAATCTTCCCAGGGGAGCATGCCCCCTGAGGTCCACACACCACCTATAAAAATAAGACTTTACTGGCACCGCCACTGAGCCTGACTATTTGTGTTGGGGGGGGTCCCGACTTTTTTTTTTCTCCAAAGGGGGGGCCTGACAGAAAAAGTTTGAGAACCACTGAGTTAACCCAAGCTTGTAATGTATTACTTTATAACCTCAGAGAATATTGAAGTTAATGCTTGTAAAGTCTCGACTTGCGTAAAGAAATGTCCCTGTGAGGGATTTAAAGAGTATGTCTTCTTCTACCTGTTAAAAAAGTTGATTGATTGATTACCTGTGTTGCAGGTGTCCTTCATCAGGCGGCAGCGGTCTTTAACGGACGAGGCGCTGCGACCGAGAGCCGAGCCGATCGTCGCCCAGTCGTTCCCGTGTTTTTCCCTCAGCCTGAACACAGGAAACAGAAACAGAGACTCAGGTAACGTTTGACAATATATGAATGTTTTTATGTTAAAATACGAGATGCAGAGGGTTCACTCACACTCTGAGCTTCTCGATCTCATCGGGAGTATACCTTAGGGAGAGAAACTCAAACGGTTTAATATTCAGCAGGAGTTATTGTTCAGTTTTAGGCATTTTCAGACCAGAATAACCAACTTGTTTTTTAGAAGAAGAATAATTATACTTTTTTATTTTTTATTATTTATGTTATGCGTTGACAAAAATAAGAATAAAAAGCCAATTTAGCACAAAACAGTGTTTGAGAAAAAATAAATAATATATTTGGGAGGAAAAATAATAATAAAAAGACAAAAAAAAAATGTATTCAGCAAAATTATCGACAGAGCCTCAATATGCTGCATATAAATGTGCGATGTCACTGTGTTCCGTAGTGATGTCACTGTGTTCCGTAGTGATGTCACTGTGTTCGTGATGTCATTGTGTTCCTTAGCGATGACACTGTGTACTGTAGAGATGTCACTGTGTTCCTTAGCGATGACACTGTGTTCGTAGTGATGTCACTGTGTTCCTTAGCGATGACACTGTGTTCCGTAGTGATGTCACTGTGTTCGTGATGTCATTGTGTTCCTTAGCGATGACACTGTGTACTGTAGAGATTTCACTGTGTTCCTTAGCGATGACACTGTGTTCCGTAGTGACGTCACTGTGTTCGTGATGTCATTGTGTTCCTTAGCGATGACACTGTGTACTGTAGAGATTTCACTGTGTTCCTTAGCGATGACACTGTGTTCCGTAGTGACGTCACTGTGTTCGTGATGTCATTGTGTTCCTTAGCGATGACACTGTGTACTGTAGAGATGTCATTGTGTTCCTTAGCAATGACACTGTGTACCGTAGAGATGTCACTGTGTTCCTTAGCGATGACACTGTGTTCCGTAGTGATGTCACTGTGTTCCGTAGATATGTCATGGGATGGGTGCCAAGCCCCGGTATTAAAGGGGTTTACACACACGCAGCTGCTACATGCAGTAGCACACACACGGACGGAGGAGATGGCGGAGAGAACGCGCTCCGAGGTGTGGTTAAACTTTAACCGTCTTGATGTGGACAATGCTTGTTACCAAAAGTGCTATAAGAGTTTAGCATGTAAGGGCGGTAACACGAGCAATTTGTCGAAACATTTAGCAAAAGTGCACCACATACCTCATTCACACCAACGCAACTCCGGTTCAAAATCCGTGCTAGAGCTTTTCAGGTTCAGAACCGGTTCTTCGGTTTAGCTCCGGCTCTTTTCACACCGCCCAGAGTCCGACTGGTGCTGCGTCATTGCGTCATCGTTTGCGTCATGACGTAACCGTTTGCGTGCCTGCTTCATAAAGCCAAACCGTGCGGAAACCCCTCACAGCTGACAACGACAACAACAACAATGGCCGATTGTGCTCCAGCTTCCTCTGTACCTCTTCTGAAGACCAGATTCCCAGCAGGTAGCTGGTCTCTTCAGTGGACCACTGCTGCTTGTTAAGTTTCTCCATCGTTGTGTACAAACTGGATAAAACGCCGGCTTTTTGTTGTTGTTCAGGAGTTGATCCTGCCCCTGCCCCTGCCCCTGCCCCCGCCCCCGCCTCGACGTAAGCGTGACGTATGCGGTGCTTTTGATCTGGCCGGACAATTTTTTGGTGCTCGAAATGAACCGGAGTCCGGAGCTAAGAGGCTGCTCCGCTGCGGTGTGAACAGGAAAACCCGGTGCTTTTCAAGCTCCAGCTCCGAACCGGCCCTGAAATACTGTTGGTGTGAATGAGGTAACATTCAGACGGAGGAATGCACCGGGTTGGACTGTCTTTCTAGTAGCTCTGTAGCCCCATCCACGAGTAACGTTTCCACGTCAGGTGTTATGTACGCTAGCAGCAACACACAGAGTTAACTCAATTATTCAAACATGGGTTAATTATTAGAGGTAAGAGTTATTTATTTTGTTAAAGTTTCAGCTATTCTGTTTACAGTTCTGTCATCACATTGTTTAATACGATTTGTTAAAACATTGTTGTTTCTTTTGATGTGAAATATTATTTATTTAATTTAAATAAAAAGCAATGTTAGTTTTGTTCACAATTTGTGAGTTAGTTAGTTTACCTTATTTTTTTCTCCAAAAGAACCGATAAAAGTACCGTTAAAAGACCGGATCGATAAGCGGTATCGATAAAAGTAGTAGTACCGTTAAAACCTTAACGATACCCATCCCTAGTGATGTCACTGTATTCCGTAGAGATGTCACTGTGTTCCGTAGTGATGTCACTTTGTACCATAGAGATGTCACTGTGTTGCTTAGTGATGTCACTGTGTTCCGTAGAGATGTCACTGTGTTCCTTAGTGATGTCACTGTGTTCCGTAGCGATGCCACATTTATTAATAAATACAAATAAGAAGGAAAAACTGTATATTTATGAGAAAAATAAGAAGAATACAAATTGAAGACATTTGAAAAAGAAAAGTAAAAATTCTAATATAAAAGACTATTCCCTAAAAAAGGATAACAAACCAAAAGTCAAAATATTTTTTTTTCAAAACTTTTAAAAGATTTCCCTTAATGCCAACACTTTGCACGAAGAAGATTTAATAATCAAACTCACTTCCCGACGTGGTTCCGGTTGTCGTACATGCGGAGAACTCGTCTGTAAATGGCGAACAGCGGCCGGTTTAACCCGAGCGCCACGGAGCGATAAAAGTCCTTCCTCTCCTCTTTGGACATCTCGAAGATTATCTCTGCAGGATCCTCGATGCCTCGCGCCTGAAACACACACACACACACACACACACACACACACACACACACACACACACACACACACACACACACACACACACACACACACACACACACACACACACACACACACACACACACACACACACACACACACACACACACACACACACACACACACACACACACACACACACACACAGGTTTTATTGTCATGCACAGAAGCTACAGAGTAGAAATGGTAATGACATGCTTCTGACCTGAGCTCCTCTAACAATGCAACATATATAATAAAAAATAGTATAATATTTACAACGTGGGAAATTCAGATTCAGAAAGTGTTAAACCGTACCTTCACGTATCGATCGATGTTGTTCATCAGGATGTCGATCTCCTCTTTCGCCCACATGCCCTGCTTCCACTTGTGACCTGAAGACAGGAAATATTAAAATAAAGACTTAACAAGGATTTATTTACTCGTTATAAAGGAATAACTTTATTATGCATGACCCAATTCTTGTTTAAATTAAGAATACAGTTTAATCAATCTACCAAATAAGAAATTACTATTAAACTAGCTACTGTGTTTGATGTGTGTGTGTGTGTGCGTGCGTGCGTGCGTGCGTGAGTGCGTGCGTGCGTGTGTGTGTGTGTGTTACCTTTGTTAGTCAGTGTGTCTTTGTCTTCCTTGGTAGTGAACCAGGCTTGGCTGACAGGAGACACTTCAGACTTCTGATCAGGACAAGGGCAGTCCTCTTCCTCCTCCTGCAGAATCTACACACACACCACAGACACACAGACACACACACACACACACACACACACACACACCAACACACACATATACATGTTTCTAAGCCTGTGTGAGGACCACGTGTTTCTACAGGGTTTGTGTGGACCACCACTTCCACTGAAGCTGGAATGGTGCAAACAACTAAAGTACCACTAGAAGGGGGAAGAGAGTAAGAATATCACTTCAGATTAGAAGTAAATCCAATGTTTTAATTTTTTTTGGGAAAATAGTTGTTTTTCCGCTGTTGCTAGGCTGTTGCTAGGCTGTTGCTAGGCTGTTGCTAGCCGGAAGTGTGTGTATGTTTCAAAACAGGCAATACAAGTCCAGCCTTTTGCAGCCAAAACTAAGCATCATAAAAACAATTAAATGGCACAATTGTATTAAATACAAATTATAATATTTAAAAGGAAATATTTGTATCATTGAACCTTGAATATTTGTAATTTCACAGACTCAAAGACAACAAATATTTATATGTAGATATTTTCACTTACTCAGGGTTATGTAACTTAAGGGTTGGGTACCGAAACCCGGTGCCATATACGACCGGTACTAACCGAACCGAATGGCAACGGATATTTCTGTGCCTGAGGTGTCGGGTTACACACAACAGAAGCATCACCGCCACACGTCACCTGCGTGCCATCGCCAATTCACAACATTACACTCGCTCTGATAGCTGCAGCTAGGGTACCGTTAGCCCGTATCTACAAACACGGTGAAAATGCCGAAAGCTAAACGGTCTAAAGTGTGGCTCTAATTCAGTCTAAAAGATTCAAACAGCGCGACATGCAGCAAATGTTTGAAAACAATTGCGTGTAAGGGGGGGAACACGTCCAATGTAAAGCAGAGGGATGCACCGTGTTCGACTGCTTGCGTGACCCAGTGCACATCATCCGGCAGGGTGAGCATCCCTGGCCACGGCGATTTGGAGACAATTATTTATTTTTATTTTTTACATGTTACTTGTTAGACGCTTTTATCCAGAGCGACTTACATACTCAATACTGTGGACAATCCCCACAGGAGCAATTAGAGGTGAAGTGTCTCAGGGACACAACGACATGCTGACTGCAGTGGGGTTTGAACCTACTCTCCAGCTACAACAAGGACCCCATTCACCTTGGCAAAGAAGGCCAATTTGACTAAACACAGGGCGGATTAATTACACAGGGCTGTGACCAAATGTGTGGTCAAGGGACTGCATCCTTTTTCCACTGTGGAATCTCCATGGTTCAGCTCCTCTCCTCCCACTCCTCTCTTCCGAGGTGGCGCCAGACTGCTGCTTTTTCATCAGAGGCCTGCGACATCCTTTTACACCTGAAACAGAAATCACAAATGTAAAAGAGGTCGTCCTCACTGTTGGAACAATTATTCAGTCCAGCAAATGTATTTATATTATTTATGGCTGATTGTGCTTTTGAGTGTATGTGCTTGGTGGCAGCTTCTCTAACAACCGTTATCTCTGTCCTCTGTAAGCATCAAAATACACATTTAAACAAAGCTTAAATATAAGTTAGGGCCTTGCTAAAGGGCAGGTCAAGCAGAAATAGACATCTTGACTTCTTAAATGTGTTTCTCTTGTGTCTATTGATATTATGGATATTGAATTTAATCCTGTTGTGAGTACATGAAATGTACCTGCTGTCTCAGCACTCTTTGGCTGCTGCGAGCGTCTCTTGGTGGAGGTCAGAAGGTCGACTTCTTCTACAAGGAGAGAAGAAATCACCTTAGCATTAGCTTTGATTCATCATGCTAACAGATATCAAAGTGTCCCAGCAATAAACTGAAGTGATGTTCATACCTTCTGAATGCTCCATTAGTTCAGCCCTCCTGTTGGACCGCTTTGCATTAGAGGGCCTTTGAGAGAAGAACAGGAAGAGAAATATAAAATATATATATATATAACATACTGTATATTAAATTATAACATTAACTGTTGGTAACTTTGTAACCTACTCAAGTCTGCTTTAACTTACTGAGAGATGGACGAACACTTTACCTCGAGATAAGCCCTGTGTTTCAGAGGTTAGCTTAGCAACTAGCATAGTCATTGAATGTAAAGTTAGCTAAACAACGTAATTCAATTGATTAATATACCAAACACTTTTCTTTAGACTAGCTTAAAACATGAACATTGCCTTACCTTCAATACAATTGGTTAATGATCTCCGGTTCTCTCCCGTTTTACATCTCGTCCTGTCGCTGCTGCATCCGCCTGTTCCGGCAGTAGAGTGTTCCAATGATGCGTTCAACGTCAATACGAGAGTACAATACTAAGATCTACATGGTCCGTTGTAAAACTTGAAATAATTCAAAAATGCCACACGAGGAGGAAGTCGCTCTTCATGAAAATCTTGACAGTATTTAGACATTTTAAAACGATGTTTAATCTTGAAATAATGACTCCAACGTGAGGGACTCCAGCAGTTTTGCAAGTTTAAATAATGTTCCTAATCCTATTCTCAGTGTGTAAACAGGGATAAATCCAAAATAAGAAAAGTCTCAGAGGAACATCTGCCCCTTTCACACCAAAAACCAGCTGCCAAAATTAACATTGGTTCTAGCTCCGTGCTGGTGCTAGAATGGTTCGCAATTGGTTCGTAACTTTGAACCTGTTTGCTTTTCCACTGACAAGAGCCCTGTAGGAGCTACGTCATGACGTCACCGTTTAAGCCGCTACGTATATTGTACATATCATCAACAATGGCAGCCTACTAGGAGCTGACGGAACCGTACTTAATGTTGCTCCTATACTTACGAAGCCAAATTGAATTGAAGAACCACCTATGCACTTTTATACACAAAGTTTATGGCTTATCACTGTTATCCAGAGTGACGTAGTAAACTTTTAGCCACAGTTTTAGCAGCATTGGCCGAAAATGGCAGTGGTACGCCGCTCGTGTCACAGCAGCGTTTTAGCGTACCGTTTACTCACGGGAGCAGCCACTGGAAGTAATAATTCACTCTCTGACTGTCAAACAAGCAACGTCCCCGGATCCATATTCCCAATAAATTCATATTATTGTTCAGTTTAAATGTAGGATTTGGAAACATAGTGCCGAAAAGGGTTTCTGGATAAAGATAGCCACCACAGTAGGTCTCTCTAATCAATAACACTGTTGCATCTACTGTTTTATACCGGCGTATTTTTCACTTTGATCTAACTTGGGTTTTTGCTTGATATCACAACATGTTTAGCCTAAGGATTGATAACAGCTGATAGCCAGTGTTAAATAACAACGGACTAACGGCTTGTGCCGCTGTTTAAGACTGTTACGCCTCGTTTCCACATACGTGTGTACACGGAGGCGCACCAACCGGAAGCCCATTGGCTTCCCGTCTGATGAAAAGACCAGGAGTGGCTGGATCAAGTTAGCTACCTAGCTAGTACCAAGCACGTTAGTTAGCATTACAGCCTTAGCCTTGTCATTTTTATTAGCCTTAACATGAAGTAACATTAAGTAACCCAAAATGTTAAACAGTAAGAGTAGTAGTCATATTTTGTGAACCCTTTGAAGAGTATTGTCACACCGGTGTGATCATTCTATAATACACTGTTTAAGCCCGGATGCCCCCGGTGGAGACATGCTAACGCTAACACTACATTAGCATCGGCAATCTTTTCTACTTCATGCTACACTGAACAAAAATATAAATGCAACACTTTTGTTTTTGCTCCCATTTTTCATGAGATGAACTCAAAGATCTAAAACATTTTCTATATACACAAAATAACCATTTCTCTCAAATATTGTTCACAAATCTGAAAAAACCTGTGATAGTGAGCACTTCTCCTTTGCTGAGATAATCCATCCCACCTCACAGGTGTGGCATATCAAGATGCTGATTAGACAGCATGATTATTGCACAGGTGTGCCTTAGGCTGGCCACAATAAAAGGCCACTCTGAAACGTGCAGCTTTGCTTTATTGGGGGGGTCTGGGGGGGTCCGAAAACCAGTCAGTTTTAACCCTAACCCTAACATGTCACCCATTGAGCATGTTTGGGATGCTCTGGATCGGTGTATACGACAGCGTGTTCCAGTTCCTGCCAATATCCAGCAACTTGGCACAGCCATTGGGGTTAGGAGTGGACCAACATTCCACAGGCTACAATCAACAACCTGATCAACTCTATGCCAAGGAGATGGGTGACATGATAGGGTTAGGGTTTAACCCTTGGGTTTTCGGACCCCCCCAGACCCCCCCAATAAAGCAAAACTGCTCGTTTCAGAGTGGCCTTTTATTGTGGCCAGCCTAAGGCACACCTGTGCAATAATCATGCTGTCTAATCAGCATCTTGATATGCCACACCTGTGAGGTGGGATGGATTATCTCGGCAAAGGAGAAGTGCTCACTATCACAGATTTTTTCAGATTTGTGAACAATATTTGAGAGAAATGGTTATTTTGTGTATATAGAAAATGTTTTAGATCTTTGAGTTCATCTCATGAAAAATGGGAGCAAAAACAAAAGTGTTGCATTTATATTTTTGTTCAGTGTATCTGCACAAATGGTTGACATTGAACATTAAAAAGATCAGGCAGTTCAGGGAGAATCAAAGGAAGGCAGGCAGCTTCGCATGACATTCTTCAGGACGTGTTTCATTGTGTTGATAGTGAGGGTAGTCAATCCCTTTTTTGGCAAGACAATAGTGACGGCCATCTTGGTGACATGTGTTGTTGTGAGGGTCTGCGAGACCGGAGATGTAGTTCATTGAGCGTTTCACACAAACAAATGTGTTACTTCACAGCTTTACGACACATTTACATTTTTTTGACTTGCCAAATTATCTTTTAAATTGACAAACATCATATGTGTAATTCGTGGCACAATTCAAACGGGATCGAAAGATAATCTTTCTCTCTCCATTGACTTCAATACATAATTTTTCCGAAATAAGGTCCCATGGAGCTCCCCCAGAAGGGGAGGGACTTCGCCTCTCTATTCAAAAACTCTAATATTGTTATATTGGGAGCAATCAGTGTCCAGGTTCCAAAAAAATGGTAATGAGGCAGAGCTCATTTGAACTCTTTTGTATAGGACTGCAACTAGAGCATTTTAAGTTATTTCAGCAAATTACTTACTCCAATCAATTGTTTAGAATTTACATCATTTTATTTAAATTTAAACTAATATAGAATTTTTTTTTTTTAAATGTACTTAGTTATATTCCAACTATGTAAGCAATTATATCAGTGTTTTTAGTATTAGTCATTTTTATTAGAGATGTCCCGATCCGATCACGTGATCGGGGATCGGAGCCGATCACGTAATTTTCAAAGGATCGGAATCGGGAGAAAAAAATCGGGGATCGGGATTTTTTTTTTTATATATAAAATATTTGTATTATTTTATTTATTGTTAAAAAACAAAAATGACCATGTTCACGTCTTAAAGTCATCCTGAGGCCTTAGTTTTGGTTTAAAATTACACAACATCATTTATGTGTTGCTTCTTTTGGGCTTGTTTTCATAGACCTGGTTATTTCTCTCAAATCTGGCAACAGAGTGGCCGCAGTGTCTAATAGTAGCAGTAAGCTAACGAGAGGCTACGTTCAGCTGGTGACTCGGGAGTCGGGACAGAGCAAATGTCAGGAGTTTGGAAGTATTATCAAATTGAAAGCGAAGGCAGTGTAACAGCCAGATGCAATGTTTGCAAGGCGGAGGTTCCGCGTTGTGGAAAGAACAGAGCTACGTTCAACACGACCAATCTAATACGCCACCTGAGAAACAAACATCAACAACAACACGACGAGTACACAGCGGCCCCTCAGGTAATGGCACTGAAACAACCGACACTTTCATAGACTTTTAAAAGGAAAGAGAAACTGCCCCAGAACAGTGAAAAGGCCAAAAGAATGACAGAATTACGTTGGATGACCAGCCGTTATCTGTTACCTTGTTTTTCTCTTAATGCATTGCATAAAGATCGGATCGGGAAAAATCGGTATCGGCAGATTGTCAAAATCAAATGATCGGAATCCGATCGGGAGCAAAAAATGGTGATCGGGACATCCCTGCAATGTGCTGCATGTCTCTAGTTTATAGTTTGTTACTCTGCAGCCTTACTGTCATGGTCTCACATGAATGAAATTAGCCAATCAGAAAGACAGTCTATGTCTATGAGGACAGTTTCCGACACACACATTCACACACTTTTCTGAGTTTTCTATGTCTATGAGGACAGTTTCTGAAATTCACACAGAGCGTTCAATTAAACCAAATAAGCTTAACCTAGAATTTTCAAGCATTATGCTTCTGGCCAAAAGGTCCTCACAAAAATAAATGTCCTCACAAGTAAGGTTGTATGTCAGGGGTTGGTCCACACAAGAACAAACCAAGAATAGCAAGACAAACACACACAAACACACACAAACACAAACATACACACAAACACACACACACACTAAGTTGAGAGTGAAGTGATGAACTTGAAAAGGTTTGGTTCATTTAGGATGTAGAAGAAGTTGGTCACCTGAATGTGATCGACTTCTTCATCAGAGAGATCAGCGTCTGCTGTTGCCGTCATCGTCACCTCGAAGCCTTCATCGCTCTCTGACACTGAAGAAGAGGAAGATGTTACAGATACCAGGTAAAACAGTACTTAAAGAGTCCTCTCCTGCTGATGTTCAGGTGTATATCAGTATGTAGTGTCTCTACTTTAAAGAGTCCTCTCCTGCTGATGTTCAGGTGTATATCAGTATGTAGTGTCTCTACTTTAAAGAGTCCTCTCCTGCTGATGTTCAGGTGTATATCAGTATGTAGTGTCTCTACTTTAAAGAGTCCTCTCCTGCTGATGTTCAGGTGTATATCAGTATGTAGTGTCTCTACTTTAAAGAGTCCTCTCCTTCTGATGTTCAGGTGTATATCAGTATGTAGTGTCTCTACTTTAAAGAGTCCTCTCCTGCTGAAGTTCAGGTGTATATCAGTATGTAGTGTCTCTACTTTAAAGAGTCCTCTCCTGCTGATGTTCAGGTGTATATCAGTATGTAGTGTCTCTACTTTAAAGAGTCCTCTCCTTCTGATGTTCAGGTGTATATCAGTATGTAGTGTCTCTACTTTAAAGAGTCCTCTCCTGCTGATGTTCAGGTGTATATCAGTATGTAGTGTCTCTACTTTAAAGAGTCCTCTCCTGCTGATGTTCAGGTGTATATCAGTATGTAGTGTCTCTACTTTAAAGAGTTCTCTCCTGCTGATGTTCAGGTGTATATCAGTATGTAGTGTCTCTACTTTAAAGAGTCCTCTCCTGCTGATGTTCAGGTGTATATCAGTATGTAGTGTCTCTACTTTAAAGAGTCCTCTCCTGCTGATGTTCAGGTGTATATCAGTATGTAGTGTCTCTACTTTAAAGTAGGGGTGCACCGAATGGGAAATTCTTGGCCGAAACCGATACCGAAAATAGGAAACAGTTGGCCGAAAACCGAATGCCGAAAGGCCGAAAATGATTAATAGAAATATATATATATATAATGTATACATTTTTTACCAATGTTGTTCTGCTACCTGATTATGGAAAAATAAATGATTATGGCAAAACTTAACTTAAATAATAATCACAATTATGGGTCCATAAAACATTTATTCAGCACTTTTGAATGCATACAGTACATTCATTCCAAGTCAAGTGCATTTTCTTTTCTCTGTAGGATAACTACAGAGTGCATTCAGAACAAAGCCAAGGTGCTTTAAAACTGCATAAACATCTAGGCCAGGAGGCCTACAACAAACTAGTGTAAATAAAGACTGTAACAGCCAGGCCTTCAACAACAACAAATGCACCTATGAGTGCATGCATACAAATGTGCAAACTGGATAAATCCACATGAATGTAACTTTTTACAAATGAAATTACAATTCAATTTCAAGAATCTGTAAATAAGGCTGTCTGTCCTCATAAGCAAAGTAGTAAACATTGTATAAAGATACATAAAGTGAAAACTGGATACAAAATCCACAATCAATTACAAATTAAATTACAATTTCAAGAATCTGCAAATAAGGTGGTCTGTCCTCATGAGCAATGTAAACAACATAGTATCATTGAGATACCGAAAGTACAATATATTGAACACTGTGCTGCTGTCATTTCCCCCTAATGATAACCTGAGATGGTGAATTATAACTCACAATGAAAATGGTTCAGGAAAGTGGGTATAGAGTAGACATGTAGAACTAGATAAGCTTATGATAAGCCAGCCTTGTCTACTTATTAAGGAAAAGTGGGAGGTTCTTTTTAATGAACAGTAGCTTCTCTGCTTTATCAGCCATAAGTCTGTTCCTCTTCTCATCAAGCACATGAGAGGCAGCGCTGAACAGTCTCTCGCTGTCAGTGCTTGTGATTTGATCTTACTCCGCATATTTGTCCGGGTGTTTTGATTTCAAGTGGTGGAGTAATCCCGAAGTGGTGAAAGTCTTTGCAGTTACACCCCCTCGAGAAATGTCAGCTGAACACGTTTTACAAATCGCAATCCGCGCCTCTTTCTCTGATATTTTTAAATATCTCCAAGCGGCAGACATGTTGGCTGTGAGCCAGCCGCGAGCATGGTCGCGCGCCGTGCTTGTTGTCGCCGCGTTTTGATTACGTCATCACAACAACACTTTAGCTTACCAACGTAACCCTGTTCTCTGACATTCGGTGATATTTTTTCGGTGCTAGAACCCTTTCGGCCGAAAGCCGAAAGGGCCTTTTTAACCATTTTCGGTCGATAATTTTCGGCGGCCGAATATTCGGTGCATCCCTACTTTAAAGAGTTCTCTCCTGCTGATGTTCAGGTGTATCAGTATGTAGTGTCTCTACTTTAAAGAGTCCTCTCCTGCTGATGTTCAGGTGTATATCAGTATGTAGTGTCTCTACTTTAAAGAGTCCTCTCCTGCTGATGTTCAGGTGTATATCAGTATGTAGTGTCTCTACTTTAAAGATTCCTCTCCTGCTGATGTTCAGGTGTATATCAGTATGTAGTGTCTCTACTTTAAAGAGTCCTCTCCTGCTGATGTTCAGGTGTATATCAGTATGTAGTGTCTCTACTTTAAAGAGTCCTCTCCTGCTGATGTTCAGGTGTATATCAGTATGTAGTGTCTCTACTGGGACATGTCTTCATGCTTTAATGTTCAAAAAGCTCTTTATTGTTCTCTGTGCTGCAGCACCATTATTCCCCCTCTGTCTGAAACCAGAGCCCAGTTTGCTCTGATTGGTTAGCTGGCCGGCTCTGTTATGATTGGTCAACAATTTAGAGATTAGCTTAGGTTAGGGTTAGGGTTAGGGGTTAGGCCCCTTAGCCTATCACGTACAATGTGTTGGAGCGCTAGCCAATAGGAGCGTCAAATGATGTCACTATGTTCCGGAACTTTGGATTTCAGCCCTTTTTCAGACCACTGACACAAACCTAGAGAACACACTACAGGAGAGGGAATAAGGCCTCTTTAAATGAACATCTTACACACTGTGTTTGTGAGATAATGTATAAAGTGTTTTTCTCACTGGGTAAAGTGACCACTGAGAATTCAGCAGCGTCCAAGTCGTCCTGTTCTTCTGAAGAGAGACACATCTTCTTCTGAAGGGGCTCCGAGTCCTCGTCTAAACACACACACACACACACACACACACACACACACACACACACACACACACACACACACACACACACACACACACACACACACACACACACACACACACACACACACACACACACACACACACACACACACATTAAATCTTCTGTACTATCAACAATTGTGAATTACAACGTACAGAGTGTACGTGTGTGTGTGTGTGTGTGTGTGTGTGTGTGTGTGTGTGTGTGTGTGTGTGTGTGTGTGTGTGTGTGTGTGTGTGTGTGTGAGTGTGTGTGTGTGTGTGTGTGTGTGTGTGTGTGTGTGCCCACCATCGTGAGGACAGTGCAGGGTGTCTCTGTCCTGGCTGAGTGTGACTGACTTGGCGGTTTCTATCGCTGCAGCTTCCTCCTCCTCTTCCTCGGCTGCTGAGCTCATCCTACACCTGAGAGGAAGGAACATGAAATATATAAAACACAGAGTCATGATAACAGGAAGGGAAGCTCGAGGCTACCGTAGTTCAGGTTTTTAATGTGACGTTAAAAAAAGCAGAAGTCGCAAAAGACAAATATTTTAAATATACCTGAACCAGGGTTTCCGTTAGGATGTTTTCTTGCCGGCCAAGTGTCCGGAAATAATTTATTTTACCGGACAAATTTGAAACTTACCGGTCATGTTTCAATAATAATAAGAAGAATTGTGTCGCAGAGTTTCCGTTAGCAGGTAATTACCGGACTATGACCGGATATGCTGATGTTCGTAACAGATCGAAAAGTTCAATAAATGATTCCACAAACAAAAAACAACATAATTATTACATTCAAAGAAACTACTTCTAGTAGATGAAGTACATTATTCAAAAGTTCACATTAACTTTGGATAATAACACGGGGGAAACGGATTCTCTCTCTCTCTCTCTATCTCTCTGACAGCCCGTGGGCAAACAGTGGGCGGGGCTTCAGGTGATTATGCAGCAGCTGATCTGATCCCTCTCTCTCGTCCGGTTACACTTCACTCGCGTCTATGTCCATATCGATCAGATCCAGCTCTCCTGATCGGCCTTTATAGAGAGCACCGATCAAACTATTTAGAGTGAATATCGGCCGTTAATGACCGGCGGCCGATCGATCGGAGCATCCCTAATTATTACCGCACATTTTGACCGGCAGGTTTTTAATTGACCGGTTTTTAATAAATGTTACCAGCTAAAAAACTGTAATTACCGGGCCAGGCTAACGGAAACCCTGATCTGAACTTCTGCATTTCAGGGTCAATATATTCTTTATATCATGGAATACAACAGGGAGGCGTGTGGCGTAGTGGTCTAGTGCGTTGGCATTGGGATCAGGAGGTCACAGGTTCAAACCCCACTGCAGTCAGCATGTCGTTGTGTCCCTGAGACACTTCACCCTATTCCCTTGTTAAAGCCTTTATTTACATGCTGTAATTCGATGTAATGTGTTATTTATTGTGGCGATAAGATTTTATGTTCTGAGTTAAGCCTAGTAGAAGGTAATGGAAAACAGCTTTAAACTGTATTAAAAGTATTTCAATGTGAGTCCAAGGGAACAACGTACATATGGGACCCTTAAAAAGAATAGTAAAGGTCTTCATTACAGAAAAACAAAAACAATATGAAGTTAACTTGTTTGTTTGTCCTCTCGATTGAATTCATCCCAAACTCATATTTTAATTGATTGCACATCTGCTCAATAACTAAACTCCTGCACCAGTATTTGTGACATTTTACTTTTTTATAAATTAGCATTTGTTTACTCGGGTGACAAATAAAGCAGAAGTTATTTCAGTTAAACAATATGTATAAATATGTGTGCTCGCTATCGCCCTCTACTGTTTTCCAGCTGAATCTGACTGCGAACCAGCAGCATTAACAGGACCGTAGATTTCAGTCATTATTTAGCAAAAATGTGTCATATTTTTGGACAATATGTACGCCGAATTTTAGACTGGACTGTTTATAAAAAGGCTGTATTTAGGGTTTAAGTAAATAATGTATGTTTTGTTAGGAAATCTGCTAAATTGATGTAGAATGTGTCACTTTTTAAAGGGAGTTCGGTGTAAGCTCCCATGCATCTACGTTTTCCACACACACACACACACACACACACACACACACACACACACACACACACACACACACACACACACACACACACACACACACACACACACACACACACACACACACACACACACACACACACACTATCTGTGATGCTAACTTTTAGCAGAAATGTGTGATTTTTTTTGGACAGTATGTACACCGAACTGTATGCTGGATGTATTTTAAATATAATACCTCATTTTTTAATAAATAACACATGTGTTTTAAAGAAATCTGCAAAAACTATGTTAAATGTGTGACTTTTTTTAATGGAGTCTGGTGTAGGCTTCAATGCATCCCTGTTTTAAACACGGGGGTTTAACGCAGCGAACAATGAACTTTGCGTGATTAAAATCATTGTTAATGCACACAATGATTCTAGATGTAATGCATGTATTCAGCTTTGAAGACAGACACAGTATCGTGCTATCTGTGATGCTAACTGTTAGCATCCATCCACCAAGCTTCTAATGAAAGGCTCTCCGGCGCCATGTTGCTGCACAATGTGAAGCAGTGGCGTGTTGTAGTTTTCTCGGTGTTTTGGGGGATTTATTCTGCTTTTTCTGTAGCTTTATTCTCTCTCCGCGCTCCCACCGGCTCCCAGTACCAAACAGAAAGGGATTTTTTGCTTTTGAGTCGTTACTTACTTCCTGTTTTTGGTCCGGGGACTCGCAGAGACCAGGATGAAGCGAAGTGCCAGGATGAAGACGGAGAGGAGCGGGTTGCCAGGTTTGGAGATTATCCGTAAAACTAAACTCTATAACTCTTCACCCTTCACTGAGAACTTCCACACCAACACTATGAGCAATATATCATTACCATCAATACAAAACACTCGCTGCTATATAACATGTGCAATATATTATTATTATCAGAGGTGGGAAGTATTGGAGTACAAATACTTCATTACTGTTCTTAATGTTTCTGGTACCAGTGCTTTACTCCACTACTTATATTTTTGACGTCTTTTTACTTTGACTTCTTACATTTTGAACACAAATACCTGTACTTTCTACTTCTTACACTTTGAACACAAATACCTGTACTTTCTACTTCTTACATGTTGAACCCAAATACCTGTACTTTCTACTTCTTACATGTTGAACACAAATACCTGTACTTTCTACTTCTTACATGTTGAACTCAAATACCTGTACTTTCTACTTCTCTCATTTTCCAAACAGGCTGGTTCCTTTAGTCTGAATGTGTGTTTGGTGGCGTGATCATTATTATTTAGAGTCATTGCGTGCCTATTGATTTGAACACGATCCGTGTATCCATCATTTCCTGCTCTTCTCTAAAGAAGAGGGACCAATGAAAACGTTGTCATGTTGCCGTTGGTCACCATGGAAACATTCATTAGCTAACAATGACATTATTGTTCTATTAATATAAAGGGAGGTCAGGTACTCTTTAAAACAGCTGCTAGTTATGGGTACTTTTTACTGAAGTACATTTCAAAGCCTCTTTACTTTCACTTGAGTAAAGAAGTTTAGTCAGTACTTCTACTTTCACCAGAGTATTTTTAAACACCAGTATCTGTACTTCTACTTGAGTAAATGATGTGTGTACTTTTGCCATCTCTGATTATTATTATTAACAATGTAATATGATAACGTGCAATTACGTATCTGCCAATACATCTTTTTTGCAATACTGTTCATATGTACATTAATGTGACCGTCTGTTTCCTGTAGATATTTAACTGCTCTTTTTACGGCACTGTTAGTCTACAGTTTTACTATTACACTGCTGTGTTTATTGTATTTGTGTAACTCTGGCACAACAGTCTTAGTTCAACAAAAAATTCAGTTTAATATTTAATATTCCATCTGTAACACGGACCACCTGGGACGGTTATAACACGGACCACCGGGGACGGCTGTAACACGGACCACCTGGGACGGTTATAACACGGACCACCTGGGACGGTTGTAACGCGGACCACCTGGGACGGCTGTAACACGGACCACCTGGGACGGTTATAACACGGACCACCTGGGACGGCTGTAACACGGACCACCTGGGACGGTTATAACACGGACCACCTGGGACGGTTGTAACACGGATCACCTGGGACGGTTGTAACATGGCACATTTACAATGATGGCTCATTTGCTCAATGATCAATATTGTTGATTGGTGTGCATTATCCCTGTAAAAATGAACCATAACATACTGTACAGTAAGGTGTGTGCGTGTGTTTACAGTATGCCACATATCAGAAAGAGGAAGACAGACAGGGGAGTGCCCCTTGCTCTGCTGCAGAGGGCCTCAAATGAAGTTCAGGAGGGCAAATCAATCAGGGCAGAGGCAAAGTCCCTGGATATATGCCATGTCACCCTGTACCGGTTCCATGGAGAGTCAGGGATCCAAATCACCCCAAAGAGTGGGCTACTGGACACCCAAGAAGGTGTTCCCTACAGAGCAAGAGATGAGACTACCTGATGGAGGCAGCTGATTTATACTATGGTCTCAGCTCAAAGGAGGCAGGTCTTCATCATTAAGGTAGAATAGGCTATCATGGAAGTGACTTTTACACCTGCCACAACGGTGAATTAGATTAATTCCATCTGGTGTCCTGTTTTAAGTTATGTTCATTGTTCTTTGTTTGTAGGAGGATGTGTGAAACCCTATTAAAATCGTGTTGCCTTAGAATTTGACAGCTTTCCCTCTTTTTTGTCATGTAGTTATTAACACGTTACAACTGTCCCTGTACACAGGGACGGTACGGGACGGTTGTAACAGTTGAGTTGTTTTTTTAAATACATTTTCCAACCTGTATTTATTTCATAGAAACATCTTAAATACATTGTTTCAGTAGTTGACACATTGAGAATGTACAATATAGCAAAATGGCTATCCTAGTGTAAATGTTTTTTTACTTATTGGGGAAAACCCAAAAAATCTTATCTAAGTGTCTGTAAAACATTATATATATATATATATATATATATATATATATATATATATATATATATATATATATATATATATTTAAAACATAATAACTTACTTGTAAATTCGATTAAAAAAAATGTGTGTTCCAGTTCTTGAGTTTGGGATAGGCCTATATCTTTCAGTAGGGACTAACAATTATTTAAGTTCTAAAAAAATATTAATTAATATTAGTACGATAACATCAGAATCAGACTTGCTTTATTTTTCCTGCAAATGGGAAATCAATATTTGTACAACACAGCATACAGTGCAGGTAAAGTTAGGCGAATAGTTTTACGAATAAAACTAAGTATGCGCAACATGGATAATAACAAACCTGGCAACCACTCTGATCGCTCTTATCACTTGTCCGGGTGACAATCCCACTTATAATTGTTCTATTATCCTAAATACTGTTAATCATGCATCAAAACAACCCTTAATAAATGTCTATATTTGTATTTGTTACCTGAAATTACTTTTTGTGGTAAAAAAAAAGCCCTGTTATCTTAGTAATGAATGGTTCCGCTCTTATTCTCATCGGACCCTTTTAGCGACGGACCAAACGTTGGAGCTGCAGAAATCCAAATCACACATTTTGACATTTTTAGCTCCCTTTTATTGATTATTTAGCGAAATCATGGCTGAAAAACCAGTGAAAGTGTGAGTTTACTCTTTAACTACTTAACGATTACTTTAATGACGCCATTTATCTTCAAATATTGAGTATTTATGTGTTTTTTCAAATGTCACTTTAACCATGATGCGACAGAGGGTCTGTTTACGTCGATTTTTTTTGTATTATATTATACATTTTTCATGCATATATAACGATTTTCATTCCTAAATACGCTTCACTATTGTATTTCTAAACTGTGGTGCATCAAATTGTTCTATAAGTGCGTTTCAATTCGTCACGATATGCGAGGAATCTCATGCAACATGTGTTTCATTTAAGCGTTTTAATTAATTGGCAGCTGTTTTAACATCACAAAACTTGACTTGAATGCATTAAACAACATCCTTAATGTGTAATTTAAAAATCGGCATACATCATACCTGAATTATTAGATTATAAGGGATTTTTTTATCTGACATAAGCACAATTTTGAGTTTCAACTGGTTCCGTTTCGGTTGTTTTCAAATGTTATTGATGAAAAAAGCGGGTGTTGGTCATGCAATGTCAGCCGAATCAAAAAGTTGTGTTTCATATCTTCCCGTACTTGTTTACCAACGATTCAGACACCATTAAGACTATAAAAAAGTAGTTTGGTGGTAAAAAAATACTTAAGTTTTGGATGGGTTTTGAGTTTTTTGGGGTCCTAAATCCTTTTATTTGAGTTTTCTGTGTCCTTTTAATAATAATAATAAATTATATTTCTATAGCGCTTTTCTTGAAACCAAAGACGCTTTACATTATGAGGGAGGGTAGACTAACAAGGACAGGCAAAAAAAAAAAAAAAAAAAAAACAGTCAGGTACTTTAAATGCTGTTTCGGTTCAAATTCTTGCTCAGACTGTGCTTTAGAGCATGGAGTCTGGGAGAGCGTATTCAAATGAGGTAGAGGTGTGTAGCTTTTGGGTGTTATGGTTTCATTACAGAACTCCAAATTACCCCAAAAAAAACAAATTATTCAACTACGAAAAGTAATTGTGAAGTAGAATTTGACAAAAGAGAGAGCAAACCTCCACCAAGTCTAATGCATTCAATGTTCTGACGTTACTGAGCCTGTTAGTGAATTTTCCAAGTTTTGAACCAATTTTTACTTTTCCAACATCATTGGTTGGTTGAGAGGTGTGGGGGGGGGCTTATGGATACAGAGTTGAAGAGGTGGGTTTTGAGGCGGGACTGGAACAGGGTGAGGGACGAGGCCGTTTCTCAATCTCGAGGATGCTGGCTTGGTAGTCGCGTACTTCCTTCAGAAACGAAGCAAGTATACTTCCAAGCCACGGCTTCGGAAAACGAAGAAGAATGGAACAGGCTAACAAGTGTGCCACTCTCTCTAACGGTTTCAACATAAACTGTACCGAAAATAAATACCTCACGATGTCTATCTAATTATGAACTTGCTTTACTTTCACGGAACATATTTTTGGTGATAACAAACCAATGCAACAAAGTAATATATTTACCAACACATGTTCTACGCCACTACATACTTACATTTAATGTGTGCTGCGTCGGTTCAGCCATTCTCCGCAAGGGTTTTTGAAATTGGTTTGTGCGCAAAGCATTGTGGGGATTTGAAGGACGCGAAGTCTACCCATGTGCAGCCTCGAAATTTCCCCCAAACCAAGGACGCGGCCTCTGTGGAATTCCAAGTATGCTGGACATTGGAACGGTCCTGCTGCGCCACTTGATGACGTAGCATCCTTGAAATATTGGCTTGGAAGCCAGTATCCTTGAGATTGAGAAACGGCCTCAGACTCACGGAGGTCTTGGGGGAGGGAGTTCCAGAGCTTGGGGGCTGCCACAGAGCTCCGGAGTTTGGCCTTGGGGGGGGAAAGCAAACCGGCTGAGGTGGATCTGAGGGACCGGGGGGGATGGTAGAGGATGAGGAGGTCAGTGAGGTAGGGGTGGGGGGCCAGATGGTGGAGGGCTTTGTAAGTGAGGACCAGGAGTTTGTAATGGATGCGGTGAGAGACGGGGAGCCAGTGGATGTCTTTGAGGACCGGGGTGATGTGATGCCACCATTTGGTGTGGGTGAGGAGTCTGGCGGCTGCATTCTGGACACGCTGGAGTCCACTGACCCTGAGGGAGGTGGAGCTGATCCCGTAGAGGAGTGAGTTGCAGTAGTCAAGGCGGGAAGTGATGAAGGCGTGAATGAGTCGCTCAGCTGCGGGGCGGGTGAGAGAAGGACGGAGTTTGGCGATATTGCGGAGGTGGAAAAATTAGGTTTTGACAACTTGGCGGATGTGGGGCTCGAGGGAGAGGGTGGGGTCAAATATAACGCCACGGTTGCGTGCCTGGGTGGAGGGGGGAACAGGGGTGCCATCAGTGGTTGCTTTTGACGAGCAAAGTGACTCTATATGGAATGAATGTTCTTACTGTGTTTTTCTCATGTTGTGTATTTGCTGCATATATTAAAGTATAAACGTGTGTGTGCAGCTTGGCGTGTGGAGACGTCGAAGGCCGGCTGAACGCTCTGTTTAATCGGGTCCAGGCCATCCAGAAGAAAGCCGGACAGTTTGATGTGAGTCAGAGACAGATTTCACATTTAGAAAAACAGAAACGTTGTGTTTTTTATGCTCATTTGTGCCTTTTCCCCTCAGCTGCTGCTCTGCGTCGGAGAGTTTTTTGGGACGACCCCTGAGGCCGAGGCAGAGTGGCAGCTTTACAAAACTGGAGCTAAAAAAGGTAAAATAACCGTCTTCATGTTTACTTCTACGTCTCGGAGGGAAACAGTGTACTTTTAACTCCACTACATATATTTAAAAACCTAAGAGAGATTACCAATACAAACTCAATGTGGTGTTACAAAGTAAAAGGTCTGACACACGCGTGCAGAGAACCTTTTTGGGAACTTTTTCAGAATCTTTACTCATTTTAATCAACCCTTAAATCAGTGCTTTTTGCGATAACCATTCGCAGCATGTCGTGCCCCGTATCTTACATGAAATAAATACAATTTGTTTTTAAACGTTAGTGCATCTGTGCTCAGCCTCTCATCACCCGGCAGATATTTGATAACGTTTAGCAAAACCACGAAGACTGATATTTGTATTTAAGAAATACATATATTATTTAACTGTGAAAAAAACATGTGGAGACATTTTGAACTTTACACTTTGATCGGCTGATAAAGAAACCAGTTCCTTTCAATCATTACCATTACTAGAAACATACCAGGGTTCTTACGGTCATTAAAAACCTGGAAAAGTCATGGAAATTCAAAATGCTGATTCCAGGCCCTGGAAAAGTTATGGAAAACAATATTTTATCCCAAAGTTTTGGAAAAGTCATGGAAATGTAACTAAAGTTGCATCAAATATAATTTATATTTTAGCTAATCGCCGAAATAGTAATACTATAGCTGTGTCCCAATTCAGCGGCCGCATCCTCCTGAGGATGCATTCTGAGACCGCATACGTCACTTCCGTCAAACGAAGGCTGTCCCAATTTTTAAAAAAAGACAAGACTCCTCCAAATGCAGCCTTCTTTCCCCAGATTTAGAGGATACATCTGATGCACACTCCGCGGTCTACCATGTCCCAGGATGCAACGGGTGACGGTGACGAATGAGTTTTAAAAAATATATATGGCTTGTAACGTCCCATCAACGGCTACAACGGTTTCAGCTGGATTCGTTTTTAAATGTACTCACCCAAATAGTAAACGACATGAAAGAAAAGTAAACCTATTTAATTTGTGTATTTAAATATACGGGCAATTGGAGATGTCTTCTTTATATTACAAACATAAAATAATATGAAGTGAAAATATTTCTAAACCCTGTTTGGTTTTCAAATTGTTGGGATTCATTATAAAGCTAATTTATTTATTTAACTGCTTTTGTTTTACAAATCTTACTGCAACCATTTTGTTTTGATAGGGAGCAAGGAGCAGACTGCGCAATTTATCCAGATGCGCGGGGAGAATGAAGCCCTCTTCACGGGAGCCTGTTGCGACCTCGGGAAAATAATTTAAACATATTATATAACACCAAAATAAGTACAGCTAGATCTGACTCCATATTGAACAGTTTTGAAAACAGTTTTGAAAACAGTTTGAAAACAGTTTGAAAATATTTTGCCTAGTGTCAGAAATTATTACCGGCCCTTGTGACTGCAGCTGGTTGCTAGGTGACGGGGGCGGCAAAATCTAGGGGTAACTGCCGGTGACGTACAAGGACATGCTCCGTAGACCGTCTCATTTCGCAGTCCGCGGAGGACCCAAGCTGGGTCCTCCGCGGACTGCGAGGGCCTCTGAATTGGGACACAGCTTATAATGATAATAAACACTGTATGGTATAGTAACGAAACGTAAAGTGGCTTTTAACTGACGAGGTGTTTGGGTGGTGAGAGATTTGAGTTGCGTTAGCGTGTAGAAGCTAGTAAGCCGATTGGATTTGTTTAGAAACAACATGTTTCATGCAGACCTTATTTTCCTGTTCCATGGTCAAATAAACCATTTTCAATGATACGCTGAGAAAGAGTCATTTTTTTGGTCATGGAAAGTTAGGTAAAGGTCCTGGAGAAGTCATTGGTGAATAAGTATATGAACCCTGATATAAGGATCACAGAAGATTTTACAATAAGGGAAATCAAACGTTGTAATGTCTTGTTTTTGAAGCTAAGTCTCCTCTCGTTTCCCCCTCAGCTCCGATCCACACCTACATCCTGGGGGCAGCGAGTCAGGAGACGGTGAAAAGTTTCCCGAGCGCCGACGGCTGCGAGCTCGCCGACAACATCACGTACCTGGGTGAGAGTTAAAGAAACCACCAGAGCGAGAGCCTGGGAAACTCTGAGAGACTTTTCATCGATATTTCATTTCTACTTTCGAGCTGTTTTCAAGTATCAAGCATAATGGACCTACATTTGATTGATTTGATGTTTGAACGAGCGATATAGAGAACGTTCGGCTGTCATTTGTTAAATACTGTTGGAGTGGTAAGCAGGCCTTTTGAATATTTGGGGAGTTAGGTGGTCCGTGTGTGTTTTATTGGTTAAGTGGTCCCTCCCTGGTATGGAAAGGTTTGAGGAACCCTGGTGTTCAATGCATGTTGATGTGTTGTGATTTTAAAAAGGTTATCATCTGGCCGGAGACAACAGCTGGAAGCGAGCCATGTGGCTGAAGCGGCCCCATTTTCTGTTTTTCGTGACAGTTGATCAATGGGGACTGTCCACGACGCTATACACAAAAAAACTAAACTAGTGACCTGTTGATCTGAATCTGTGTGTTTCAGGTCGTGGTGGTGGTTATTAGGGCTGCTCAATTAATCGTATTTTAATCGCGATTACGATTATGGCTTGCAACGATTATGAAAGCAACGCAATCGAAATAAAACGATTATTTTTTTATAATTATTACTTTTTTTTATACTTTTTTCAGTTGAGTTATACTTAAAGTTCAGGGTAATCAACTGTTAAAAACTCACTGTTCACATTTTTTTTTTTCAATAAATAGATGTTTTCAAAGTAAATGGAAAATCCTGATATCAATTATTGACCCAAATAATCGAGAATATAATTTTTGCCATAATCGAGCAGCCATAGTGGTTGTTCAAGTGATGTAGTTAAACCTGTTGTCGTGTGTGTGTGTGTGTGTGTGTGTGTGTGTGTGTGTGTGTGTGTGTGTGTGTGTGTGTGTGTGTGTGTGTGTGTGTGTGTGTGTGTGTGTGTGTGTGTGTGTGTGTGTGTGTGTGTGTGTGTGTGTGTGTGTGTGTGTGACTGTGTGTGTGACTGTGTGTGTGACTGACTGTGTGTGTGTGTGTGTGTGTGTGTGTGTGTGTGTGTGTGTGTGTGTGTGTGTGTGTGTGTGTGTTTCAGGTCGTCGTGGTGTGTTCACGGGCGTCTCAGGACTCCAGATAGCGTACGTCAGCGGGAGGGAGGCTCTTCAGGACCCCCCGCCCGCTCACTGCTTCACCTCCAAACACCTCTCAGCCCTCGTGGCCCCGCTGACAGGAAACTCCAAGTTCAGAGGGGTCGACATCCTGCTGACCTCCCAGTGGCCCCGGGGGGTCTGGCACTACGGAAACACCCCGGTAACACGCTCAACATACTGAATGTCCTCTTCCAACATGAGAGTCACATGATAACAAAGGTATCAACTGTAGCTGTGAACATGACAGGATGTGTGATTACCTAGAAGAGCATCAGGACTGTTTGAGGCATATGATAGCTATGTGATTAACATGATGATTCAGCCTCTATGGAGAGAGACATGTGACAAGCATGATCATTTCTGACGTGGAGCTAATCTGAAGTAAACATTGAATACTGCTTTCTATTCCTCCATCTTGAGACTGAGTAACTCCCTCTCTTGGATATCAGCATGTGAAGGACACTGTTCAGGAACTAGTTGATGCTCTGTAAGTGATGACTCCTTCCATTCTGGAGAGGATCACAGATACATGGATCCTGAGACTCAAGCTCAAACTGGGGACCAGGGATTATAAAAAAAATTGCGATTTTGAGAAAAAGTCAGAATTCTTAGATTCTTTGAAAAAAAAGTCAGGATTTTGAAAAAAGTCAGAATTTTTATTGAAAAAGTCAGGATTTTGAAAAAAAAGTCAGGATTTGAAAAAAGTAAAAATTGTTTAGAAAAAATCAGAATTTTGAGAAAAAATCAGATCTTTTGAGAAAAAGTCAAGATTTTGAGAAAAAAATCTGAGAAAAATTCATATTTTTGAGAAAAAGTCAGAATTTTTGAGAACAAGTCAGAATTTTCAAAAAAAGTCAGATTTTTTAGTATTTTGTTCATGACAGGATGTATGATAACAAGAACCGGTATTCCTCCATCTTGTGACTGTGGAACTCCCTCTCTTGGATATCAGCATGTGAAGGACACTGTTCAGGAACTAGTTGATGCTCTGTATGTGATGACTCCTTCCATTCTGGAGAGGATCACAGATACATGGATCCTGAGATTCAAGCTCAAACTGGGGACCAGGGAGATTCTTCTAACACAAGCCCTTAGGATAGAGCGAATCATCTCAAATGTAACCGAAGCGCAATATGTAAAACATGACCCCTAACCCCCTGCTGTTGTTCTCCTCCTGTGTGTTTCAGGAAGTGAACACCAAGTTCTGTGGCAGCGGTTCTGTTGCTAACCTGGCGGATCACCTGAAGCCCAGATACCACTTCGCTGCTCTGGAGGGGGCTCACTACGAGAGGCTGCCCTACAGGTAGCTGCTCACCTGGGGGGAACACCTGTCCATATTCATCATGCTACAATACGGATCTGATGAATCCTTACTTCATAGTTGCTATGGTAACTGACTGTGTGTGTGTGTGTGTGTGTGTGTGTGTGTGTGTGTGTGTGTGTGTGTGTGTGTGTGTGTGTGTGTGTGTGTGTGTGTGTGTGTGTGTGTGTGTGTGTGTGTGTGTGTGTGTGTGTGTGTGTGTGTGTGTGTGTGTGTGTGTGTGTGTGTGTGTGTGTGTGTGTGTGTGTGTGTTTCAGGAATCACGTTGTTCTGCAGGAGAACGCTCAGCACGTCAGCCGCTTCATCGCCCTGGCCAGCGTCAACAACCCCGCCAAGAAGAAGGTGATAATAATAACAAAAGTACTTTGTATTTTGGAGGCGTCTTTCATTACACCTAAGGTCACCTCACAATTCAATCAGGTTAAAAACAGTAAGGTGTGTGTGTGTGTGTGTGTGTGTGTGTGTGTGTGTGTGTGTGTGTGTGTGTGTGTGTGTGTGTGTGTGTGTGTGTGTGTGTGTGTGTGTGTGTGTGTGTGTGTGTGTGTGTGTGTGTGTCTTCAGTATCTGTACGCCTTCAACATCGTCCCCATGAAGGCTCTGGAGGCCTCTGAGCTGGTGAAACAGCCTCAGGACGTGACGGAGAACCCGTACAGGTTCTGCAGTACAGACAAGACGGGCAAACAGAGGCCGAGCTTCAACACCACAGAAGAAGAGGTACACATGCTAACATGCTAACGTGCTAACATGCTAACGTGCTAACACGAGCTATGGATCAGCACGTGTTCATTAGTTTAGATAGAGAGCTGTCACTCTAACTTCAGGTCCGAAAGGTGCTTTTCGTGTCGATATGATGCATTTTTGAATAACTCAAATGCCCTCTGTCCTCCCCGTGGTGCGTTCAGGAGCCGGCTGGACAGTTTTTCTTCGACCTGAGTAAGAAGCAGGGCGGGGGCTTCAGGGGCCGCGGGAGAAAGAGAGAGGGAGACAGACGAGGAGACTTCCAGAGAGACGAGAACAAACAGCCGCGAAGACACCGTGAGTTCAGAGGGAAACACACCTGGGTTATTGATATCTGACATGTAGCATTGAATTCAAACTCAGATAATCACAAAATAGCATCTTTAATAATACATGTATGTTGATTTCCTACATGCTAACAGCAACAACTGTACTGTAAAGTATATCCATAAGTAGAAACGGCTTTATTTTACGTTTTAAAGAGCATTTGTTGGTAAAAGGTATCAGTAAAGTATCAGTAAGTATCATTAACCAGTACAC